>NC_088330.1:32971666-33288333 GCF_036884655.1 Musa acuminata AAA Group
GACACATCAAGTGGAAACATCTTATTTTGCGTCATGCAAATATTTACTATAATCAAACCAGATTTTTTATCTTTAATAGTGCATGAACTATCATCAAATATAACCGAATATCCATCATCTATAAATTGTCCAACACTCAACAAGTTATGTGATAAAGTAGGAACAAAGAAAACATTATCAAGGTATTTTACCTTCCCTTGATTTGTCTTCACCTCAATTGTTCTTTTTCCTTCCACTTGGATTTGCTTGTTATCTCCAGTCTAACTTTCAACTTGTGAGTTTCATCAATATCTCTAAATATTGATTTTATACCTGACATATGATTAGAACATCCACTATCCAGAAACCAAATATTATTTGAGATATCATGAACTTGTGAATGAGTCATAAACAACTTACTATTTTCTTCATTTTCCTCCACATAGCTTGTTTGCTTTTATCTTTTCCAACAATCTACCTTCATATAACCAAACTTTTTATAATAGTGACATTGAATTCCACTCTTGTAATTTTTTTTATCATAATTTGATTGCCTTTGTTCATCATACCCATCAAAGTGTCCTATTCTCTTCCTCTTCCATTTCCTCTATCACGAAATCCTCTTCTGCCACGTCCTCTTCCTGTTGATTTTTTGTCTTCTTTTGAAGTAGAAGACTCTCCCTTAACCTGAAATGCTTTCTTTTCGCCTTTTTCAAGTGACCTGTTTAACCTTGCTTCACGTGCTTACAAGAAACCCATTAGTTCATCAAATAAATATGTAGATAAATCTTTTGACTCCTCAATTGCGGCAACAACATGATCAAATTTCAGAATTAAACTTCTCAAAACTTTTGTAACAATTACATGATCAGGAAGATGTTACCATAAGATTTCATTTGACTAATAATTTCAGTCACTCGAGAAAGAAAATCATGCATCGATTCATTGTTTTTTATGAACAAAATTTCAAACTCACGACGAAGGGTTTAAAGTTTTATCGTAATCACCATTGATGAGCCTTGAAATTCATTTTGAAGTATCAACCAAGCTTGCTTTGAGGTTGTCGCTGCTACAATTCTTGAGAAGATTGTTCATTTTGAAGTATCAACCAAGTTTGCTTTGAGGTTGTTGTTACTGCAATTCTCGAGAAGATTGTTCATTTTGGAGTATCAACCAAGCTTGCTTTGAGGTTGTCACTGCTGCAATTCTCGAGAAGATTGTCTCATGTACAACTTGTTGAATGAAGAATAATACCTTTGAGTCCTTCTTTCTATTCTCCCTCAGCCTGATTTCATCATCTGGATCCGCATATCGATTTTCTATTAAGTCCCAAAGATCTTGAGACTTAAATAAAGTCTTCATCTTGATACTCCAAAATTCATAGCATTTGTCCGAGAAGATGAGAATAAAGGGTTGAGAGATAGAATTGTCATTGAAAGCCATAATGCCCTATTCAAATTGAAACTAGGCTCTGATACCACAAATGTTGGGGATGGAAGAGCAAGGAAAAACAGAATACTACGATGCAAGTAAAAGAATCCTTTTGATTAAAGGAAAAGCGATGTAGTATTTAAAACAAGAGGATTGACAAGAACACCTACAAGATATTCCCAAGTGCACACACTCTCTATTGAGATTGAGGTAATTATTGAAACTATCCTGTAACTACTAGACTACTAGATCATGATTGAGGTAGTTATTGAAACTACCATATAATTACTAGATCATGATAACTACCTAGATAACTATTAGACTACCATATAATTACTAGATCATGATCGCTTTTCCTTTTGATTAAAGGAAAAGCGATGTAGTATTTAAAACAAGAGGATTGATAAGAACACCTACAAGATATTCCCAAGTGCACACACTCTCTACTGAGATTGAGGTAGTTATTGAAACTATCGTGTAACTACTAGACTACTAGATCATGATTGAGGTAGTTATTGAAACTACCATATAATTACTAGATTATGATAACTACCTAGATAACTATGAATCAAATCTCAACATTTTTATGTTCAGTAACTCTCAATATCTAATTTCTCACTCACTTTTCCATCCACAGAGTCTCTCCACGGATAAACCGACAGAGAGGCACTTCTTCTGAATCGGCTCTACGTTTTGGTAAGCCATAAACAAACGTAAAGCTGTAAATAAATTCTCCACTCTGTCACAAAAGCCGGTCCCGCAAACGAAAAGCAATCCTTCGCCCAACGCAAACAAAAACCAAAACGACCCGTCAAAAAGTAGCAATTTTTCTTGTTCCTTGCAAAATCTCTCGTCCTGAAGGTTAACGGGTACACCTCAACTTCTCCTCAGTAGGAAAAATGTAATCAAAGAAAAAGTTGGGCAAGAAAGAACTACAAGAACACGACAAGAAACAAAAGCCAAGATACAATCTTTTGGACCGTTTTCCTGCTGCAAAATCCCAACACCATCAATAAATAGCAACGGAAACCGGCACCGTCCCGACAAAATTCCTAATCAGGAGACGAGAACAGAGAGCGAGGCATCCCCTCACCTCTCCAAGGCGATGCAGTCCCTTCTCCAGCAATAGGGAGATGAGAATGAAAACCGAACTGACAGCCGCCACGGCCCACGTCGGCGTCTCGTCGAGATCCCTCGAGTCACCTGCATCTCCTCCCGCCATTCTCCGACACCTTCCGACCCTACCGCCCTCCTCCGGGTGACTTAAAAAGCAACAAAGCTTCTTCACTGCTGGCTTTATGTTCTGCAGGAGAAGCTCAAAAATTGTAGGAATAATATATTTTGAGTGATTTTCCAGAAACACCTTTTAAAAAAATAGTGGAAGCAATTATATTCTCTTTTAAGAGTATTATACTATAATATCTTTTTATTTAAAAAAGATATTTTTGGTACTTAATGCCATGTGATACTTATACTAATTTTTTAATATATACTTGGTATGATTTTTAAATTATAATGTCATTTTTATTTTTGATTGTATCAAAAAAATATTTATATAACATTATGTAAAAAACAATATAATGCTAACTTGTGGCATTATATTGTAATAAAAAATTTGTAGGTGTAATTATTTGAATGTTTGAATGTATTATTAGTTACATTTGGAGGTACAATTAAAGCAGAGGAGATGTATAGGACTCAAATTCCGGACTTATATATTTGATATAATTGTCTTACTTACAACTAATCAAATCCACATAAGGAGGACTTGCAAATAATATGCCCAAGATATTATTCAATGTATCTTATATTGTGGTATATGTTGAAGTTTAGGTACTGCAAAAGACTATGATTATGATAGCTGATGGTTTGTGGATGATACCATTTCTAGGTCATGTCCTCATCACCATGATGAGCTGCTTAGAAATCTCTATCTCCACACCATGGTATTTGGAGACTGGAAAATAAATATCAGTGCTGCAGCGGACAAACACAATTGGTGTCATGACTGTGCATGCGTCAGGAACATTTATTAGGGTTTTGATTGTCGTCGAGGTTGCTTCGTCCTCGTCCCCGTCTCTGGGATTTGGACGTCGTTGATCTTTCTTCCAGGCGACAGAAATCGTCTGCTGGCCAATTGTGTCACTGTGCATGAAGAAATCTCCGCCATTTTACTTGGCTAAGTCTCTGCTTTTCTGCATGCGCACACACTGCTTATCGTCTACTTCGCGGAAAAGATCAGAATGAAGTTAGGGTTGAAAAGAGTTCAGAGCGTGGCGAGAAGAGAAACCTTACGAGTGTTTGACTTGTAATGGCTGAATTGGTTCTGCAGTTGACTGAGCTGAAGCGAGGAAGGAGAAACAGGCTTCCATGTGTTTTGGATGACAATCTGGGAGAGAGAGAGAGAGAGAGAAAGTGTTTTGACTTTCCCATTTCAGTTTGGTAAAAGACGAAGTGATTTTGCCTGTTTGTGGTAAGTAAACAAGAAAAAAGAACAGTTTATAAGCCTCAAACACAAGAAATATTAATGGCTGAATAGATTGTTACCATCCATTGCTACAACTTTTTGTGATCTTGTATACGTTCTTCGCTCGAAAATTAATCGTCTTCAGTTACCATTACAAATTTGCGGCAAAATATCAACAACAAAAAAATCCTCTATATATCCTTATGGGATGGAAAACTCCTAAGAAATTTGACTGTGTCCAACTTTGCAGCTGAGAAACACGACCGATAGATGTCAGCAACGTCAATAGTTTACATCTTGGGTGGATCTTCTTTGTCTTTTAGTTCCATGCATTCAAACAAAGAAGGATCTTATTTCCCTTATAAAGAAGAAAGAGCTAAATGACTGCTGTGGTGTGGAGGTCCTTCGTTGATCCAAATCCGCATCCATCGTTTTCGCCTTCATGTTCGTTGAGAGAGTTCCTCCGAATCATAAATTCTAGCTCGATTTTTCGTACGGTTTGGGAGGAAAGTTGGGTTTTTGCTTGTTCCTTATGTCTCTTGGTTCGACTGCAGGAATGCTTTAATCCACAAATTAGTCGTAGTTTCTCTGTTGACTTCAGGGATCGTTGGAGAGGGCATAGAAATGGGTGCACGCTTAAGATTTAGATTGGGCTCCGTCGATCTCTTGCTGGAAATAAATGTGATTTTAACCTAATAACTCTATCCCTTCTTCTTATCAAATTCAACATTACGGAGACACTAGAAAGCTTCTTCCTTTCGGTGTCTTTCTGGCTTTGAAGGCTTTTCAGGATCATGATTTGCTTTGCCTTCATTTCAAAAAGCAGTATGTTCATGATAAGTGAGACGATCCATAAAGAACAAAAGTTAGGGTTCTTCTAGTTCATGATCGATAAGATGATTAGTAAAGAATTCATCAAGCAAGCACTGTACCTTCTGTGCAGCCTCATCGTTTCTCAAGGAGGAAACCTACAGGCAATCGTCGAATCCAATTAATGCACCAGGAAAATAAACGGAATGCAAGGAGAAGAAGGTTGAGTTGCAGACAAGGCTTCTTGCTCAACGATAACTGGAGAATCAACGGAACAAGATATCTCAAGAACAATCTTAGTTCTTCAGGTCTAGATCTCTTTCCACGGACCATTGCACTTGATCGATCAAGATTAAAATCTTTACCAAGAACAATGGAAGTAAATGCATCGTTAAGAAACCTTTTGCTCGGATCCAGAATCCTCCATCACCAGGACATCACACATACGATCCAAGTTTTGTTGCGCCTCCGTCTTCAGCTTCAGCTCCTCAACTTTACGTGTCACGGGTCAAACGGTGCTCTGCAAGTGCCATGATCACAATCCGACCGCGAGGAAACACCAGAAAGGGAACCCAGCACCGGGAAGAGAAGGCTGAAGAACATGCACGAACCTTCAGTTTCTTCGTGTCCGCCATCACCTCAATAATAATAATAATAACACTAAGAGAAAAAGATTTCCGAAACTTGGAAGCCTTCTCACGTAGATGGTTGGCTTCCCTATGAACATGCACTATCATAGTCACATTTAAGGATCTACAGAACGTCAGTTACTGTAGAGCTAAGATACGAAGGAATAATAGAATTAAATGTTATGAGAATATATTCGTTTCTTCTTTGAATCACAATGAACATATTTGTTTCATCTCTAGAAAGATACTTGAAGATGTAAACATCATCTATCTTACTCTTGTTCTTAAATCATTTGGTTTCTGATTTGAAAACAAGATTTATGAATCTGTTCAACATAATTGGATTTGAGCTCGCATTATAAATATAATCTTTACTATGTTTCATCTAATCCTAACATAGATAACACAAGCGACAAGAAAATTTTGTTGGACTTATCTTGATATAAGAACAGGAACGTCACCTGTTGTAGAGCAATATGAACACACCAACTTTAAGAAATTGCGTGCGAAAAATCTCATACGGAAAATGCAGCATGGCGTTCATTAAGTCTTCTTTGACGTGACCTTTTTGACATCTTTATCCATTTAGCCTTGGAATTTATGCTTCTTCTCCTGCGCTTTGATGTGATGTCTTCGAGTGCCATTGAAAATTTTCTGCTGGTGATCTGTCGTATTCGATTGTTACAGTAATCTCGTCTCATCCTGCAAGTCATTCGTTTTTGTTTTGGTATGAAAAAAGAAAACATATATCCGAAGACTTTGACGTCTCTTTGGCACTTATCTTACTATTTAATTAAGAAGGCAACATCAATGCTTTAATCGGTCGCTGCTGCATTGATGGAAATGATGTGTGACTACAACTTTGCATTCTCTCTTACCAATTCACTAAGAAATAGCAATTTAGGCATCTTCAAATTATGAGTACAATTTTATGCTTTGGTTTTCCTGCGTCAACTGTCGCAATCTTTTATGGCGGTTGGTGATGAACTGATGCACAGTCAACACGATCTGGCCCTCGTCGGGTGATTACCGACTTTGATCCATCCGATGAGCAAGTCAATGGTGGGTTGATTTGTTTTTGCCTCCTCCTGAGCTGGATGCCAGCCATGGGCTTTTATACTACTATACGAGAGTCAGTCGTATACGGGTTTGACGTGGTGGCCAATCTTCGGGTGAGATGGTATCTTTATGCGATCATCGTCCCTGGACGCGCGGAACGGCACCATATGACATCGTCCCGAGCTTTCCAGGACGGGACGTACCAAGCAACGCCTTGGTACGAATTCTGGCTCGGTGCGTGGGGGTGCTCCTCTTGCTGACTCGACGGTAGCATGGCGTGACATTGATTGTGATATGGCCTGGACCCAAAATATACCTTATCAGCTATGATAACGGAATATGATACTGTTGTATTTCGAAACATATTTATATTTTTAATATGTACTTTAAATTTTTTTTGAATGAATATAATGTTTTGAATGCTCGATAAATAATAGATGAAAATTATATTTTAAATATATATTTACATAATATTATTTGGTAAATTTATATTTCAAAAATTATTAAATATTTTTATGATAAATTTGTGTTTTAAATATTTTAGTATTTATTCAAAAGTAAATATATATTTTTATTTAAATTAATAAGTACAAAATAAATGTATGTATGTAATCTTATAAAAATTTCATACGACCCAAATATATAATAAACAAAAATATAATCATATATATATATATAATAAACTTTAAAAATAAATAAATAAAAAGTTATCTCTGTAGAAAATATAAATCATATTGGTTTCTTACTATAATATAAACCATATTGGTAGAAAATATAAATTATATTGGTTTCTTAAGATGTTATAATTTTAGATAAAGTCACAATATATATTTAAATTTTTAAAAATTATATTAACATATATATATATATATATATATATAAGATGACCAAGGTATTCTAGGTTATTAGAAAAAAAATCTTCTAAGGAAATTCTACAAATGATAAAAATAAAAAAAAATTCCAGAAATTCACCCAATAATCTAAAAAATGTTTTTTTGCTCCATAATTAATTTTATATGCCTTGTATTTTTTTTTTTGTTCTAATATAAACAAGCATCCAATTAAGTACCTTCAGAATTCTCCAGAGTAGCAGCCTCATCTCTCGTGGGACCCGCACGTGTTGCCACGTACCACGTCTCACAGGGAGCCACATTGGATGAAAAAGGCTTTCGGGAGATACATTTTGGTACATCTGCAATCCAGGGATGACAGGGGTACTGACGTTATTTGCTCTTCTACCGGAGTACCGAGGAGTCAAAGGATTCTTCGGCGCTTTCGACAAGGCGACTCTGCCTCCCCTTCCGGCGTTACTTTTTCTCTCTTTTACCCTCCCTCCCGAGGCCACACGCGATCGAGAAGAAGAGGAGCAGCGGCAAAAAGATTAGGCCAAAGGAGGGCGCAGCAGGTCTTTGGATGTTTATCCGCTTCATCTCCACGCGGTAGGTGGAGTCTGTTGCCCGTCGCATTCTTCTCATCGGTTTGGTGAACGACGCGCCAAACGAACAAAAAGTAATCAAAGAAGCAGTCAATCCCTCCCCCTGCTCCCGTCTTTTATTGATCGCGATGTGGTTTGGATACGTGGCTTTGGATTGCCATGTCCAAAATCTTTGTTTTGCTTGGGTCGGGCCTTGCTCTCGGATCCTCTCCTGTTTCCACTGTTCGGGTTCCAATACGTCTCTCTTTCCCCTTTTTATTTGTTTATTTTTACCTTTATTTATTCGTTTATTTTTTGTGCGTTTTAGCTTGTGGGTTGTTCGGACCGGCGGCATCGTCACTTTTAGCGATTTCTTGCGTTAGGTTTGTATCCCTCCTCCTTTCTTTTCCCTTTTTGGCCGATTCTTTCTGCGAGTTTCTCTGTGAAGTGGGTTGTTGACTACGTCCCTTTTGATTTGAGCGTTTTAACGTCATGCTCATGATTCTTGGATTATCTTTTAGCTAATCCTGCATCGATCAGTTTTCGCCTGATTTTTGGTTGCTGAAACGAAAAGAAAAACTAATCTTGCTGCTTTCTTGTGCAATCAGGAGTCTTCTTTCAAAACCGACAGTAGTTTGTCCGGGTAATTTGGCCTAGGATTTGTTTTTTTTCTTGTTTTCTGGTCTATATGCTCTACGAGCAACTAAGATTTTCTGTAAATGTGGGATTTTCTTGAATAGATTGGAGGGATGAAGGGGAAAGGAGCAACAGCTAAAAACTACTTTGTCCTCAATACCGGAGCCAAGATTCCTGCTGTTGGTCTTGCAACATGGCAACACGGAGGTGATCTTTGCGCTGAAGCCGTGGCGACGGCTTTGACGGCCGGGTATCGCCACATCGACTGCACCCATCTATATGGGAATGAGGTTGAGGTTGGGAAGGCGCTAGCCGAGGCTTTTGAAAGCGGAGCCAAGAGGGAAGATTTGTTCTTGACCTCGAAATTGTATTGTGCTACTAATTCACATAAGAGGGTCGAGAATTCCGTGAGAGTTTCCTTGAAGAGCCTTGGCGTCTCCTACTTGGATCTGTATCTTGTGCACTGGCCTGAGTGTTCGGCTCTCGGGGATGCCACTGATCCTTCTTGGAAATCTGCAAGCGAATATAGACAGTTCTCGCAGCGATTGAAGCCAACCTGGGAGGCTATGGAAAGTCTTGTGCGGATGGGGCTTGTTCGTGCGATTGGTGTTAGCAATTTCAACATTCAGCAGATCAGCGAATTGCTCCAGTTTGCGAAGATTGTTCCAGCAGTCAATCAGGTCAGGTTGATTAGCTTCATGTTCTATATACTCATTGTTTTTCTTGTATAGTTGTAAAAGGTTATGTTTACAATCTAGTTCTTCCAAAGAGAAAGCTCAAAGCAGCAGGTCTCTTTGAGTTACAACTATCGTAATTGGTCCTCTATGAAGTCAAGTTGCTTTTCACTAACTAAAGCAGTTATTTTCATGATTAGTTTTGGAAGATGATGTGAAATGTGGTTGTATATTTATTCATGTTTGTCCATGTTGTGGCTTAAATCATGATGACTTCTATGATTATATGCCTGATTTGGCTTATCCAAAAGTGAACTTGGGTTTTAGTTTTTTTCTTTATAGTTTATGCTTTACCGAACAAACTTTTCATCAGCTTTCCAAAAAATTGTCATCATGTTCTCATATTTGTTTGTGAAAAACCATCAGTTAGATCAAGTAGAAAAATCTAGCATGTTTTTTGGTGCATGTTATAAGCTTGACTTAGTTTGTATGACAAGTTGTCTATTTGTTAATGTTGTTTCCATTGTGTTATTAGCATAATCCCATTTAGTATTTTCTGATAATGAACTCAACTATTCAATCCATTCTTTTGAGCATGTAGTCATGATTGTGAAAGTTGAAGCATGCCAACGCAAACATAACCTGAATAAATAGCTAAAGTTATAGGTTACTATTGCCTATTAACTCTGTTTTTAGGTCACGACAGCACTTTTAAGGTAATTATGACATGATAGTAATTCTTGTACAACAACAATATAGCTGTAAAGTTACCACTATTTGGGTTCTGCTACATTAATTTGTTGTTGCCATTGAACTCTGTGAAAAGCCTTGGAAGTAATTCCTGTGAAAAGCCTTCAAAAGTTTACTTGAGCCTATTCTAAGGGATTGATGGAATCTATACTTTTTATGGATATTAAGAATGATATGCATCTTTTCTCCTGAACATCTCAAATTGTCATGTGATGGAAGATTATCCATCCTTTCTAGACAAGGATATGAGGTTGAAAGTTTGCTATTAACTGATTCTGGTCAAGGACTCAAATTCACTACAAGTGATGTAAGTGGGGGCTTTCTGAGTCTAAAATATGGGTTACAAATTATGAACTCTGCTGTGTCCCTTTCCCAAAATCCTGTTTCTTATTCTATAACTCCACAATTGGGCCATGTTAATAGCAAGATGAGTGCTTGGAAGCCTGACCCTATATGAGGCCCTTGTGTTGCACCTTTTTCTTTCATTGAGCTTCTTCAAAATTTCATGCTCATGATTTTATCTCAAGTATCTCACCTTTTCTTCAGAATGTTAACCATCAACCACATAAATTAAGACAATGCACCATGGTCTCTTATATATATATATATATATATATACCTGTATGAAATTAGATATAATAGCTTATCAGTCGATCATCTCAAGATAATGTGTGTCAAATGGTTATAGAATGGCATTTGGACAGTTGAACTGATGAAAATCCAGTGAGTTGTTGAATATGGATGCAGACCTGATCATGAGTGACTTCATTTATATCTAGGATCTATCTATAGGAGGTAGATTATACTTGGAAACCTAAGATGCTCATTTAGTGTCAGATGCAATGATCAACAACAGGGGACGATTAAAGTAGACTTCTAGAGCTTATCCCAAATTATTTGTATGATACATATTGTCATTTTTGTCATCTTGGGTATATGATTTTCCATTCATTCCTGGGTTCTTATCTTGTCAAACTTTGTTAACATGTCTTCTTGACAGATCCATATTTGTGTGTGGTATGAAAGATCTTTTCCTGTTTTTCAGTTTTTCGTATGAAGCTGATTGAATAATGAATTGTAGGTGGAGTTGCATCCATTCTGGAGACAGGATGAACTAGTGAAATTCTGTCAACAGAAAAGAATCCATGTATCTGCTCAAACTCCACTGGGAGTACCCATATCTCGTGGGATGGCAACTGCCAGTCCTGGTCTTTCTGATAGTGGATCTGAGGATGAAGCTGGAACTCCTAGGATAACATTTAGAAGGTCAAGATCTGTGCATGGACCAATGATGAAGCTTTCTGTTGTCGTAGATATTGCAGAACGCCATAACAAGACACCGGAGCAGGTAAGGACTTGCATCTTTCCCAAGTTTGAAACATTTTTCACTCCTCTCAGTTTCTTCTGAGGTATGCACCTCAGAGAAGCTTTTGCCTTATTGGTCTTTTTACCTTTTCTAAGAACAGGGTTTTGTAAAATGTATAAAATTTACTTCAAGAATCAATCATATAGTTCTGGTTATAGCTGTTGGCAGTTCTAAAACTTGGGAGTACATGTTGGACAATCATTGTCATTATGAAAATGGTGATGAATAAAATTCTTGATGCTAAGGTAACTAGCAATTCAATTGTTCTAAAATTTGGTTTCTGTTGATGTTCAATTGTGTTTGGTTGGAGTGGCATTGGCAGAGGAATTGCATTATTATGGTCATCATTTGACACTTCTATGAATCTTCTAGAATTGGTACTTTTATTTTGGAAGCATAAGCAATAGACGGGCACATACCATGAATACTCAAGGAAGAATCATATAGATAGTAATGATGTATTAAATAAAAAATAATTTTCTTACTAAGTATGCAACTCTAGCCCCAAAAAGGTTGGCTTGGTTCATCTCCATAATGAATATGTAAATATAACTTTGCTGCAAAAGGTTGGATCATCTAAGCTAAAGTTAATCCTGTAGTAAGTGATGTGAACACTCATCCATTGAGTAATTATTGGAAATAATAGAAGCTGAATATGCTTACAACTGACACGTAAAAAAGGAACTAGTGTTGCAGTAGTAGTGAACTTTTGGAGTATAGACAATCGAGATAAATAGACTAATATGGTCCATTTGATATCCAATGGTCCACAGTGAGATTAAGGTATGTTTAATATCTAATATCCTATGGCAATTTTAGACACAGAGGTGGGATTAAGGCAGAATGTAGAACTCCAACAACATAGACCATCTGGAATATATACCGGAGGTTGAATAACCTGAGCCAAGGAAATGTTAATTGGTCACGAAAGCGTTTCCACACAAGAAAGAAGCGGCTCTTACCCTATTGTCGCTGGAAACTCTCTGGTCAATCAAGTCTGCTTCTCAGTCTCTGAACGGATGAGTTTAAAATCATTCTCTCTTTCTAGAAACAATACTTTTGGTTTAGCCGTAGTGCTTCATTTATGCACTATATGTTCTTTCTTCGTTTTTGCTGAGAAAATGGATTTTTATTAGTATTTTTGGATGATTGCTAGTAGGGTGTGAAATTCAATTCTTGAGGTTTTAGTGTGAAATTCAATTTTTGGATGATTGCTAGTATTTTTGGATGATTATGTGTGGTTTTAGTGGAGGCTGACTACAAAATATCGTAACCCAGGGCAGGATGTGTTCATTTCTTTCCTTGCTGTGCAAAATCTATGAATGATAGATTTCACTGTAATTTGATGTCAAACTGCAGTATGATGGCAATTAATTATTCCTTTGTATTACATGAATTAACTAGTGATATGGATTTCTTGGCAATTTGTGATGTCAAGGATGTTTTTAAAAACATTGAAAGAGTGGTTCGTGGAGTTCTTAATGTAGACAGATTTTATTGCCTCATGAGGGTCATCTTAGGTTGTTGATGTTGAGTGACAACTTTTAGGATATATATAGATACATAAAAGGATGAACAATATATTTTACGGAGTTGAATATAACACTATAATAGTATGGTTCATCTATTTAAATTAGATATTGGTGACTGGATCATGACCAGGAACTGGAATGACAATTGGAACACGTTTGGATCAGAATTAGAATGACCAAATCATTGTGTATGGTTTGTAAAGACAGGAACCAGATTCAGGATTGGAATTTTATCTTAGCGTTTGGTTTGTTGCGAAGCAGGAGCATAATCAATGATGATATCCATTTTTTTTGCTTGTGAACGAGGGAGAAGAGAGGGGAGAAGTAAAAGAAGAGAAGAGAGATGAACTGATAGGGGAAGAGGGAGAAAAGAGGAAGAAAAGATAGAAGACCTTTTAGGGTTTTAACTTCGAACAAATTAAAAAAAAAGAATCAGGCTTACCGCCCTGTTAACAGGGCTTGTCAGGCAATAAGTCCATACCACAAATGTACTGTCCGAAATTGGACGGTCCATGTGACAGTATTGATGAATACTGGTTGGTAAATGCTGGTCCAACTGAAATTGTATTCAATATAAAAAGCATGAAGTCAAGGAGGTTGATGAAAGGATTGGACACATTTTCTTGACCTACAACCAATTTTTGGACTTCTGAGGAGAGATCCCGACTGAAGTGCAGTTACGGTGATCGAGTTTCCAACATGCCAAATCCTCTGTCCTAGAGGGTTGGAAGATGATGGGAGTTGACGGATGCAGGAGGAGGAGGAGAAGGGAGGGCAGAGGGATGCTTTTCTTTAGTTTGGTTCTGTTAAGTGTTGCACATCACACTTTATGTCTGTATGACGAGTCAAATAAAATAGATGTTTCTTTTAACTTAAAGAAGGTAAAGTAAGCATAGCAAAAGGGGTTTTGGTGGTCATTTATTTTATTGTTTTACACTGGTTACTATCAGCTTCTTTATTAGCCCTTCAGGTAGATTTGAGTCTCATTTCAGGTCCATCCCTTGTAAGCTTGCAGTGTGAGATCTGTAGATTTAGTTCAATAATTTTGCTTTCTCACACTTGTCCATGAGTGAGATATAATATACTTGACACTTTGATATGATTGCCACCAAATGGGATCATGCTTGATGTTTTGTGGTGTCATCCTACTTCATTTATTTGGCCTTTGCATGAAGGCTCGACATTTTTGTTGATGGCTTTTCTACTGACTCTTTAATAGGTCATTTTGCGATGGGGACTACAGCGAGGAACTAGTTTATTGCCGTGCAGCCTAAATCCTGACAGGATCAGGAAAAACATAGACATTTTCAGTTGGTCGCTGACAGATGAAGAATGGAATAGAATGAACAGGATTGAACCTCAGATATGCCTCTTTGGGAGTGGACCTGTCAACACATCTGAAACAGGGTTTTTTTCAGCTGCTGGTCCTCTTCAGGCTGTGTATGAGATGGAAGATGACACCGAATAATCCCAAGACTCTCAAGTCTCAGAAGTGTACTGTTGTAAACTCTCATCTGAGAAGGGGATATTTAACGAAATTTTCTGCACATATGTTATGTCTATCTGCGAATCTCTTCAGAGACCAATATCATCTTGTAATTCATGTTAATTAGATTTTAGTAGTTATGTCATATTACTCTGGATCAAGGTTTTGCTACAATGGAAGTTATCATATGTTTTCCCCCTCCTACAGCTATGTTCATGTAGTGCATTTAAGTTCTTCAAGAAAGAATGGCAACTAGTTTTGAATTGGTGCATGTTGGAGTTCTGATTTCAGCAGTTGCTGAGACCTCTCTTATCTGTTCTGTAGTAAACCTTGGCCTTGTTTAGTGGTGGCTGACAAGTTGCAGCTATGTGTTCATAGTGCTGCTCTCCTTGTGGAGTGAGGATTCATCAAAGCATATGTGGCTTTTGTCTTGTGTTCTAAACCTGCAATAGCTTGTATTAAAATGCCACCTGGAGACTCTGCAATATGGAAACTGAATCCTTGAGCTTATCTTGGAGTACAGGTAGAATCATGAAAGCAAAAATAGTATAAATTGTTTGGTGAACACCAGAAACAGCAAGATCAAATGGAAACTTTGTAATCCGAAAAGCTGTTTTACATGGCCACACCATCACATCAAAAACTGAAGTGTGCTACCTGATATCGATCGAGTCTTCTATCTAATGCAGGCTATTTGGTTGAAAATAGTGCCTTGATTCATTTCAATTCGGCACCTATGTCACTTAGATCTCCATAATAATTATCAACAATATTTCTCATCATATCACAATAAATTACAATATCAGAAGACTTTCTGTGATCAATAATACTTTGCAGATGCTTTCTGGAGCTGTCTTGTTTGAATAAACGCCAAACAAATTCCTACCCTTTGTTTGATACCTCAATCACAATTAGAGTTGTGTTGGTTGACACATTAAAATTTCCAAGGACTGATGTCGAATTGCGGTAGATTAGATAGATGTAGGGGTTGGAGGAGTCTTTTGATATGTTTCTAATCATTAAACTCAATAGAAATTTGGTCAAATTTTATCCTTACACAGAACAAAATTCAATGAATTTCACTAACAACATTACAAATTTTCAGAACAAAAATTAGTTAAGCTGAATAAAAGTATACTATGAATTAAACAAGCCAAATGATTAAGCATAGTAACCCAAACTTTGAATCCTTCTTTGAGACGTTTCCCAACAGATTTGACACCAGACTTCACGTTCATGGCAATTCAAATCCAAAGACTTCAATACTCAAGATTACATGAGGCACCAGTCTCTGTCCAATCTCTCGTACCTCTTGAATTAAGCCTCGGACACAAGTCTTAAATGCATTGGATCACAGCATCGTCGCTGTTTGGAAGAATGTGCTTTACAAGTCATCGAGATATATTTCTCATGTTGACTTCTGTCTAGACATTATTAGATTCTAATTAGGTAGCGGCAGAAGTAATGTCAATGTGTTTGTTTGCTCTTCTTTGATGACTACGACTTTCTATGCGAATCAAACATAGCTATCTTTTCTTTTCTTTTTTTTCGTTTGTTTTGTAGACAATTAAGAAGTTTTCTTGTGAATCATATCATCCTTCTTTGATAGAATATTTGTCTCGGTAATTGTTTCATGGAATTTTGAGCTCCCGAATTTATCTTTACATTCTGGGTTTGACTTTTCTTGTGATTAATGTAAATAGGGAAACATTTTCTGGGTTTGACTTTTCCTACGGTAATCTTTCCTTGAGAAAGTGGTAACTCATTGTCGACCACAAGCGTTAGAAGAACCATCTTATCCGCATTAGCAGTGGCGCTCTTCACAGCCATCCAAAACTTGCACAAAGTGAAATGGCATCGCCGATGTCGCTGAGACACTGCTCCACAAACCCTTCGCTCGGCGTCGTTTGCCGCCTCCATGGCCACTCCAAGCTTGGCCATGCAGCTCCGGGTCTCCCGGAACAGCTACTCATCGGAAGGAGACAAGCAACAGCAGCAGCAGCTGTAGCAGTAGCTCTCCATGCCAAGGAAGCCATCTCCGGTTCGAGCGTCGCTTCCGCCTTGGAGTTCAGATTCACCGCTCCGGAACAGACACCCGAAGAAGCAGACGCGGTGGTGAAGATCCATGCAAGAGATCTGGTGCGGATAAAGGCTTTGATCGATTCGCAGTCGTGGAGAGAAGCCCAGATCGCGCTTCGCGAGAGCTCGTCGTATCTGAAGCAGGATCTCTACACGATCATCCAAGCAAAGCCGGGAAGCCAGCGGCCACAGCTGAGGAAGCTCTACTCTCACCTCTTCAACGATGTCTCAAGTGTGAGTCCATTGTCTTCACGCTCTCGGTATGCTCCAGCTTCGCAAATGAAGCTTGAAATCTTTATCGTTTGTGCTGCAGCTGGATTATGCTGCCAGAGACAAAGATGCTCGCCGAGTTCAAGAGTGCTATGATAACATCGTTGCGACACTCAATGAGATTTTTGTTCTGATCTAACAAATGCAGACGTTGATGTTTGTTCTATTGCCTCTCTCTTTCTCTCTCTCTCTCTCTCTATAACACTGTCTTTGTCGATCTATCTCTATCTATCAAGCGAATTTCCGAGAAAGACCTGATTCACTCTATGAAATTGATGAACCAATTCAATCCCCCATATGAGGATCTATTAAAAGAACAAAAGAAATGAACGTAGAGTTATGTAATCGATGTGTCAAAGCAGAATAATACCTCTACGCATTGGAATCAGCTAAGAGAGCGGCAATCGACAGAGAAGAGGCAATAATCTGAAACAGGGGCGACCACAGTGGATCCGCTTGCAGATGGGTGGGCGCGAGAGAAACACGCGGGCGCGGGCAGAGGGACGACCACCGTGGGTACGCCGATAGAGTAACAACAATGATGGGTGGTGTTTGCCGTCGACTTGTGGACAAGATGGTAGACGGCGACACCGGGAGGAAGATGGCAGATGGTGAGGAAGAAGCGGGCGCTTATTCAGAGCCGACTTAAATGGGCAACACCCTATAATGGGCCTTTTTATGGTGCCAAATTAGATTTGCAGGTCTTCTCTTGAGCTTGGGCATGGGGCCCAACAAGCACTCTTCTGTTGCTCTTCACATCTCACATCTATGCTCTTCATTCATTTTGACTGACTTCTTGATTCAAATTTGATTTGAATTTTGACTTCCTAACTTATATCAGATAAGATTTTTCTAATTGTATGAGGAAATCTCGCTGATCAGTTAAGAAAAATTCTCTCTTCTAATATGTATAAATAGACATTATATTCAACTAATTCAAGTGTACTTTGTGTCTCTACTTCTGTTACTTATTGCTACTGTTGAACTCAATTGGGTTATAAATCTGTTCAAAGAACTCAACATCAACTTCATCATTATTTTTATAATATATTATGATAATATTGGAGCTATCTACTTATGTGTCAATCTAGTATTCCATTCACGCATGAAACATATTATCATCCACTTCACAAGATCAAGTTATTAAAATATCAACTGTGTGTTTCTCACATAAATACAGCTGATCAACTAGCAGACTCACTCATAAAGCCTCTCACTCATAAACTATTTTTGTTGCATCAATCCAATATCGACATCCTTATAGGAGCTCAGTCTTACGAGGGATGATAGCAGAAAAGATTTCCGCACGAGAAAATCTCGTTGATCAATTAAGAAAATTTCTCTCTTCTAACATATATATAAATAAGATATTATATTCAACTAATTTAAAAATGCTTTGTCATTATATGATGTAAAGTAATTCACTTGTAACCAAATCATATATTTACTTATAGGCATTTCCTTCGGCCTTTCTTCTCTCGTTATCCCCACAACAGTGAACCAAGGGTAATTTGATCTCGATGATCGTAGCACCAACTTCAAGCTCTTTCCTGTGTAAGCATATGCGTGTTATTTTCTTCTCTCTCTCTCTCTCTCTCTGAAGATTACACATTGATTATCCCACACCAAGTGTGGGGAACAGTGCAATCTATGCCATCAAATTGGTATTGCAATCTATCCAGTAACTGGTGCTACCAGAATGAGTCATTTCAACTTGTCACTGGATGCATGGATAAACCTCGGAATCTTAGATAGGTCCCTTTATCTCCTCCGTATAGAAAGACTGTATACCACTGAAAGTTGATAGGAGCAGTGCTGTTCACTGGTTCTTCAGTCTCCCACCGTTGAGCTCTCACACTCCAATAATGGCTTCACTCATGCAAGTTTCTATTTTGCCACAGTGCTTCGTTGATAGAGAGATGATGCCTTGGATGCAGACTAGAACCGTTAAAGCAGATGTGACTGAAACTAAGGATGTGAATGGCAATGGCAGGTACGTGGCCATGCCGATGTCTATCTTCACATGCACTGTCCTCCGACCAGGGCATGCATGTTTATGTTTGTCCAAAGAAATCCACTGTTTGTGGATTGTGCTCCCCCTTGATGTGATTGAGAACTTGGATCGAGAAGAATGAATGCAGCCACTCATTCTGCTTGACAAGAATTCCAATCATTTTATCTAATAGTCACAGGAACATCACTGGGGCTGATCTCTGAAGAGCAATTGCAGAAGCAACTGCAGTTATGGAAGTGATTGCTTATATTTACTTCAACTAGTGCAGTAATACAAACTGGACTTGTGTTCCTCAAGTCTCATCGCTTAGGAATCCAAAGCTCAAGATGTAACAAGTTTGAAGATGAAGTGCCCACCCACAGGAGAGAAGAACAGTAACAACTGAGTGCATCATGAAGTCAGCAAATGGTTTTCTTTGTCCTTTCCGATAGTCAATAATGAAGCAACCTTTTCTCAGCTCAAAAAAAGTATTTCCCTTTAAACCAATTATCAATGTCAGATTGTGATCCAATCAACTAAACTTATGTTATATATAATGGTATTATGTTATCCTTGGTTTATTCCTAATTCTTCTCATGCTAAATTTTCTTCTAATTGTTACCATAATTTAATCTTATACATTGCACACAGTGTTCACATGGATCTATTTGAATTAATATGACCAAACACTTGCAGTTCCTGAGAAGGCACACAAATAATGACTCATGACCTACTAAAAAGAATGCATTCAACCTTAGCTCAGACAGACAGACTAAATTATACTGAAAGGTTGGCTTATCAATCAAGGAGGAGAGGAGTATAAAATGATTGGCTTATAGATCGGTCCATGTCTTTGCACAAGGGAGGGCCTGGCCAAACTGGCAAACTAGGAAGACTCCAAAAGAGACCATGAAATAAAGAAAGAAGAAATCTAGACAACTAAGTCTGATACAAAGACACCAGCCAACCACAAGAGGAAAGCAATCCAGCATGAGATGACACCCGTGTCTAATGAAATGTTTGCACTAGATTTTTTCCCAAAGCAGGTGGGTCATGGCTGCTTCCTCTTCTCTCCCTTGGCCATGTAATCTTTCCTGAGAACTGTTCCACATGAATGTTATGCTTTTTCTCTGTGTATGTATGTGCAGTGGAATTCTCCATGACAGGAGAAGACAAACAATTAAAGAAGCCTTCATGAGATTCTGCAAGTCATGCTGGGCTCATCTTGTCTGTGATTCCCTAAGATCAATTTTGTAAGATTGAACCCAGTATCTTTGTTACACCGTACTCTTTGATCCCTAAAAGTCATTCTCCTTTTAGTCCATGTTGTGTGCTATAAACTAAAGAAACTTAATGAGATCGATATATATACACACAGCATAACTCGAGCTAAATAAGATAGATCAGTAGGAGAATAAACACTTGGGATATTCTTATCTACTTGCTATATGACTGACATGACTGGCCAAACCTATGAGATCTTTAAAGAGGTTACCTTCCTCCTTTAACCCATACATGTAATCTACTTTGCAGCCAAATGATCTCATAAAGGCATAGGATTTGTACCTTTGGTGAGGCTTTTGGTAGTCCTACGAAATCTATATCTCAAAACAAGGATGTGATCGTTGACTAATTTGACACTGTGGGCATGTTCCTTGTGATAAAGTGAGAAGTCACAAAGGGGCACAAAAGTGTCCTGGAAATGACTGATGAAATCTGCTTGATACAAACTCGTATCTCTCAAAGTCTACTGAGTCAATCTTGGAGCATGATCAGCACATGAGAAAAGTACCCTTTAACCTAAAAGTTGCTAGAATCAGTATCTATGCGATGGATTTGCTATACAACAATTTGACCCATTAGAGACTGTAACGGTGACTATATATTGAAGCTTGAAGGAAGAAGAAGAGGAAGAGGACCACCGTTGGGACTCCTGCAAGTGCAAGTGGAGTGCGTTTTTGACGTGAGACTTTGAACGTCCGAAACTTCTTGGGTCCAACAAAAAGAAAAGTCTCCATCCTCCTCTCTCGAGTAGAACCAAAAGCAAAAAGGTCATGCCTGCTCTTTCTATTTCAGTGATGATTGTATGTGACAAAGAGGATTCCTTCTGGTCTCTCGATGCAGGCTTTGTGTGTGGTGGGGGGGAAAGAACTGATCTACGGTGATCTACACAAGTTAACCATGTTCGATTGCCATTAAGATAGATTTTGGGTCAGGCATCGGTGGGACAAGATTGACTGTGGATCCACTGAAGCTGGGTAAAGTGATGGGCAATAATTGTGTATTTGTCATCATTTAGAACAAGAAAAGCTCATGAGATTTGCAGTGTTCTGGCTCGCTAGTGTCGTCCATGCATGCATGGCTTTATCCCAGAACAATGTGTCGAGGACCCCAGGAAGGAAGTGCTCTAAGATCCTAAATCTTGTACTGACAATGACTGAATCAATGAAAATTCTTGTAGGCATAGCTTAGCCACCATAACCTCTGCTCCTTTAATAATCATTCCTCCACAGCACAAACCAGCTTTTTTCCCAGAGTTGGCTAAAAGATTGAATGCACAGTGACATCACCCCCTTCTCCTTCCGGTTCTGGACAAGCTTGAGCACAGAAATGGTGGTAACTGCAGTGCGGTGCAAGCAGGGGTTGGATGACCCCGCTGCAAGCAAAAATGTGGCTGCCAGTTTGCCAGTGACACACCGAGGCTCATGTAAACCAACCAACCACACAATCTGTGGGCAAATCCTCTTGGTAAGGTGGTGGCCGACCATTCACTGGGGCTTGGCGCATTGCCGCAGTAGCACAGTACATTCCAAAAGATTTGGTCCTGGTGTTTCGATGCCACCCTCCCCCTCTCTCTCTCCCCCTCTCTCTAAACTACCCAAGCCATCCGAATAAATGGTATCTGGTCAAGGATTACTGAAGCATCACACAGGCCTGGTCCTCCTTAAATATCGTCAGCATCAGATACTAGTGACGACACAATCATGGTTGAAGAAGCCAGCATTCTCAGACACGATGCAGGTGGATGGAAAAAGGGAGAGGATTCATTTATGAGGCCATGTATGAATCCAAGCAGCAAGATTTTCTCTGGTTAGAAGAATGTCCTTATCACTACTACTTGGTTATTTGTGCAAGCCACAGGACGAACGAGTGAGAGGAGTGGAAAGGTGACGGGGGTGGAGGAGTTGGGGATGAAGAGGCTCACATGCATCACTTTTGTGTTCCCACTAGATTCTGGGCCACGAACTGGAATTATTTTGCCCTTCCATAAATGCATTGCCCATTGGAGTGAGATCTGTGCTTTTGCCCTTTTCATTGACAGAGGAATTCTGTTCCTGTCTCCTCCTCTCTCTCTCTCTCTCTCTCTCTCTTCTTGCGGGCTTGTTCCATCCCCATCTCTTCGTTGTGCTGGTCTCTGGATATGTGGATTTGTTTGGTACTTGTGAGAACATATAAAAGGAGGGCTTGGACATGTGTGTGACTCCACCAACCTTCTTAAGGACACTCAGTGAGTGGTGCTTCTTCTTTTCTACCCTGTTCTTCTTTGGTTCATTTCAAGTGTTCCCAAACACCATCCTTCTCTGTTTTCTGCTATCGCAGTCATGGTATTCTTTCTACACACCAAAAAGCTTAGCATATTCTGATCCTTCTCGAATTTGCCTTCATTTTTTTTTTTGTTGGGAGTCACAATTATTTTCTTGTGAAAAATCACCACACATTTATTTGTATTTGGAAGTAAAGGCTAACACAGGGGTAATCACTGCTTTTTTCTCTGTGGAAATTTCTCTATCTAAAGTTGCAAGATAACTTGTTGTTTGTTGAATTCGATATGTAAAGTGGCTTCGAGTTTTCATGTCCTGTCTCCAACCCTTGAAACGCAACCAGCTACGGTGCACGAATTGTTTCGAGCTCATTTCTCCTCCCCTCAATGGTGATCTCTCTTTTCTGCGCCAGAGTCAATGTCCTTCTTCTGCTTCTAGCTCTCTGTTCTCCATGCAAGTTCATCCAGAGTCCCATGGACTTTGGTCCCTTGAGCTTCCTCCAGAAAACAAGCACAGCTTGTGTGGACTTCGGAAGAATTCTCTTCAACTCCCCCTCGGCAGTCCTTCGACCCCAGTCCTCTGAAGACATCTCTCTCCTCCTCAGCTTCCTCTCTTCCTCATCCTTCAGCAGAGTCACAGTTGCGGCAAGAGGAGCTGGGCACTCCATCCATGGCCAAGCCCAAGCACTCGATGGCATAGTCATCGAGATGGATGCTCTCCCCTCCAATATAGAAATCCACAAGAAAGGAGAAGGGGTGGTCGGTGTCTCTTATGCTGATGTTAGTGGCGGAGCACTGTGGATTGAGCTGCTACATGAGAGCTTGAAGCAAGGGCTGGCTCCAAGGTCCTGGACTGATTACCTCTATCTCAGCGTTGGTGGCACTCTCTCCATTGGTGGCATCAGTGGCCAAACATTCAAACACGGGCCTCAGATCAGCAATGTCCTTCAACTGGATGTGGTGACAGGTAACATGAAGCAGAAAAACACAGAAGACCCAAATTTCACCTCCTCGCTCTCTTGTGATGTTAGTATCAGAGCTGACCATCGGTTCCAACTTCACTTGTTGAAGGTAAAGGAAAGCTGGTGACATGCACTCCCACCAAGAGTCCAGAGCTTTTCTTTGCAGTTCTTGGTGGGTTAGGCCAATTTGGCATCATAACGAGAGCAAGGATCCTGCTCCAAGATGCTCCAGAGAAGGTGAAAGTCCAAAATGCTCTTTGTTTTTCTCTACTTTGGTATGAGATCAATTTTGATGCTGGTAAATTTGATGTTGTTTTGAGACAATGTTAGGTCAAGTGGGTCAGAGCCTTTTATGATGATTTCGACACCTTTACCAGTGACCAGGAGCTGCTCATCTCGATGCCTGAGTTGGTGGATTATGTCGAAGGCTTCGTAGTCCTAAATGAGCAATTCCTCCACGGCTCCTCCACTGCCTTCCCCACTCATCTAGACTTCACCCCTGAGTTCCGCAGCAATGGCAGCTCCAACGTCTACTACTGCATTGAGTTTGCTGTCCATGACGACGGATCGAAGAACGCCAGCACAGAAGAGGTCAGCAGCGATTCCTCTCGTAGCTCCAAATGATCATGAACAAGCTGGGCACCAAGTTATTCTCGTTGCAGGTCGTGGAGGAGATTGCGAGGCGGATGAGTCACCTGCCATCCCACTTGTACGGTGCGGAGGTCTCCTACTACGACTTCCTCAACAGGGTTAGGATGGAGGAGATGAGCCTGAGGAGTGTTGGCCTGTGGGAAGTCCCCCACCCTTGGCTCAACATGTTCGTGCCCAAGTCTGGAATCAAAGCTTTCAGGGACTTGCTGTTGGAGAACATCTCACCAGATGAGTTCGCAGGCCCTATCCTCCTTTACCCACTTCTAAGAGACAAGTAAGGATCAGCTTTTGACCTCCTCCATCGTTCTGTCTCTTCCTTCCATCAAGCCTGCCTTCACGAAGTGCAATCACTTTGGCAACCTCATCATACATCCAATCACTTCACAAGATATCAGTATCTGTGCAACAGTTACTGGATCGAAACCATGTTCTAAGGACTCCTCTAGGGTATTATGAGTTCCATGTCCTCGTATGCTTCACGTTGCATATGCGTTATGTATCATGGATGGTTCAGGTGGGACACAAACACATCGGTGGTGCTGCCGGACGCTGCCGGGGGAGCGGTGGAGGAGGACGAGCGGGTGCTGTACATCGTGGGCGTGCTCCGGTCAGCGAACCCAGCCAGCTGCACCGCCGAGTGTCTCCGCGACCTCCTCCGTCTCAACCGCGGCATCGCCGACGCCGCCTCTGCCCCCGGCATCGGCGCCAAGCAGTACATACCGCACCACCCCTCGCCGAGCCACTGGCGGGAGCACTTCGGCCGGCGCTGGGAGCGGCTGGCGGCGCGCAAGGCCCGCTTCGACCCGCTCGGCATCCTCGCCCCCGGCCACGGCATATTCCCCAGGATATCCTCCGCCTCCTCCTCCTCCTCCTCCTCCCTGTAGCACCATCGCATATGTTCTTCCACCCTCACACAGCAAGTTCAGTGCACGTGACAAGATTACTGGAGAGGAAAAGAAGAAGCATGGAACCTGTTCCCCATTCCTCGATCTTCCTTTTTCCTTCTTTTTGTTCTTTGATCTGATATGCAAGGATTTTGGAAGAGGATACCTTCGCACCCATTAAAATTTTGGTTGGTTTACTTTACTGCAACTTGGTTTTTCGTGTACTTTTTATTGGGAATATATTGGATGCACTCTCTGCCCTTTCTATCGTTAATATACTGCAACTTGGTTTGTGGGTTCGCTTTGTTTAAGATTTTGGTGCGTTCTTTGGGCTTTCCATCTCTGTCGGTGTCAGTGGGTGTGGGTTTCCAAGTAGATTCGGGATCATGCAGTGGGGAGTGGACAGAGAAGAAGACAAGAAACGAACATAACTAAGTCGTTGATAGACCGGACTCTGACTTACTACTACTGCGAAAGGAGGTCTCAATCAAACTGATGTTAAATGTTCGTAAATATTCTTAATTTATTATTTAATTCTAATAATTTTTTTAACTCCTCCCATACAACTTTTTTTCCTTCTAAAGGAAAAAATATATTGTATAAAATAATAATAATTGAGGGGATATAAAAAATAAAATAAATGAGAGATTATATTTAGTAAACTTATATTTTATTATTTTTAAAAGCAGTTATATTAAGCAAGAGGTTGCCAATAACCATTCTTAATATTTATTTTTGAGAATTTTAAAATGATACATTTATTTTTATTTTTGTTTAAGTCACGTGCCGATCAATCGACTCACGTGCCTACTCGTAATAGGCCCATGGGCCTTCTGAAGCCCGAAACCGATTAGGAGAATAAGCGAGGGCTCGATTCGCGTTCGCTGCCGACTCCATCGATCGAATTCTTATAGCCTGCGTCGTTCTGAGAAACCCTAGACATCGCGTGAAGGGTGGCCGAAAGACACCGGAAAATTGAGGCGCTTCGTTTCTATTTTTCTTTAGGGTTCGTTCTCTCCTCCCCCTGTTATGCTCAAAGATTATTCTCTTTGCTTATTTTTTGTGTTCTTTTACTGCTTTCCTTGCACGGAAGATGGGATCTTGTTTCCCCTTTTTGGGTTCCGTGATGGTTATCTTCTCCTTTTGGCTGTTCACCTGTAGGATATTTGCCAGTTTGAAGTATGAGGACAAGAAACGCCGGTGCCGCGAAAGCTGGGGCCACCAAGAAGACGCCTACCCCGAAGAAAGATGCTGCTGCCGCCGCCGACGCCGCCGAGAGGACCCCGGAAGTGGCAACGAAATCTACCCCGAAATCAGGAGCCAAGACCGCGAAGGTGGCCGGAAAACAGTCCGCGAGCAGAGCCGCTGCCTCTGCCCCGGTCACCGTGACCCCTGATCCTAAGCAGGGTTCTGAAGGTGACATCTTGGGTTGGTTCTTTGTGTTATTTAAACGTTAACTTTCATTTATGGAAAACTCTAAGCCCTGTTGTTTGGTTGGGACAGTTGAGGAGGCGGCTACACCTGCAGTTGAGAAGAAACCAGCTGCAGCCTATGCAAAGAAGTCTGTCGGTGGAAAGGGGAAAACACCTCTGGCTCAGAAGGCTGCTGCAGCAGATCCTCCCAAGGTGGAGGTTGTGGAAGAGCCGGCCATAAAAGTTGAAGCCAAGGAGAGTGAGGATGAGGTGGAGGAGGAGAATGAGCTGAAGCATGACGTGGAAGTCGCAGGTGTGAAGGACACTGGGGGTGACAATTCTGAAAAAATTGAAGAAGATCCTGCTGATGCGGGCCAGCAGATGGAGGAAGAGGTAGAGCCGGTGGAGTTTGAGGAGCCTGTTGAAGAGGAATTTATGGGTACGGAAGAGAACATAGGAGGTGTGGAAGGGGAGGAAGCTAGTGTCGGGATGGAAGAGGAGGAAGATCCTCGGGTTGACGAGGACGAGCAGATTCTAATATCAGACATGGCTAAGAGGAGGAAGATGAAGAAGGAGCAGGAGATATTTGTCGGGGGACTAGATCGAGATGCTATGGAGGAGGATTTGAAAATGACCTTTGAGAAGGTTGGGGAAGTTGTTGAGGTCCGTCTCCACAAGGATTTTGTAACCAATAAGAACAAGGGATTTGCATTTGTAAAGTTTGCCAACAAGGAGCAGGCTGCTCGAGCACTCATTGAATTGAAAAATCCTATGGTAAGATATTTGGCTTTGATATCTTAGTTTTCTGCAACTTTTTAAATTGGATTGTCTATCACTTATTTGAAAATTTAATCTCACAATTGAAGTAGATAAAATGACCAGACTTCTGATGTTCACGTGTTACTATTGTTCAACTTTGACAGCGATCTGGTTTCATAATATGTTTGTTTATATGTGTGTGTGTCTATATATATATATATATATATATATATATATGATTCTTGAACCACCCTTGTCTTTTGCTTATGCATTTGAGCTTTGGAACAAGATAATTTAGAACATGGCTTTCGTTCACTCGAGACTTTCATATATAGTTCATATATAAGATACTTTCATAAGAAGTATCTTTTACATCTTCACTAGTTATTCTTTTGATTAATTTTTGTTACAGATTCGTGGAAAACGTTGTGGCATTGCACCAAGCGAGGACAATGACACATTATTCTTGGGGAACATTTGCAACACATGGACAAAAGAAGCTGTGTGCCTTCTTCACTTACTATGATTATGATAATTTAAGCAGAGTGATTGATGGGGCTTGGAAGTAGTAACTTTTTTTTCTCTTTTTCTTTTGCTTAATTGATCTTTGTGTGACAGATTAAGCAGAAGCTAAAGGATTATGACGTAGAGGGAGTTGAACATATTACTCTTGTTCTGGACACCCAGAATGACGGTCTAAGTCGTGGGTTTGCTTTCCTGGAATTCTCTTGCCATCAGGATGCGATGCTAGCTTATAAACGGCTCCAAAAGCCTGATGTTATATTTGGCCACCCCGAGAGGACAGCCAAAGTGGCTTTTGCAGAGCCACTGCGTGAGCCAGATCCCGAAGTCATGGCTCAGGTACTCTTGCAGATGCATCCTTCTGCGCCTGTTGTGTGCTCTTGCTCAGAGCTCACTTGCTCCTTTCCAAATGGTGATCCCTTTGATACTGGCTGATACAGGTTAAATCAGTCTTTGTTGATGGGTTGCCACCATTTTGGGATGAGGATAGGGTCAAAGAACAATTTAAAGGCTATGGAGAGATTGAGCGTGTTGTGCTGGCACGAAACATGTCAACTGCCAAAAGGAAGGATTTTGGATTTGTTAACTTTACAACTCATGAAGCAGCTGTTACTTGTGTTGAAGGTATAAATGACACCGAACTGGGTGATGGGAAGTCCAAGGTACCTTTTGTTCCTTGTTTGTATCTGCAGGCACTTCTTTTGTTTCTTTTTGGATTTACCTTAGGAGCCAAAGTTCTGATGCATCACTTATGCTGCAATGTTATGTATGTCTTTGACATTTTGTTACTTCCATGGATTGGCTGATTTCTGAGCCTTCTGGTTGATTTCAGCTGGAATTTGGCAGCTGACAGATGAATCTGCAGTGGAGAAAGGAAGAAGTGAAAATAAAACAGGAACATAGGAAGAAGATTAGATTATAAGGAACACTGGAGGGGAAGGTGAAGGCGGAGTTTGACTTACCAGAACATATTAGTATATCTGATTCTGACATCGAAAACACTTATTCATTGTCATGTAGGATGGCTCTTGAGATCCAACTCCTCGCGAGAGGCTCAAGTCATAAGCCCTTATCTAGAAATGTGTACCAAGAGATTCTTCCAGAACTCACATGCCTGCATGGCTCTCTAAAAATGAAGAGGACCCACATTATATTTGTTTATGAAAGCACCAAATAGGATGAAAATTTGTTGGGAAGAAATTGTGAGGCATGAAATGTTATCATTTTAGAATGTTTTATATATTAATGTTAATGTTTTAAGGATATTTTATCACAAAGTAATTTAGGATGAGTTATAATTTGCCAAAAATGGTAAAAATATTTTTATGATGATTACTTTAAGATGATTAAAATCCGTTTTAAACTTTTCATATTACTTTAAATAAATTCATAGTTGAATGATAAAAGAAATTATCATTAATGTGAAAAATACTTTTAACTGTTAAGTTTGTTTATAACTTTTGGTGAAATGCAAAATATATTTCATTTTAAAATATTTGTTTTCAATTTTTTGTTTTAATATTTTTTAGTTTTTATTTTCTTTCTCTTTGTTTTAATTGTGTCAATACAAATTGATGATTTGATTGATTCCATTCAAGCAGCTTGTGGCTGATCTTTGTTCTGACTTAATTCTTGCAAACTATACTTACTACAAAGAATTATCTTTGCATTCTTTTAATTGCAACTAACATACAACCACCGACCTATTTGTTTATCATGAACATTTATGTTCTTAATCTTTTATTTGGAGTTTATGTATTGTGAATGTGGTTGCATGTGAAACACGAACTGAATACTCCAAACGAAGGTTCACTGTGCTGTGGTATACCGCTCGGTATGAGTGGTATGTAACGGTCTGATAGGGGACCGGTATGGGCGGTACATTGGTATGCCCTCATGTATCATTTATCGGTACACTCAATATGGCTCAATATAGCTCGATACGTATCATACCGATAGCTGGTCGGTATACGGGTACGGACCGGTAAGGTGAACCATGCTCTAAACTCTGGTTGAAGGGACACATTTGTTAATGCACATTCATGCTCCTAAGATCACCACATACCTTTGAGTTCAATTTTTTAACCCCATGGCAAAGTGTCTTATTTTTGTGTCCAATGTGTTGTTTGTTTTACAATTTATGTATCAGGAGAGTTGTCTTTGTTTATATCCATGTCCAACTCTCAAGATTTTATGTTGTTTGGGTATGTTATTTTAAGACTAGTAATATGAAGATACAGAATCTAGTGCTTAAGCCTTATAGATATTTGATTATGCTGCCAAATACTTGTATCTGTGTTTGTGCCCTTGGTCTTCCTTGTATCGAGTTCATAACACTGCTATCTATCATATGATAATTACGAGACAAGCCTACTTAATGTTGCAAATGATGCTTTAAGGTTTATTCCTCTGCGTTATAGAAAGCTTCCAAGTAAGCCTGGAGTGATCCATCTAGCTCGTGACACCATAACT
This sequence comes from Musa acuminata AAA Group, assembly GCF_036884655.1. NCBI lineage: Eukaryota > Viridiplantae > Streptophyta > Magnoliopsida > Zingiberales > Musaceae > Musa > Musa acuminata. Next base: position 33,001,445 of record NC_088330.1, read on the forward strand.
TCTGGTTGTCACTCTTTTCTGAAAATCTATTGATTAGTTTGGCAGGCGTAGTCATATATTAAAAAAAATAGCACCTTTGTATGTGCTCTTATAAAATATGGGGTATCTTCATGTGCCTAGTTCTTTGTTTGTTGATGGTATTATGAAGAATAAAGGATTAAGCATATATCATCCAAGTAGATCATGGTTCATATTCTTCTTTGTACCAGTATATCTGTATATATTTGCAACTTACCTCTTTTGTTTATTATAGATGAAAGTAAGAGCAAGGCTTGCAAATCCACTGCCCAAAACTCAAGCTGTAAAAGGTGGGATGAGCGGTGGTTACCGTATTGGATACACTGGTGTTGGAGTTTACTCTAGGTTTGGTAAGTCATTGCTAAAAAAAAAAACTTTCATCTGGTGCTTTCTAAATATTGATGATTTTTTTGCTTCAACAGGTAGAGGTTTTGGAAGGGGTAGATTTCCTTCATTCAGAGCAGGGTTTCAGGGTGGAAGGGGTTTCAATTTTCGTGGACGTGGTAGAGGTGGAAGGTTTTCTTTTGCTGCTGATAGTGGCATGGAAGGCTCTTCTACTGAGTTTCAGTTCAGGAGGCCCTTTGGAGGTCGAGGTAGACTGTACATCTGTCACATGATCTCTAAAAGCTGATATGCTGTAGATTAATTAAGCCAAATTAATAATATAAATTTCATAAGGTGACTGTCATGGTGCAGGCTGCGGTCTGCATGAAATAGTTCAAGATCGACCCTTCTGTTTGGAAACATGAACTGCAATATTTATAAGAAGAAATTCTTCTTTATCAACTTATTGGAGATAACCTATATTAATGGTGATGGAGAATTACCTACTTTTGCTAGTATCTGGGATCAGTTAGTGATGTTTCTTTTATTAAAATTCTTTATTCTAGTGAATAAGTTCTAGGTACTCATAGTCTAATACAAGCTGGTTTGTAGGCGTAGGTGAAACCTTTCTCAATTAGGAGAATAAAGGCAAAATTTGCTGTTTTATTTTTTCTTTAGAATGACCAATGTTTATTTGCTCTCTGCAGGAGGTAGGGGGTTTTTTTTTCCAGGAAGACAAGGTGCTTTCAGAGGGCGAGGGCAACCCTTCTCATCTAGAAGACCACCGTTTCAACCAGAGGAGGAGTTTGGTAGACCTTTCAGTGGTCGGTATGTAGGTGAAGAACCTTATTTCTATGGGGATGCAGGACGTGGTATCAAACGACCATTCTCTATGATGGTAAATTTTTGTATTTATTTTTTGTTATGTCTGTCAGTGCGATTGTCTGTACAATGGTGGTTCTACATGCTTCAATTTCAGGATCATGATTCTGGATACATGGAACCTGGGAGTAGGGTTCGCCCTCGATATGATCATCCTGATCCACTGCCCGGTGCATCTCGTTATAGAGGTTCTTTCAGTGGTATATTTTGTTTCTAACAATTTGAAATTATGCTCTCTTCTAATGAAATGATCATTTGCTTTCACTTTCTAGATTCATTTGGAATGAGTGGCTTGTATTCACGTGATTATTATGGCTCGGATGTAAGTACAAGTCTCATGAGTTTAATTTAGTACAATCTGTTCAGCAGATCACCTGCTTCTCTTTATGCAGTACGGTGGTGGCACTTATTCATCGTACGGAGGTCCACACTCTGGGGGCGGCTATTACTACTAGATGGTAATCTTGTGTATGACCTATGCGGTTCTGTAGGTTCTTAAATTTTGTACCATCTTTCTTACCATAATATCTTATAATATCACTTTTTTTTTCTGCAGTAATTTGAAGATGCTGGTTTGATCATGGAAAGGCACTGTTTCTAAGATGGCAATCTTAGTTTAGTTGCTGCTTATTAACTTCATAAACTGTCTATTTTGGTTGTTGGCTAGAAATTTTATTGTTGTCTTGGCTTTGTTTGTTACCTTGGGAAACTATTAAGTAGATTTTTGGTTCTTATGCTAAGATCATAATGGATAGCCTTCTGATGAATTCGATCAGAGAGTATCATGTTTGCAATTGAATGGTCTAATAAGTAGTTGTGTTGAAGTCAACAACGAGATGGGATCTATGATTTCACAGATATAAGTTTGTCCGATTGGTGATTCATATTTTGATCTGTTATGTTGAATCCTGAAGAGATTTTTTGGGATAAACATCATTTTCAGATATCTTTTTGATTTTTACAAGAAGGCGTGGTTTTGATATTTGCTTCAATTGAGTATGAAGCTGATGTGGATAAGCATGTTTGGTTTATAAAATAACTTGCTACGAACCTGAGTTTAAGCTTTCAGATCCAACACCGCTTTTCTTCAATGAATATGAAATGGAGGGATAAATTGTTGATCTTGTCTTTTTGATTGGCCAAATTAATGAACATGATAGATCTATCAGGGATCCTAAGGTCGTCACCAATGTTGTTCATTTTGCATGGAAGTGGCTGAATTTCTACTCAGTGTTGTAAGGATCCTGTTAGCTTTTGAGGCAGTGAAACGTTTTGCTGATGAGAATCTTACTTGTGCCTTCCATGAAGTGACTTGATGGATATTTTTGGTTAAATTGGAAGATATTCATACTAGTTTGTAATTGGCTTTTCTGATAATCTACCTACCTTGTGGCAGTGAGTCTCAGAAAAATAAGAATGTTGTATGATGGAAATTTTCTTAATCAGGGGCCACTAGGATGCAGACCTTGTGGCAGTGAGTCTCAGAAAAATAAGAATGTTGTATGATGGAAATTTTCTTAATCAGGGGCCACTAGGATGCAGACCTTGTGGTGATTTTGGTATTTTTACCTGGTATTCACCCATTGATTTGGTTTATTTGATGGACATAATTATTGAATGTTGCAGATCTTTTTGACTTTTGTTGGGCTTGATGGCTGTTCATGAAATCATGATTGCTCTCATGGCATACATTTAAGGGCTTAATTTTGTATATAATAAGATTAGCACATTTTGGCCATCATGACGTATGTTAAGGGCTTAATTTATAAGGGGAGTTGGTCAAATTGATTTGCTTAATGTCTCTGCTGATCTTTTAGCTGATGCCAGCAAAAGGAAAAGGTGGGAGGTTTCAGGGTTCTTGGTGACAGTGGAGATTAATATTACTAATGGCCATAGGTTACTGCATAAATATTCTGAATTGTTTTTTTTTTGTGTTTCAGTTTCACTTTTGCAGAACTTCTCTTGATTTTCAATATGTCATGTTCATAACAACTATTTTATTTAGGCTGATATTTTAGTTTATTTTGATTGTCAACATTTTGCGGTTTCCTAGAAAGTGCGGTTTCCTAGAAAGTTGATTAGTATGTGATTTACTTTTTTTATTAGAATGGTTGCTTTTTTATTTGCATGTTTAGACTAAAAGTTATAGGAGACTTTTGAATTTAATACACTGATAATCATGATAAGTTTAGGAGTCTTTGGGCTATTTAATGCTTAAAATATAAGAGACAAACTAATTCTCAATTTTCACTACCGGTCTCAATAGAAAATCAGGAAAAATCCTGAATGAAAATACTATAAGCAACTCAAGGTATAAATTGGTGACAATGGTAGTGGTCAAGGGTCATTTTTTCGGGTACTGAGCCTGTTTCAGTGATCTGGTTAGATCAGTATACCAGTCAATATCGGTATACTGTGTGTTGGTACACTGGTACGCATCGATGTTTCGGAGAGGAAGAAAAAAAAAAAAGAAGAGGAAGGGTTGATGGAGGAAGAGGAAGAAGTGGTGGTGGAGGAGAAGGAAGAAGACAAGAGGTGGGAGTATACCTAGGAAGAAAAAGGAATGTGGCAGTGTCGGCATTGGTAGTGGCATCGTGAAGTAGTGGCGATGGCAGTGGTGTTGCAAAGTGGTGGCAGCAGCAGTGTTGAACGCGACACGAGCCCTAGTTTCTATTTTTAGGGTTTTTTTTCTTCTTTTTTTAATACTGAGTTGGATGGACCCCATTGTTATTTTAATTCTTTTTATTTTTTGAGTTGGACCGGGCTGCCCGAAACATTGGTCTGCATACCGGTTCATGCTCGGATCAGTATGTATTGCCCAATTTTGTACCATTTCGGGCAGTACAACAATCCTTGATGGTGGTGCTGGCTACTATTGTCAGGTTGGACATTGTTGTATTTATGGCAATAGTTTAAAGGTATTGTGCTGAGTGTGTAGCTTTTGTGGTTGCAGTGACATGTTTAGATCTTAATGAACATTCGTTCAGATAAGAATGAGATGTTTTTGGGAGGTTATGAACCACTAAAATTTATATATTGTGGGAACTTGCATATAAAAAGGGTCTAGATAATATCTGTCCTACTGCATCGATTGTTCTCTTTTCAAAAGACAAGCCAAAATTGGTGGTTCTGCGAATATAGCTGTCAGCATATGCTGTGATGCATGATTACTTTTTCAACTGCTTAGAATTTTGACAAAGAAACCACAAAGCCATTGTGCAACAAAAATGAAACTTGACATTATCAAATTGTTGGAATCTGCTTCTGGACATTTTTTTTAGATATATAGATCATCATGTGATCAAAATTTGTTCCAAGTGGTTGTTAGGCTTGGAATTTGTATATACTTGATAGACTGTTCTTTGAGCTGATCTTATTTTGATATACATACGTATAATGTTGTTATTTATGTTCTTAGAGGCCCTTTTGGTCTTTATTTTAAATCTAAACAAACTAGTCATCTATGGTCAATAATAGGAGGTTTTATGCCAAGCATAGCTGAACAATCTATAAAGCCTTGCCTGCAGATAAAGTAGGATTTACCTGTAAGAAGTTGAGTCTTAGAGATCAAGTTCGTGAGGTATTCATCTTCAATGAGTTGATAATGTCATGGATATTGCATCTACTAAGCTATTTATGATTGTGAACTTTGTGATGTATGACATTTGTGGTCTATAGTAGATCTAACCAGAAATTCAAGGTAGTTGCAAATGTGAAAGATGTTAGCTTTAATTAATTGAGTTTTCACATTTCCTATATGGAGCTGTTGGTGAACAAACAATAATGTAGGTTGATACTAATCAATTTTGACAGTTGATAGATGTTTTGATTTGTTTGTTGAACTTTTTTTGCTTCCTCTTTTTTCTTCTCTCCTTTGGGGTTGTCCCCTGATATCAATCATGTCCCAGTTGTTTTATGCTTGAATAGTGTTAGTAATTCTTTGACACTAGAAATTATCTAAGTGTTCTGTGGTCTGTTAATTGATGCCACTTAAACTTTATATTTGATTTACATTGGGACCCAAATAATAGAACACGAATCCAACACTTTAGAAGTTAAGCATATTTTATCTTCAAGTAGTCTGTTTGATCAAGTTTATTTATAGACTAGTTATATGATGTTATGATGAAACATGTAAACAAAGTTTATGCTATTCGATTCTCATACCAAGACGGGATTCTGCATTATGTATTTTATAGAATTTCAATTTTATCTTTGTTGACATCAGTGAGTTCTTCGATCTTGAAAATTATGGTATAGCTGTCTTTGTTGTGTTCTTTTCTTCATAGGATTAATGGTTCTTTTTTTGGCCGATGAAAACTCCTCCAAGTAAATCTTGGAACTTCTTTTACTTTCACTTAATGGCTTATATTCTGAAACCTCAAGCAGGTAGTATTTGAATTTTTCTATCTTGGGCAGAATAGCTTTGATTCTCTTCTTAATCTATTCCCATTCTTGTGTTTGGACATCTATTTTACTTCTTTCTTGCAAGTAGTTATTGTACCAGGAATTCAGTGCCTGTTATTGTTTTACAGAAATTTATTGTTTAGAGAATAGCTCGAGCCTGACCTTTTTTTTGTCATTTTATTATGGAAGCTTTTTATTTAGACCATCAAAGACATGGAGGAAAGAGACATTATATCCTCTGTATCCTTTTTTTCCTTGATGAATATGACTTTCTATGTTCACATATATACATATGTTATACGCTTTTATCAATATATGTTTATATATCTTTGTAGCAGGAACCTTGTATAAGTCTTGTGGCACTCATCAGAAATGTCAACAGTTAATAGTTAAAGGATCTGTGATCCTTAATTCTGGTAGTTATTTTTTTTTATTGTTTGGAATGGAGATCATATCCATCTTGAGTACTATTCTTTATATTGGAAACCTCTTGCAAATAGAATCAGTATGCCTAATTTTATGTTACTGAAGAACACCTATCCTTTTGCTTGGCTGTATTGTTGAAATAGATGGAAGATGTTTTGCAAGTGAGTTTCAGAGATGTTGGATCAAATTTTCAACACAGATGATTTATAGAGCTGAAAGTGATGGTTAAAGTGGAGAAGGGCGTTGGAGTGTTGTGTTTGCCATATGTGCCCTTAGGTTAGGAAAAAAAAGTTCATAGTACATATTCAAGACCAGTTGTGCTGTATAGATAGATACTAATATATAGCCTGTAGGAAACAATATATACAATAAGCTGATAAAACTCAAGGTTTTAAGATGTATATGTTGATTTAGTAGTATGATAAATAGTATATGGATTTTTGAACAATCAGGGTAGTCTCATGTGAGAAAAAAATGAAGGAAATATTAAAAGGTGGTATGGACTTGTCAAAGGGAATCTATTAGATGCATTGATGTGACAAGGTGAGTTAAATTAGGATTCATGGTCCGAGGAAGTAGAGAAAACCTAAGAAAATTTGCTGGAAACAATGAGAAAAGATATCCTTAACAAAGCTTAATGTCCAGAAAATATGAACTTAGAAGTAAATATAACAAGCCATAGGGACTGAACTATTTAAGATGGCTAAGTTCATCTTTTCTGGACATTAAGCTCTGTTAAGAACATCTTTTCTCATTGTTTCCAGTAAATTTTCTTAGGTTTTCTCTACTTCCATGGACCATGAATCCTAATTTAACTCACCTTGTCACATCAATGCATGACGAAGAAAATGGTAGTAATTGAAAATATTTTGTACATATATTTTGAAGAAGATGTATGCCTGAGCTTATATGGTTACATTATTGTGCTCATATGTAGTTCTGAAAAATTGCTGGCATCTTTTGATGTCATATAAAAGTTAAATGCTGGGTTTCATTATAACAAGTTTTGAGGTGCATTGAGGCTCTCTGGGATTTTACAAAAAATGTTAAGATTATAATAACAGTTTTGTAACTTATGTGAGTTCTTTAATGTTTATCCAAGTTTAGCTCAACTCTTCTTCATTGATTTGACTTTTTTACAGCATTTGATTTGTTTCACTGACATAAACATCTGGAAGGTTTAGTTTTTCTTGTCATTCTATAGGAGGTCAAGAGTTAGGTGAGTTAAAACTTGATGAGTGAAGTAGACAGGTTGTAACTTCTGTTGCTGCTGAAAGTTGGTCAATATGAACTCTTGAAACAGATTGTTTTGTTTGACTAAATGTGTGTGTGTATATATATATATTGTGCATGCAGGTTTGTTCATTTTTAGATGCCTTGTATATGTGTATATATATTGTGCATGCTGGTTTGTATTTCTGGATGCCATGTTGCTGTTATAACATGGCTCCCACCTGTGTGCTTCTTGTTTTGCTTCTGAGTTTTGAGTTTTAATTTAGTCATTTGCTTCGAGTTTTGAGAAATTCTTGGATGGTCCTTTTCTCATGTCACAAATTGTTTTTCATGGTTCTTACATCATTTTAGGCAATAATGTAACTAATACATTTGCTCTCTGTCCACTATTTTTTTTGTTTTTGTCATGGAGGGCCATTAATGCCAAACATTTATGATTTTGATTGGGTCCACTGAGATTTTCTGCAGCAAACTTAGGTCAACAGCTGGAGGCTTTCATAAATGATGTAACTTCTCAAACATGCCTGCTGTATTATTATTTCCATGTCTAGCACAAGAATAGGGATTCTTTCATGCCATACTGTAGTTATGAAGAGACAATGACATGTATTCCAAATACATTAGCTCCTTGTGAATCACAGGGAGGGTTTAGACAAAAGTGGTAGATTTTACCTTGTAAGAGTTCCTACTTTGGTTCTTTATTTTTCTCTTTGAATATTCAAAAATAGTTGAATTATGTAGGATTTAGTTTCCTGACATCAGCTCTTTAATTTCAAAAGATCATCTAGGTTTTTGTAAGGTTTATAAACCATAACTATGTGAATTTTGCTGTCATATATGATGTAAGAGAGCCCAGCTACTGATGATTAAATTTTCTTTTGGTTTCGAAAGAATTTAGTACAAATACGACTTTTTTACTGGCTCAGACTGTTCTGAAATGACTTTTGACAATGGGAAATAGAAAGTAGAAAAACGATCCAACACGAGAGACGTGGAGAAACTGTTGGGGGCTCGTCGTTCAACAAACGATCCAACACGAGAGACTTGGAGAAAGAGAAGCAAGCAACAGGAAGGTCATAATAATTGATATTTATGCACTGTATGTTCGCGGGCGGCCTCTTGTCCCGATGATGCTAATAGTTGAAACAAAGACTAAAATTTTTATTTTATTGAAAAAGTCGCGATTAACACACTGCGCATGTCCGTCTCTCATGAAGGAATTCGTCGAGGGTGAATTCGTGGCTGAAATCCCAAGCCTCTTCGAGAACCCTCCGAATTCCCCTGTGCAAATGAAGAACTTCTAGTCAAGAAGGCGTTCGATCGCTTATCAAAGCTATTATTCACCATTTCTTGTATGAAAGACTGGATTTAATTAATATATTACAAATTACATGATTTAATTACTCTCCTGCCATCTGTTTTTTGTCTTTTGCAAAACCATAAATATTATACTGAAAACAAAATTTCTCATTTGGCTTAGGATAAAACATCAAGAAAAACAAATAACAACATTATCATTCTTTATGAATAAAAAACAATATCATTTTATCGTTCATTAGAAAAGTTGCTGTCAACAGACATAGACATCAACAACAACACTATCATCATTCTTTCATGGATGCAGGGAACTGAATTGACAATAACAAAATTGTCAAACAATTTTACAAGCTGAAAGGCGCAGGCACTTGCAATACATGACCAGAGACGCGCATTAAAGGATGGACGTGCTAAATCTGCAAATGAAATATTGGGTGGTCAGAACAGCTAATGAACATCCTACGAATGCCAAATCACGTAACACCAGAAAAAGGTATGAATGATAATATAATCACAGAAAAGGTACATCTAATAGTGTCAGTCAACAATGGGAGTGTCCTTGGGCTCCCAGCTAGCATCTATTGTGAAGTTCTGTACCACCACTAATGCCACTACGAAGCTTGCTTTTGTGGCGCCTCAAAATTGAATGGTTTAGACGAATAGAGCACGCTTTTTAGTGGTGCAGAACTAGTAGAGTACTTGGTTAAGGACTCCCAAGATATTTGAGCTCAGAGTTCAGGTCTCAATCCCAATGCAGAGCCTTGAACTCAGATATTTGAGCTCAGAACTCAGGTCTCAATCCCAATGCAGCCTGCCAAACTCAGGAGTCACATAATAGCTGTCAACATTCAATTATTATACGACAGTGACAATGAGGCGAAGGAACTATGCAAAAACCTTAATTCCTACTTTCAAGATACCTACATATCAGAAGGGGAAGGGGAGACGCCATACCCCCAGAAGCCCCAAAAGGAAGTGATTGCAGTAGGACTAGAAGAAGAACTAGTAATAGAATACCCCCAACTAGCAAAATTATCACAACAGGTATATTCATCATCTGCTGTGTCAAATTACAGGCCACCTACGGATTCAACTATGGGGCCAGCAAATTACCCCCCGGCGGTGAATATAGAATCCACAAGCCAAAGGCCGACATATGAAGGGTACTCAAGACAACCAAGGTTTAAGGCAAAGGATTTTTCAGAAACCTGGAACCTCCCTTCAGCTTTTCAACAACAAGGAGCAATATTCATAATCCCATCCCAATTAGGGATGTTTGATGAAGTTTTCATGAGGTGAGAATCAATAACAAAGAATTTGGTCTCATTACAAGGATTTACAGATCCCTTAGCAAAGATGGAGTTCATTGAAAATCTGCTTGGGGAAGCAGAAAAATTAGCATGGATCCAGTGGCGAATGGCCTATCCGGAAAAATACCAACTGCTGATGGCCAACGCAGATGGAACCGGAGGAACGCAGAATATCCTCTCACAGCTAAGGACAATCTTCATACTAGAAGACCCATTCTAGGGTTCAACAACGGCGCAAGAAGAAGCCTACAGAGACCTTGAAAGGTTATCCTGCACGAACCTCAAGTATATTATTCAATTCTTAAACGATTACATGAGGCTTGCATCCAAGACAGGAAGGCTGTTCATAGGCTCAGAACTCTCCGAAAAGCTATGGTCCAAAATGCCTGGAGAGCTAGGAAAAAGAATCAAGGAGGCGTTTGAAGCAAAATACAGGGGAAACACTATAGGAGTAATCCCAAGGATACTCTTCTCCTACAAATACCTGGAAGCGGAATGCAAGGATGCTGCATTCAGAAGAGCATTAAAGGATTTATCATTCTGTAGTGAAATCCCTATCCCAGGATACTACAATAAGCCCGAGAGGAAGTATGGGGTAAGGAGGTCAACAACCTACAAGGGTAAACCCCACTCATCCCACGCCAGAATTGAGAAAAGAAAACACTTGATAAGGAACAAGAAATGTCAGTCAACAATGGGAGTGTCCTTGGGCTCCCAGCTAGCATCTATTGTGAAGTTCTGTAACACCACTAATGCCACTACGAAGCTTGCTTTTGTGGCGCCTCAAAATTGAATGGTTTAGACGAATAGAGCACACTTTTTAGTGGTGCAGAACTAGTAGAGTACTTGGTTAAGGACTCCCAAGATAGATGCAGAGACTTGTGCTTAATGCAGAGACTTGTATTCTTTGTGAGAAGACTGTAGCATTTTCCATGCAAAGCACCATCAAATAGGAAACTTGAATGCATAAGATATTAGAGATAATGAAGAGGAAGATCATTTAGAAAATGTCAATGCTAGTGAGAAAAGAATATCTGATAGGAAAAGAAAGAAAGTCGTAATTGCTAAAAAGGCTAAAACGAGACCGATGGATTTGTATATGTATCAAGGATCACAAAAGCAACATATCGAGACAAACAAATATAAACGATGCTTGAATTTGATGTAAAATTTTATTAGTTTAATATTTTTGATATTAGAAGGATAATGTGATTTGATACTTTATATGATTTCAATTTGATATAATAATTTTATTTTTATAATCATATTTATCAATTATAATATTTTTATATTTTAATATTCTAAAGTATCTTGTTTCACTCGGGCAGGTGCTTAACACCTCAAGCGTTTTGGGACCTTAGCACCTAATACTTTTAAAAACATTGGTTAGGACACCCTCTACCTAGTGCTTGTAGGGAGGTGAAGTCCTAATTAAATTAGGACTTTCTTCATAGTACTTTTAATGATCAAGTCTTAACTAGGTTAGGACTCTCTTCCTAATGCTTTTAGGGATGAAGTCCTAATGAGGTAAGTTAGGATTGTCCCTTGCTGATATCAACACCCTCTTCCTCAATTTGGCCACCTACTTTTTTTCCCAATCCGAGTCTGCTATAGGTTGGAGCTCATTCGATCAAACTTTTGGGCTTAGAATTGAGCTCAAGCAGGGTTCAATAGGATTGAGATTAAATCGGAGTTTCAAATCAAAGTTCAATTAAGTCAAATTGGAGTTCAACACAAACTCCGATAGAATCAAATTGGAGCTCGACCCAAAATTCATAAGATCATCACAATCATTCAATGCTCAACCTTCTGGCATGGGGAGAAGATCAAATGTTATACAACACTAAAAATGTCAACTCAATGCGTTTGAAAGAAATTAATTATGGCCAAGAAACCCAATATTCATAAGCTTGACGTGGGAGCATAATTGATTTGTCTTAGAATCATAAGCTTCGATTTTATTATGGCCAAGAAACCCAATATTCAAATCTTGGTATTAGTCTTACCATATGTAATTCAGTTTGACTTTTGAAGGATGGGTACCACATATGCTCCACTCAAGTTAAAAATTGATTTTGACCATAAATTTCTACTTCATTGGCCTTCAAAACCCTTCCCTACAGCAGTGCAATTCGCATCAAGAACATAATAAGCCATGAAAAGAAGAAGCTTGAGTGAGGCACAAAGGGTAATGCTAACCTTCAAAGGTCCCATCAGAATTTGAAGAATTATACATTTCTTAATCGTCATCATCCTCATCTTGATTGTTTGTGTGGTTGATCTTCTGAGCACGATACATTTCAGCAACCTAAAGAATCATGATCAGACATCTTCAAACATACAGCAGCAACAAATGGAAACATCAAAAGGCTTCAAGGCCTACAAACTGGAAGCCCCATGTTACCTGCTCGGATGTTGTAGCTTCTTCAGGGCTTTTGTCATCACGGACATGTAGTAAGCGAGGAAATCGAAGTGAAATTCCCTTTCGAAATATGGCACAAAATTTAATGCAACAGAATCCATGAGCCATTAAGACTACATATTTGCAGAAAGAATGACAAGAGATGAAAACTCACACATTCTTAATCAGATTTTGTTATTACACTAACCTTGTTTGGATCGACTATACCATTAGCAGCACGGTGAACAGGACTGATGCTCAAATCTGCTGCTTTAACCTCCCAAACCTGTCATAGAATCAAAACCAGAAATGAGTAATTATTAAATGAATTTCATGTGAAATGCAAATAACTACTACCAGTGAACTTGCAGTTGTGTCCAAAGTAAACATTAGCATGCACAAGGATCCTTCAAAACTTATCATGTCGATAATAATAGTGCAGTCCAATTACAGTTGGCAAGCCCACCTTGAAAGACAGGAAAGTAATAAGATACTTACCCTTCATTGATTAGTATAATTTATCAATTATTAACAGAATACAAAATTGACTTCCTAGACTAAGTGATTTTTAAGTGGTACAGTGGCCAACCATATATCTGATACATGTAAATCTTGTATGATTTAAAAAAATGTCCTATTATCATATATTTGACATATCTCCCTAAAATAATTTTGTCCATTTACTGAACATCACAAATAAATGATCACTGAAGCTACCTTCCTAACCTTTCTGTCTTTCAGAGCTCTAGCACTGGCCCACCAAAAACTGTCTAATTTATTTGTTTACTTCAATCCGATTATTGTAACCAAGGTTATTTGTTTAAGTAAACATGGTTCTGCTCAATATTTTCTAACAACAAGCCTCTAAGAACAAGAATTTCCTCATTATTGTAACCAAGAGCTAAGCTAGTGCATCAGATTTTAAAATAAAGTATGCAATCTAGCATTAGATAATCTCAGATAAAGAAGCACACAATATCATAGTATTGTAGTTACCTCTGATGGCTCAAACCATACATCTGGATCCATTGTATCTGAAAACCGATAATATGGCTGGAATTGAAAGGTTGAAAAGGTCATACAACAGATGAGGTATGGGAATACACACCATTACAATTCACATATCAGTTTTATAAAATTCTTTAGAAAATGCTAGCAATATAGAATCACCTTAGGCTTTGGAATTATTTTATTACGAAGACTTGTTGATCGTTCTTCAAGCTGTGATTCAGAGAAACCAGTACCTACAGAACGCCAGTAACAAATTCATACAGCATAATTAAATATTGCAGTTTTATAAGATTTTGCACCAAAATGTTGCTGGCTTACCTATGTTACAGATGCTTTGATATTCTTCATTATGTTCATCGTAGCAAGCAAGAAGAAATGAGCCATAAACACCTAACAAGAAATAAGTATCTTAAGTAACCCCAAATAGGGCAAACTCGAGCACAAAATCATCTGTGTGACAATAAATAAAAAAGGAAATAAACATGATATAGAACATAGCAATACTACAGCATAAGCATTGTTCAGTGTTGAGAGCTTATCACTAAGCAGTCAGTTACCTGTCCGCTTTCCCCGACCATGGAATGCAGCAATAGGAACCAAATCAAGTGAATCACCAATGCTGCATCAATTGCTAGTGTCAAAATCATAAGGGAAGCAAAAATCTCAAATCATGTTAGATGACATCTGCATGAATCGAATTTGACACCCAAGTGTTGCCTACAAACAAGATGGCAAAATGGATTGTCAGTCAGCACGAAAGCTAGTCGGTTAGCTAATGGAGACCTTAGAAATATGCCACTAGCGATCTGTGAAATTTCCTCTTCTTTTGATAGTTTTGTCATTACAAGTACGAGAAAATAAGAGATGGTCAAAACCAAAAATGCTCGAGTTTTATGTAGCATATCAAAGGTTTTCATTAATTATAGATCTCAATGACGGCAAAGATTCATGTGGCCGATCCCAAATAGTTGGGACTTACGATTTTGTTGTTGCTGTATCTATTTCCATGCATTACTCAGAGAAATTAACAGGATAGACAGCCAAATACTAACAACAATTACATAGAAAAGGGAACAAAAAATGCAATCACCTTTCCATATAATCTTTCTTCAACTTCAACCAATTGTTTGACCGCTTTGAAGGCTCATATGTAGCATCCTTATCCAATGTCTTGATAATCAATCCTTCGCAACTTCATAAGCAAAAGCATTTTAGCTTTAGGAAAGCATGAAGATGGGTTCTTTGCTAAAACAAGAATAATAACACTGAGAACATTAGAAGACAACCAAATTAATACCATAAAGACTCAACAAAAGAATTTTAGATGATGCAAAGTGCAAACTCACATGCCTATTTATAAATAAATGCTGACCACAAACTTAAACAACAGACCATCACCACAGGATTTTGATATCCCCAACCTACAGAGTTATCTTATTTCACATCACCAAAAAGAATGTGAAATGCGCTGTATAAAAATGCAACTGCAACTCCTTTTACTCACCTATGAAAGACATGCACAGACAGGTCAAATGCTGATGACAAACTTAAGAATCACACATTATCACGGAATTTTGCTACTTTCCATCATACTAAAACAAGATCTTTTTTCTACATCATGAAGAAGATGTGAAATGCAATGTAGCATAAAAAAATGCATTTGTAACCCTTTTCGCTGGCATCTGAAAGGCATGCACATCTACCCATCTCCCTACACACAGCTATAATACTTCAGAATGCCATCGAGTACATTCTAAAATCATAAAATCTGTCAACATCTTGGAACATGAGATATTAAATTTCACTCTTTGTTGCAATTTATTTGATAATGAGAAGCAGCCTTATAGACCGTTTGTCATGGTCTATATTTCTCGTACAAAGTTCCACAATGTAAAGACATATCACAGAAAAGGAAGAAAATTGTTATTGACATAGAAGACAAGTATAAAGAGGACAGATCTTGAATCCACCATGAGAACAAATTTTACTTCAAACCAATCTTTCATCTAAATATTCAAGTTCAGTGTTGCATACTAAAATAATTTACTAGCTGAGGTTGGATCAGTTGACGAATCTTCAAACCAAGGAATGAAATTTCAGGCAGCACGGCAAGAAATTATTGGTGTTTACTGGTCCTATCTGCCGCTGATACGCGAAACAGGATCGAACCAGTTCAGGCCCAGTATAACATGTGGCGGCAGTACACCTTTGTATCACCAGATGCTGGCTGGTACAGGTTGGTAACAGATCAAAGATCAGTACCAACCCCTAACAACAAATTGACTTCAATTTGATTTGACTATTGGGACTTCTTTGTGGCTTGTCTAAGCCCCTTTAGCTGTCTCCCTACCTCCTCTCTCACTCTCTCAGTCTCTTTCTCACTCAATACAGGGCATGGACAGAGGAGCAGTATTTTACATATGCTAAGACTCAAACCACAGGACTCGGGGCTCCACACAGCTCATCTATGGTTGCAAGGATAAAGGAAAGAAAAGGCTGTCGATGAATTTGAGCATATGCGACAGCCTCTATGATGTCAGGACCGATAGGAGTTAATCGTATTTGTAGTCTTCATGTTACAAAGGATTACGATCTCAGAGCCAAAAGATGAATAATAACAACTGGTCTTTTTCTAGACGTTAATTCAGGGTCAATAACTGCAGCTCTACTGTACTCTAACCTCTGTAGCCCTACAAGCTACGGTCATATTTCGATCCAAGGAAGCAAACCTATTCGATATAGGAACATGTGATAGAGTCCTTCGATGGATCCACAAAGATAAGAATTTTTAGTTTTAATGCTTAGCCACTATGCAATTTGGTTTCATATTAGCTTTGATTTACTTTATTGTTATTTAACTTGATCATATAAACCAAGAAAATATGAAAAATAATCTTGAAATATGGTTCTTTTCTAATTTTCTAATTTTAGGCCAAATATAAAAAAACACAACCGAATATCATTGCTGCTTGCAATAGCATCTAATGTGCTTTTCCCACCTAAGGCAGGTATAGACTTAATGCTCCTATTGACATCATGCTGGTGAACTTTCATCTGTTCATAGCTATGAGTCTACTTCTTCATATCCCTACATTTACTGTCTCATTTCTATAAAACAAATGCTTTTGAAAACATCAGATTTAAACATATTCAGTAGTAAGTCTGTCGAGATTATAAAGTCAACAACGGCAACCTATTATCTTTGGCACAACTATATGGAAAATAAGTGTTGGTGTTATCAACAATAAGACCATAAAGAGGCCAAAATTGAATTGAAGTCATAAGTAGCAAGAAAAAAATGTCCAGATGAAAATAAATTTATACTTGAGCAGCAATACCAAACCAAAAAAGACGTCTAAAGCTGAAAAAATGACTTCAAAATTTACAGTATATATTTCTTCCATACAGTCACAATACCTGGTGTTGACAGCAGTGTCAAGAAATTTCTGTATTTCCTCGAGATCATCTGATGTTATTGCAGTTGCAAACTGAAAGACTCCAGGTACTTCTTCAAAGGAACCATAAAGGTGCTGCAAAATGGCACACACATCACAAAGTACATTTAGATGTCAAGCCAAATTTGATTCTTAGTAACGACAATAATATTTTATTAGTAACAACAAATAACTACCTGTTTGCTGTGATGCAGTACAGAACAAAAAAAATACAAAAGAACATGCTGCAACAACACGTTGAACAGGAGTACTTGATGCAAAAAGTTATCAAAGTGCAGATTAAGGATATCACTTAACTATCTAGAAGCATATATCAACCTGAAAGTTAACATATGTGCATATTGCCAAATTGCATAGATAGGCTATGGAGCTCCAGCCTAAACTAATGCGCCTGCATTCTCCACAGACTCAACCAACCAATCCAACCTCCTCAACAGACTCAACCACTAGATTAACAGGACTGCTCAGTCCTTTTAGTCAAACAAAGATGTTCAACCCTTAAAACTGACTGGACCTTGGCCTAGGCCAAAATAAGCTCTAAAGCCCTTTCCTGAGCAGGACAGGCATTGGAAATAGATCCAGACCACATCTCTAGCTCCAGAAGGCATCCAGGACCATGGATACGTAAAGAGGCAAAAGCAAGAGGGGGGCAGAAGAGATCGTTCACTTTTAGTCTTGTCTGTTTTATTTAGACTATTTAGGACATAGTCATTGGAATACTACAAATACGAGGTCTATGTCCCAAATGATGTAAAACAGTTTTTTTTATTTTTCAGAATTTTATGAGCATTATTAGTTTCTTTAATTATCAATCTAGAACCCTTGAGACCTACTTTCTCAACATAAAAAAAATTCTAGTTAGGAAGGGCTGTTCTTTACCACATAACAGGAATTTTCACTGCTTATATTATAAGTGGTGCCTTTTGTCAGAAACTGTAATTCATGATTCATCTGCATTTATTATCATATAAAACAGCTGTCATACAAGATACTGAATCATAATTTTAAATAAAAAGCAGAAGTGCATCAACTGTAGTATAACACAATTTTTACTTTGTGAATGCAAATATTTCCACTTGAGAGGACTAAATTAACAATTATTTTTGAAGAACATACAGATGGAATATCAGTTAGTAGAAGCAAGAATCACACATGTAAATAAGCTAATTATAAATATCTACCTCTCGACGAACTTTCAGTTGCTCCTGAAGTAGAGGTTGGCCATTTACATACAGAATGTCAAAGGCAAAGGTGCAAACAGCTACTTTTATGTCACTTAAGATCACTCCCTTCCGAGCACGAGTGCTCAATATCTGCAAGGAGTCATGATGTGAATAGCTCATTAGACCTGCAGCTGAAGGTACTATGTTCTTTGAGTATGTTTGGTTGCAAATGGTATATATATGAAAAACAAATTTGTATTATGCATTAGCAAATACAATTTTTTATTGCATAATATGTACATTATAGCAATTATTTCAAAAAGAAGTGAGCACAGCCATTAACCAAAATTATCATATAGTCTGTATATTCTTCATACATGCAATAATACTTTAGATCACTTTAAGAGATTGGGACCGCTTGTTTTTTTAGGGCAAACCACATCCAATCTTTGCTAAACGTTGGATCTGTAAAATGAAGAAAACATTTGAAGCTATCGAATGCAAGGAAAATCAAACGGTGCCTTTTGCTTATTTCATTTTAGAAGGGATGGCAGACACTTGATGAACCTCAAAAAGGAGGATGTTGGAGGCAATGAGGTGGCTTGGGAACAATTTAAGAATGCATTCTATGAGCACTTCTTCCTTGATTCAATTCGCTTTGAGAAGCAACAAGAATTCCCTAACATCCACCAAGTAGGACTTTGATGGAATATGATCATTATTTCACTTAGCTGGTCCAGTTCTCTCCATATATTTAATAAACATCAAAAAGCTCATCACTTTGAGAGGAGACTTCGTTCGTCAATTAAAAAGTCCGTTGCTGTATTGATTTTACCATCATATGCTGAAGTGCTCAATCAAGATTTGGTGGTGGAAAAATTGGATAATAAGTTACAATAGACAAAAGATCGAAAGTGACCTCTTAGTGCTGCACCATCGGCGTATGGGGGATAACATTTAGGACCCTCAAAGAAAGGCAAGAGCAGATAGTTCAAACATCAACAGGCAGGTGCTCCCAATAATCAAGTTGTCATAAGATGTTATTTCTATGAGAAGACTGATCATGTTTCCATCTCATGCCACGTGGGATTGAATGTATGCCTCTTTGTCAACAACCCGAGCACATGTTGAAGGACTGCCCACGGAAGCAATATCAACGTTGAGCTCCACACCAAACATTTGGACAACTAGAACTTAGAGGGGGAGGTCAGGCGAGGGTATATGTACTCACACATTAAGATGCTAAAGCATCAGGATTTATCGTTCAAGGTATAATCACACTCTGTGGTATGCCTGCTTCTGTGCTTATAGCAACTGCTTCTATAAGGGTGGTTGATCTAGGGGTGAGAAAGTAACAGTCTTTTAAAAACAATCGATACTTGCATATTATGTTGAATGCCAATCCATACCCAAAATAGCATCAAAATCTCAAAACTCTAGTAGAATAAGATCTACTAGCAAATCGTGACTTTCAATAGTAATAACCCAATTTCTAAATATCTGATCAGCTATCAGAGAGTTTCCAACTGATGTTGCTATTGTTAACACATTCCTCATTGTCTTAGGATTCTTATGCAGTCACATAGCAAAATAAGATGATATAAAAGAATACATAGAACAAGTTGCTATAAGCACAAAAACAGACATACCACAGAGTGTGATTATACATTGAATGATAGATCTTGATGCTTCAGAATCTTGATGGGTGACTGTACAAACCCTCGCCTAACCTCCCCCTCTAGGTCCTGGCCGTTATTGTCCAAATGTTTGGTGTGGAGCTCGATGTTGATGTTGCTTCTGTGGATTGTCCTTCGACATGTGCCCCGGATGTTGACAAAAAATACATACACAAAAATAATATCTTATAACGACTTGATTACCGAGAGCTCCTACTTGCTAGTGTCCGGATTATCTGCTCTTACCTTTCTCTGAGGGTCAAGAATATGATCCCCCATACGCAGATGGTGCAACACTAAAAGGTCGTTTTCGATCCTTCACTTGATGCAATTCATTATCCAAAATTTCTACCACCAGAGCTCGATTGAACACTTAAATATATGTCGGTAAAATCAATATAACAACAAACTTTCTAATTGACAGTCAAAGTCTCCCCTCAAAGTGACGAGCCCTTTGACGTTCATTAAAAGCAATATGTGGAGAGAACTAGGTCACCTCAGTGAAATAATTATCATATTCCATCACAGTCCTTCCTTTGTGGATGCTAAGGAACTCTTGTTGCTTCTCAAAGCAAACTGAATCAAGAAAGAACTGCTCATAAAATGAATTCTTAAATTGCTCCCAAGTCACCACATTACCTCTTGCCTATAACATCCTCCTTTTTGAGGTCCACCAAGTATCTGTCTTTCCTTCCAAAATGAAAGAAGCGAAAAGCACCTTCTGATTTTCCCTACATTCGATAGCTTCAATTGTTTTCTCCACTTGATGAATCCAACATTCAACAAAGATTGGATTTGGTTTGCCCTAAAAAAACAAGTGGTTTCAATCTCTTAAAGTGATTCAAATTATTATTTCCACCCTGCAGAGCTCCATCTCGCTCCCCCTACTACTCAAATAAGCCTCTAATAGCATTGAAGACTCTGTGTACATAATCTAGAACATTGATAGGTGCTGGAGCATGAGGTGCATTCTACGATGTCGGGTAAGCTGGCACATAATCAATGATAGGTGTATGTGAGGACTGAGTTTGCTCTATGATGTGTAGAACTTCAAAATTATGGTTTGCTTGAACACCTCTCCGAGTGCGTAGGCCATTAACATTGCAACCATGAGCACCCCGAGCGGCAAGACCACTGTTCTCTTGAATTGGCTCAATTACTCCTATAATAGGTCAAAGACAATCATCGGTCAAAATCAATTAAAGGACACAAATACCTATGGGCCCTAGACCATGATATAATATGATTAATCTATGGGCTATGGGCTAGCCCAACTTGGTGTGGTGCATGAACAGTTATGAGCAATGCAAATGACCAATACATGAGCTGGCCCAACCTAACCCAATATTATACAACTTAGCCCATTGCCCTTATTTTATTTTATTTGGGCCCAAACATTGATTGAACCAAACTAGATTTGATCAGTTTAGATCGATCCAAGATGATTCCAAATTGGTTTGTTTAACCAAAATTAAACCCAATCTGATCCAAATTATACTAGTCTAGGATGGTTCCAGACCGATTAAATGAGGATTAAAGATCGACTTAGGTAGGTTCTAGTTAAATCAAATTCAATTGGACTTGAGTGCCCATGTCAATTGAGTGCAATTTGATATTATTTGACATTAATGATGTTTAAATGAAATATTTTAATATATTATTTTATCCCAATATAGACATGACCAATACGAGATGATGTTGTTTCCCTACGAAGGGCAGGTAGGACGATTCCCTTTGAGGATTAACGTGCCCCTAGACGTGATAATTGGATGGTTCCTCCCTTTGCTGTTGGGAGGAACGTGTTTTCACTTTAGCGAGTGAGGGACATCACTCCATCGTTTGTTGAAAATACGATATGAGTTTGTCTTCATTCGTTGTTGGGAGAACACAAACTAATCCCCTAGAATAAAACCTCTCCATCCGCTGTTGGGAGACTGCTCCTTCGGGTGTTTAATATATGCAAATTAATATATGCAAATGGGATGATTGACTTTTGATCATGTATTCATTTTACAGTTGACTAATAAAGGTTCTTACTTAGCGTTGATGAAATTTCTTTGTTTTTGATATTTAAAGCAGCCTCCCAGTAGCACTAGACTGAATTTCAATGAAGAGCAAACCTTCCTCTACCATTAGGAAGAGCTAGTTGGATTTATTTTCGAGCTAACATTACTATATTTCTCAATAAAGCCTATGACTACTTGTGGAAAGATTTACAAGTTATACATATTAAAAAAGTGATGTTCATTTATTTGGCTCTAGATGTACTTGTGGAAAGATGTTATGATCCTGTAAAAAGAAAATCCATGATGTGATAGCTTTTTATGGTATCGGAGCTTTGAGAGGCAATAAGAGTTCCTTAGCATCCATCAAGGAAGTAAGATTGTAATGGATTTTCCAGATGTTTTTCTTGAAGATATGCTTTGATTGTCACTTGTCAAGCAGATTGAATTTACAATCGATCTTCTAACCGGCACTGCACCTATTTCTAAACTCCTTTATAGAATAGCACCGATTGAATTGTAGGAGTTAAAAAAACAAATCCAGGAGCTTTTGAACAAGGGCTTTATTCGACCCAATGTATCACCTTGGGGTGCCCCTGTCTTGTTTGTGAAGAAGAAAGATGAATCCATGCGATTATGCATCGATTATAGATAGCTCAATCAAGTGACCATAAAGAATAAGTATCCCCTTCCCCGAATAGATGACATATTTGATCAACTTCAAGGTACTCGAAGATTGATTTGAGGTTCGGGTATCAACAACTGAAGATAAGGGAATGAGATATATAGAAAATTGCTTTCAAAACAAGATATGGTGAATACAAGTTATTTTTAGATTAAAAAATATTATATAAAATTCCAAAATATTCTTTTATTCATTTAAATGTCAAAATTGTATTGTTCGATTAAAACACGTTATATGAAGTTTCTAAAATCTTCATTTATCCCCTTAAAGGTTTAGAATTTTATTTTTAGATTAAAACATATTGAAATTATTCATATCATATGCATTTTTAAAATTTTTATCTTGAATGCATGATATTTGATATTTCCTCGTTATGCAATTTATCTTTTTAATCTATTGTTATTTATTATGTTTAGTGACTTATTGCCAATGAATATATGCTTGATTATAATTCAATGATGTTGCAATTCGAAATTGTGAGAATTGGTTAGGATTTGAATTGAAATCAAACAACGAACTAGACCCGGCACATAGGCTAGGCTAACACACAAGCTAGGCCCAGTTAATAGGCCAAGCCCAACCCGTAGGTCAAGCCCCACCCCGCAGACTAGCTCAGCACAGCCCAACATGGGCAATCATGTTCGGTGCACATGACCTGTCATGACCCGAGCCTGATAAACTAACTGGCCCATCAACTTTAGTACACTCATTAGACCTTTATAAACTAATCTTAGTCTCATTCACTTCCAATGTGAGGCTAATCGAAGGTGTTACAATCTCCCCCACTCAAGGACTTGATATCCTCGTCAAGGTCTAGCATAGCCCTGATCAAACCTTAACATGATGCATGTAAGGCATAGACCAGTGGTGGCTCCATACTGTGACGAGTCCTCTGACTCCATCAACGAGTAGCCCTATCCTACTCGAGCCCCCTCACCATACTCAAATACTAGGTCAGCGCTGATACTAAATATCATGATCGAGCCTGATAAGCTAAATGGCTTATCAACTTCGTTTGATTTAAATCACTGGTCAAAATGCTTAGGCTGAAGTTGATAGTAGTACACTCATCAGACTCTTATAAGCTAATCTTAATTTTATTCACTTTCGATATGGAATTAATTGGGAGAGTTACATAAATGATCTCCTAACAATGCATAACATTTTTTTGCCTGTTATAGACCTTTTTCTAGTATAAAAGAATGAAGAAACTTTAGTTGTATTAAAAGAGGAATTAGCAAGTTCCATCCCCCATCTTGAGAAAATATTTATTCTTCATTTTATTCTTCACTTCAGTTCGTTTCAAAATACTTCAATTGGTTTGCGCAAACTAGTTCTAACCGAACTTATAGTTAGCACTAAAAACTTTGCAATTCACTTCAACTTTTATAAACAATGGTCGAAAGTTGCCCAAAAATAGATTAAAAATTTGAAGAACATATAGCTTTGGCCCACTTACAATGAAAGACTAAGCAAACCAAAAATTGACAAAAATTCCTTTGGGCTAGGCCGAAACATGGTCAAAGAAAAATTACAGCTAAAATCTTATGCTTGAGGGACATTAGTGTTAACCATCTAGAACAATTCATATCTTGCCAGACAAAAGACAGTTAACAAAGCAAAATAATAGGCCAATTTACTCACATTCATATGCAACTAGAAAAACACAATCAAATTAACTTCGGACCACTTACAATGAAAGACTTAGCGAACTAACAAATTAAAAAAATTCCTTTGGGTGAGGTAGGCACATGGTCAAAGTAAAATTGCAGCTAAAATATTATGCTTGGGTAACCATAGTGTCAACCACCAAAATTTTAAAGAAAAAAAAGACAAGTTACTAAACCAAAATAATTGGCCTATTTACTTGCAAACAACTAGAAAATCAAAATCAACACAAGACATAATGCTGCAAAAAAAAATCCTAGATACTGGAAGAGCGTAGGAGATAAATTAGATGACAACACCGAAATTCAAGTTATAGTTCAATAAGCTAAACAACTAACCTGGAAAGGCAAGATCCTTTGCTTCTCACGATCATAAGCAACAATTTCACAATCAAGCACAAATGACTTTACAGCAGGTTTTTTGAATCTGCATTTGGAAGCAGTGTTTCTTATCAATCAAAAACATATATTCATGTCAAATTACTACTCCAGAATAATGCCTAGTAAGTTTTCAATGTGCATATCAGAATAATTTCAACCTTCCTATCCACTGTGTCAACCAGCAAAAGGAACAAGGACAGAATTACAATTAATAAAAGATGTGCAGCCTAACTAATAAAGAAAATCACCTTACTGTAACTGTTCAGAACCATTAAAAGCCAACAGAATATGCATGTTTCAGGACACATAGGAGATGCAGAATTAACACTGATTCTTAAGCAAAAACAACGATACTCATCAACTTTAAAATGTGTTCTGCTCTGGATACTTTAAGACATCTGCTTGAATGTTAAGTTACATATCAAGTCCCATTGCTGAGTGTTTGTTAAAGCTGTATTGACTGAAGGTCTATTTTCCCAAAAGAAGAAAGCAACTGGACACTGATCACTATTAGTCATGTAAAAAGAGTGGATTTAGACCTGAATTGTTTGTATCTGGTATGATTAAGCCAGATAAGGATCATACAGTTCGTGAAGAAACCTGATTTCTCCAACCCAGTAGTCTGGTCATTGATCAGATCATAAAGAGATCAACTCCAATCTATAACAAGATCAGGACCATAATTAACTTTGGTGCACCAGCCAAAAAAAGGCTGGTGCACTTCTATCCTGTATTCACCGCTAGATTGAGATCTAACAGTGGCTAACAAAAACATAAAACGATAAATCTTGTCCTCTATGAACCAGCCAAACCCTATCTCACAATGAAAATTCCTTCTCAACTTTTCTAACCACCTCCAAATTCCACCATGTTCTTCACCCAGAAGATAAAATTACCACCACAAAAACACATCATTATTCCAAGCAATGATCTATAACCACCAATTGTTGACAAACTTGTTGGTGCCAACACTATCACCACTGTAGTTCCATTGGCATAACACAAGGATGCAGCAAAAGATGAATGATTATACCCTAATAATGCTCACTGCCAGAATGAAACCAACCATGGTTGAGTTCAAGTGTTCACTCTTTCTATACTATCTGTGTCATCACATCCTCTATCCGTAAGCCTTGCTAGGCCTGTAAAACCTTTGCCTTCCCGATGAAGATGGGGAAACTTGTTTGGTCAAATTAGATCCTGGACAGAGATCCTCTTCCTAGCCAAAGAAGATGATCAGCCTTTGCAAAAGGTTCCCGGATTAATGAAAGGTTTGGTTTCCAGAATCAGATATATCTACCTATAACCTATCCAGACCAGATCAGTTTGCTGTCCTAGTCATTATGAGACAAATCCACTTTTCAAATCCCCCTGTTGACCTATTTTGGCCTTAATCCACCTAAATCGAGTGATTCTGAAGATCAAAGTTGGGTCAGAATAGCAATTAAGTTTGTTCAGGTGATTGCTACTAAAATCATGGCAAGGTGTTGATGTCATCTTCAACCCAGATACCCAGAAGTGGACTCAACAGGGTTAAGCTTGATCTTATCACCATCAACATTAGCACCTAGGTGCTCAGCATCAGTCTTGCCAAGGCCAGCCCTTGTCTGGGGGCATCTTTTGGTTTAAATCATGAATCAATAATCTAAATCAGCCTTACTAGGGCCTCGTTGAGCCACTTGGGAAAGCCCAGATACCATATCAATGCTTATCTCAGAAATGAACAACTTTCTTCATGCATGGACCAGCTTAGGCAGTGATCTGACAGGGATTGGCGCGACTTTCCTATGTGAAATTGGGGATAAATCTACAGTACAATAGACTGATAGAGTTTCAGCAAGACCACTAACAGAAAGACAAGCTGATTCAGCTTCAGTCCAAATCCACTTAGACTTGTTTGGAAGTCCAAAGAACCCTGGAGAAAGGCCAAGGTGAAAGTCTGGCACCTATCAGAACTGGAGAAGGGGGGATCCACGCCCAGTTTGGCTACAAATCCCTTGGGGTAGTATAATACATCACAAAAAGAAGCCCACTAGGGATCAGCCACAAGCAGAGAAGAGGGAGAAAAGCACCATTCCTAAGCTATAGTCTCCTTTTGAAGTAATAATCAAATAGATTTAGAAATTGGCATGGTAGCCTATAAATAAAGCCCTAGAAACCAACATGACATTGTTTCAAAATTGTTATTTTATTTTTACAGGAATGCAATTTCATCCATTTTGATACGACCAATATTTATCAGTTCGACCGCTGATCGGCTCTCAGCCCAATTTTGGCCATTCAAGTGTAATAGAGGGCTTACCGCTCGATAAGCCTTGTGAACCGGGCGGTAAGGCCCGTGAACCAGGCTTACCCCTCATTCAGGCCTGATAATGGGCCTAGATTGAGCAATAAGCCCAGCCAGCCAGTTTTGATTTATTTTTTAAATCTTAAAAAAATTTAAATCTTAACTTACCCTCTCGTGCTTTGTCCCCCGTACCATCACTCACATCCCTTGCCTGGTATCACTTGTTGTTTGCACACTAGTCAGCGTCAAGCAGCCATTATTCTTCTCCTTCTCTACCTCGTTTACTCGTTCACTGCCGCTTGCTTCCCTCCTCTCTTGCCCCATTGCCTCTCCTCCTTTCATATCCCCCACCACCTTCCCTCTCCTCTCCTTTTATGTTGTGTCCTGCTCCTCCCCCCTCTACTTATTCCATACTCCTCCGTCTCTGCCGTCGACTCTTCCCTCCTATCCATTTTGTACCACCACCTCTCCTCCTCCTCGGCCTCCTTCCCTCCTGTCCTTCTATGTCGCTGCCTCTCCTCCTCCTTCCCTACTCCGCCACCTACTTCTCTTCTAATTTGTCAATTTTCGGCTGTTTTTTCAGCATTTTCCAGAAACTGGTACCAGTGTACCTAGAGCAGCACACTGCTACCCACATTACATACCAGTCTGGCCAAGGACTGTTATCCCTGTGTGGTATGAGATAACATTCCATGCTATCATCAATGAGAAAACTGCAAACAGCAGTTTCCTGAGATTAAAAATAAACAATCCCATATCATGGTAAAATATAACTCTTTAAAATAGTGATAAGTTACAAACGACTGCTCTTTAAAAATCAATTCAGTCAACTAAGCCTTCAGAAGTTCAAAATATAACTCTTGAAGAGTTGTAGTTAGAGAATTTGCCATGAGGTGTTAAAAGTTGCAAATGTAGTTGCTACAATGAATATGCATATAGATCCATGGCTAGCCACAAAAGGTCAAATAGTTTCCACTGCATACAGTGTCACAGACAAATGCGCATGCATCTTTACATCTCCCAGAAATATATAAGAAAGCATGAATAACAATGAGACATGCATACCTTGATACAGAACCGACCACATCTGGGTACTTCCCAGTGTTCCTTTCAGCATTACGACTATATATCTCAACTGATCCATCCTCCATATAATGTATCTGCATTCAAGTGCGAAGTTCAGACAAAAATTAAATGAGACATAAATTTATGTCACAACAAAGATCAGTGTCATACCTGGGCTCGTTCACCATCATATTTGTATTCGCAAGTGAATTCCATTCCCTGAAACTTATCAAGAATTTCAGACACTGCCTTTGTTGGTTTAGCTAACATAGGCCCTACAGGCACACCTAGGGAGAAATTGCATGCCTCTGGAAGTTTCCATACTCCAACGCGGAGAAGTTCAGGAACAATTTTATCATAGATTGGGAGTACCGAATAAACTTGTTTGATAATTTTCGCAGCCTAACTTCATACAACGAAGATGTATAGGAAAAAGAACAATGAATCTAGATCAGTATAACTGCATGCACAAGCCATTAGCTAGCTGTTGGTAAAGAAATATAACAATCAAGAGAAGTACATCCATGGACTTATCAATGATTTAGATCATATTATAAAGGAATAAAGACAGCCGAGTGCATGAGGTCTGACTGCATTATTTTTCTACTTCCTATATGTTATTATTTCTATGCTTCTAATGTGACTTCATTTTATTATTATTTTATTTTATTATCAAACATAACGTCTGACTGATTGACTGCCTGGTCTAACTAGTAAACCTTTGACCCAAGTCTTGTTCTGGTCACTACCACATCCAGTTTTGACAACTATGAATAAGGCCTACTGTTTTTCCTTTAACATCTCTTCTATGCTTGTGGTTGCTATAAATTATAAAAGAAACTAAAAAATAGAAAATTATTGTGAGTTTCTCATTCGTATTTGTTGCAATTTGCAGGATATTTATCAAGCAGTAAAAAATAAAATAATAATTTACCATGCAAGATTAACATAGTTTATCTCAGAGCATTGACAAAATTTTCCTCATTTAACTTGGACATAGATGTTAATAGAATAAGAAGAAAATGCAACATTAACATTGTTGACCAACAGACAGTGTTCTTTGAATAACTTGTCAGAAGGTTAAAACACATCCAAACACACACTAACCTCTTCAAGATCAGACTGAGTTTGTGACCGTGGATTTTGATTCGTTTCAGAATAAATAGCTGCTTGTCCGAGAGCTACCAGGACAGTTTTCTCTGCCAAACCAATTCGCATCTTCGACTGCCAGGTATTTAAGGGAACTTTAGAGGATCAGGATACCAGTGGCAACAACTATATGCTGAACATTTACCTGAAGAAGACGAACTAAATACTGAGGTTCACATTCAGTTGCTGCAACAAGAAGTCCTTTTATGTGATTTCTTTTCTTGTCTTGACTATCTTTTCCCGACTCCTATTGAGGCAAAAAAAAAAAACAAAAAGAAGAAGTCTTTAACGTAAACCTTAAATTTCGATAGCTCTGCCCAATATTTAGTAAGTGCTCATATATGTTATAACCCCTACATAATCAATTAAATGCTACTTCATCAAGTAGGCACCTATGATATAGTAGCACAAACTAACATATTTCATTAATTAATAACCAAACATTTTTTACAAGATAAGAAGAATATCAGATGCTTGCAAGCATTGAGGCACAAACAGTGTTAAAGCATCCACAGATTCGCATATTTAAACATACATAAGAATACATATTATCTATACATACATTCAAATAATATGGTAGGGTCAAAGGGAATCCTAATATTTTTAGACATACATGCAGGGAGTTCAGAAAACTCAGGATGTCTGAGATCTGAACGGTTTGAATCAACAATTTTGATCTTGTTAAGTACCTTATTGATCTGACTACTCAACCTACCTGAGCTGATCTACACCAATTATCAATTTATCATGCCACGCTGTTCGAGTCAAGCTCATAAAGGTTTTAATAGCAAGAAATTTTCATAAACCTTAACAAGCCCACTTCAAAATCTCCACGATTCTGATCATTATAGGAATTGTGGTTCCCAATACTTAGAATCATGTTTCCTAATATTTGGAAATAACACTGTCCTCTATACTAGTCCACATTCTTCATATTGAGACATTTGGCATCACTCCGTAGAGGTTTTCATCAGGGTCTGCAGTACCGAACTGTATCACCCGGTACGAGCGATACGTACCGGTCCGACAGGTTGCCGGTATGCGGACCGCTTGTTACCGGTCTGAGTGCACTGTAACACTGTAGCAGTGCACTGTTGCACTACTACAGTACTCAGCACACCTGAGTGTACCGCTCGATACACCTGGGTGTACCGCTCGGTATACCGTACCGTACCGGTACCGAGCCCAGGTCGAAATACCAGTACGGTACGGTATTGCGAACCTTGGTTTTCATAAGCTTATTTCTCAAATAAGCTAAACATAAAAATAAGATTATTTAATTCAATAAAAGGTTGTTCATCATTTTCCAATCATCTTCTCCGAAATAAATAATAATGTTTGTTGAAGAATACACAAAAATGTGTATATACACAAATATTCACATGTAAAAAGGTTTCACACCCTCATCTTCTTAAACCTAACTGCTTCTTCAGCAGCTCGAGGCTACTTAAGATATAGGTGCAACGATGCCACATGAGGCTGTGATAGCCTACGAAGCAACCTATATTTGAGCACCTACTCAACAGAACATCATGGTCAATTGTGTTGTACTGGAATGGCTGACAGAGTAATCCATAATCTATAGCCTCTAAGTTACTCCCGTACCAAAGTCCATGAGACTTGGAAACCATTTGATCATCCATTGACCTTTACATGAAAGAAAATCTAAATCTACCATGTAATTTTTCACTGCTTGAAAGATGACAAATGGGTTCATATCTCAGTCTTTGGCACAGGACAATTCAAAGAGCCTGCATCAAGTTAAAAAATATGGATAGCATATTTCCAACCCATACATAGTGTCAGCTGAAACAGTGATCCCGATGCTGAGCACATAAATGAAAGCACTAAACAATGCCATATAGCAAAAGGGTCACTGCTGCACAAATTTGTCAATGTTGCCAAATTAAATTCAAGATCTCTAGGGAAATTACACATGGAAGACTGTTACAATATACTAGCTACCTTGGACATATATCTGTCAATATACTCAGTGTAATTGGTTGTGTTCATTGAGGACCCCAGAGTTCAGACTATGGATCCTTATCAAGTACAGTATGCATATTCAAACATTCAGATCATGTTAGTGTGACATAAAACGATACAAAATCATACGAATGCAACTGCAAAATGAAACATAGAACAACATTATCTTAGAAAAAGTTAATTGACATGAACAAAGGGATAACAGTTAGGTATATCAGCAAAAAACAATGGAATTACAAACCCAAGATACTAAATCAAATTCCATAAGAATTATAACTATGCACATCAAAGCATGGCAGGAGTTATTTGATTTCTGGAAATCCTCACGTTATGGTCTGATTGCAACTTAATCAATCAGGGTAACTTGTATTCGTATTACCACAAAATAGTAGTTACACAAGGATCACAACCCCAACATAACTCGGACTATTAAGAAAACACAGGAATGCTTGCTGAGTTTTATATTTTCATTAGAGTGCCATGACAGAATTATCCATGCATAACTGCTCCTACACAGAAGTTTACATATTAAGATTACAAAAAACAAGCATTTGTCTCAATCACATGAACCAACAAAGTTTGACAACTTAGAGACAATGAATTGGTATAAAATAATTAAACGACTTCAAATATCTCAGAAATTATATGTAAATCATGAAATCATATCACATGAACCATCTTTGCTTCCACGATAACTCTAACCATAAAACTAGGTCATGTCACATAATTCATTCTCATCTCAAACCTGCTTGAAGAGGTATCGACCAATATATGATGCACCATCTAATTTGTGGCATTTAGGAATACAGAATTACAGGTCCTTGTTCACTGTATCACTGACCCTCGTAGCATTTACATTTAACAAGCTCAGAATAGTTACCCTTCTATCATCAATTCCAATCTACCCTCAAACAATGGCTTTCTGCAAGGACTGAACTCTTTTTTTCTCTTTCAATAACTCAACATTAGGATCATATATACTTGATATAAGTTAACATACAAAGTTTTAACAGAAAATGTCCAAATCAGCAGGCATGAGAAAACACTTATCTATTTTAGAAATCTTTAGCAGATCTTGACATTAGCAGACCACAGATAAAACGGGCAAAACATTGCATCATACGCCTGCCAATGTTGGATATACTCAAGCAATAAGGAAATAACAAACCTTTGCAATTGCACGGAATGTATCAAAAACCTTGGCAATCGTCAAGGGTTGAGGCTTGAACATCACTTTCTGAGAGGAACGGCTTGCTTTTGCAACAAGACCCAAGTCACCCAGTTCCTAACACCACAACAAGAAACTTTAGTTTCAAACACCAGAAATTCTCAAAGAAACAAGAGAATGAAAAAAGAAATCAAGAACCAGAAAATGATCCGCGTCAAGAAAACAAGATCAAGAAAGTGATCTGCGTCCAACAAAACACCTTTAGCTGCTTCTTGACTTGCTCCTCCTTCCTCCCATAAGCCTCGGCGAGCGCCTTCACAAGGGACGCGTCCCCAATCCCAAGCTCAATACCTTCATGGGGCGCCGCAATCCTATTCGCCGAAAGGTAAACGGTGGCGAGAAGATCCCCGGGCGTGGTAGCGATCACGGTCCTGAACACGTTGCAGATAATCTCCGTGATGGCGATCCTTCCGGACTCGTTCGAGATTAGCTCCAGGGCGCGCGCGAGGAACAAGAAGGGAACGGGTTCCCCGTCCTTCCACGAAGCGGCTTTCTTGGGGTTGAAGTCGGAGCACTTCTTCTTCAGGTCGAGGGTGGGGTTCTTCTCCTCGGGAGGATCTTTAGGGTTTTGGCCACCGCCATCTAGGGTTTTCGGTTTCTTGGAAGGGGAAGGGGAAGGCTGTTCGGGCTGGGCGGAGGATGGGGCGGACTTCTTGGATTTGGCTGCGGCCGCGGCCGCGGCGCGGGCGTTGCCCATGAGAACGTCGGCGACGGTGCGGCGGCCCGACATTGCGGCACGGCCGGTGCTGCAGCAGCGAAGGAAGAGGTTTCTTGACCAAGGGTTTGAGAAGGGGAGAGATGGGAAGCAGGGACGCAGTGGAGGGAATTTGAGCGACAGGAGAAACGGCGCTCGCAGCAACAACATCAAATGGGGAGACGGAATGGGGCTATGATTTCAAGATCACTGGGAGCGAAGGGCGGAGGAGGGCGACGTTTTCTTGGTTTTGGCGGGCAGAGGAAGCGCGACTCCACAGTATGGGCTTAAACGAGCCATGGCTGGATTGAATAGTTGATGCCCATGGCCAATTGGTCTATTGAGAAGGGGTTAAAGAATACATGTCAATTATTTCTTATTATTGCCACGTTTTTTAATAAATAGGATAATTTTTGGATTATAAATCTAATGCAACAGACATAGGCCGGAAAATAATTTATATTCCTACCGTTTAATGTATTCTACGATTTAACTGAAACAAATAAGAAAGATATGCAATTATGTCTCCGTAAAATATCATGCCGTTCCATTAGTATAATTGACTGACTAATTTTTTTCTTGCTTGCTTAATAATTCTGCCTAAATAAAATGTATCGAAAACTATTTTATCTATTTTCAAAAAAATTATTTATACGATTAAAGTCCTATCTTTATAAGGAATTACATGTCTCGTCTCCTGTGCGCTTCATTTCACACTATCAGAATTCCATGAGAAAAGCGTATGTAAAATACATGTCACTTTTTCTTCTTATTTGTTTACGTTGATGTCTGCATCAAACATATCTAAAGATAATTAATCGAAACTAAAAACACATGAAGAGGAAAGAGATAGGAGAATCCCAGCTAACTACATTCACAGCAAAACGAAGCAGGCAGCTACACCATAACTCCGCATTATATGATATTATACTGGAATCAAAATAGGGAGCCATATGATCTGATGAAGAGCTAAACAAGAAAGATGAACACCGTACTCATCATCGTAATCTTTGGGCTAACCGCAACGTGGTCTGAACAGGCTCGCCATCTCCGTCTCCACTGAAGCTGTCGACGATCTATTCAACAACTATAAATGCAGGAGACAACGATAGATGCCATCAGTTAAAAACTATCAGCAATAACTGGCATAATTTTACATCAACCAGATACAATAAGCAATACCATCATTTCGTAATGTCAAATAGCAAAAACGGGACAATATTCTTGTGATAAAGATCAACCAATAACAAGGTGCAACACATCACTGTATCTAAAGAACAGTGTATCGATAACTGTATCTACGGTACTTGGCAAGGAAAAGCACAACGATAAGTACACAGATCAAAATGATGTGATGTCACAGAATAACATGCAACTACTTTGCAGAAACAAAACCCACTGGAGAAATTGCAAGATACCCGTCTCAGCGGCACCAAGATGAGAATTATGCAGCAACAAGGGAAAATCCATCTCAAATCTTGCATATTCCTGTGCGAAATAATGTAACCAAAACCCGCTACAATTTCCTCCAAAAGCTAACAATCCCGTCTGCCAAAAGTCTCAAATTTCCCCACAAGTCTGTTGTTCTTGCAGATGAATCGCTCTGCTCAGTGCTTCTCGAGTGATCCCTATATAAAGAAAACAATGCTGCATTCAGCATCTATAATTATCTCGACATGGCACAATATATATTGGCTACAAAGAACTATCAAAAGAATTTTAGTTTCCTGACCAAAATGTATAGCCATATTATGTATGAAAACAGATATCAAAAAGAAAAAAACATTGCAACAAATATCTCTAGACTCATTATAGCATAAAAATTTAGAACCTGAAGCAAATCTAACAAGTTGCTAGAAGCTTATGTCTGAATGAAAAAAGTTTACTTTCAGGAATAAAAAAAAAGCATATGGAGGGAGCAGGACAGTGTGATTAGAGAAACAATTGTAGTCGGTACTGGAATTACAAATAAAGGACCTAAACCATTAGATGCTTTATAGTGTAATATCATGAAGTATGTTAAAATAAGCAGACTGCTAAAGTAAAAAAAAAAAAAGTTAAAACAAGCTTACCTAAGATGTTCCTCAGTCTCCAAAACTTCATCTTTTCCTCTATTATGTTCAACCACCTTTGTGAAAGAAGCATCATGCGCAATGTCATTAGCACTTTTCTCGGTTCTGGAGCCTATAGTTTCTCCTGATGGAGACTGCATGGCATCTACTCCAATATCCAATTTCAGTGAGACTGATGATTCATCCTGCTACAAGTGAAGTTATCAGCAAGGAACATGCATTTATGCAAAAGCAACTCCTATCAGCTTTAAATAACAGAAAAGAATCTCTATTTTGAAATCTCAAAAAGAACAAAATCTTGGTGCCTTGCAGAATGCCAGAATCTAATCATTATATCAACATCTCTATTTCCAAATCTTGCAGAACAAGAACTTTTATGTTTATTTGACAATATAAGTCAACCATGAAAGAGCCAACAAGAGATTCCGCAATTAACAAAAAGCACCTTAACAGCACTCCAAGCTCTAAAAAACCATGACAACATCAGAAGCAATTCAACATGTCATGAAAAACTGAAAATAAACTCTTTTAGCCAAATAGCTAAAAGATACAAATCCTTGTGCAGGCTAATATTTCCATCAAACAAGCTATCCTACAACTTAAAAAGATTAGTAAAAGATTTTAGATTAAATTTTTAACTATAGATCCACAATAAGTGAGAATGAATATAAACATATAAATATATTAGAAAAGAAAAGAGAAAATTGAGTCAGAACAGTGCAATCTGCTGCAAGTGAGTATGAGACCAAAGTCACCAAACATTGCCACTTTAAAGGTAAAGTAAAAATGCCTAACCTTTAGACTGCATGTCAAGAACTCCTAAAAATAGCTAGGTAGCAAAGGATGGCAGTAGTAGCTATTAATATAAATAACCGAGAGAGAGAGAGAGAGAACAATCACTTGTCATCCTTTTATAAGAAAGGGGGTAACATTTTTTATCCTTCAAAAAAAGAATAATAAACAAAGAACTAGAGAGAACAGAAAAAGAAAACTTTAGAGTAGGACAAGTTACAAAATGGATGCTGAATACTTCTCTCATGTGAAATAGGAGATTGTTTAAAATGAGCACATACTTAGCTACCATCTGAACTCACTTGGGATGGATCATGGCACCCTTTTTATAGCACTTGATTTCA
The DNA here is from genome assembly GCF_036884655.1 of Musa acuminata AAA Group. Classification (NCBI taxonomy): domain Eukaryota; kingdom Viridiplantae; phylum Streptophyta; class Magnoliopsida; order Zingiberales; family Musaceae; genus Musa; species Musa acuminata. The sequence goes on from NC_088330.1 coordinate 33,037,421, forward strand.
GCATGAGGTCACAGATCGTTCTAGCTTTTGACATAATCCATGGCTTCAGATGCCATCATCTTCCTAAGACATCATGTAGGCTCATCTACTCTAAAGTAAACATCTGACTGATGAAACACCTAAAGCACTACAGTGATGCAAAAAAACCAACCGAACTAGAACATTCAGATCATTAAAGAAATAAATTTCAGGAGATACAGATAGATAAGGTCACCTATGTCTACTGAATGGTGATGCTGAACAGACCAAACACATCCAGAATGTCAAATATACTTAGTTTCACAACCGTCACTACTCAAGATCTTTTAGTTCAAAATTGTTCATCAGATTAAAAAACTGTTCATACATATTGATTTTTATTTTCAATTATTTTGTTCAAACTTACTTTGTCACCTACATCTGTTTTCAACATATTGTCTACAGCAGATGTAAAGGGCACATTCTTGGCACTTGAACTTTGATCAACGTCTTCTGCTTTTGTCAAATGATGGGCTCCCCCGTTCAAAGATGACCTTTTATTGTACTTCATTTCTTGAACAAGTTGTTTTATTATGTAATAAGACCCACCAATCTCTTGCCGAACATGGGAAACAGGAGGAAATCTTCCTGCATTTGAGGCTCTGTACCTGTAACAGCTAAATATAAGCTTGAATATTTAACAAAAATGTCCTTAGAACATGAAATAAGGAAAAAAAAAAAAAGAAGTGAAATTAAACAACATGATTTTACAGATATGACTTCCAAAATTCACAAATACAATTTTACCTGTTTTAGAGTATTCTGAAAGTACTAATCAAAATTTGTTTGCAACATGTGGTTAGTGACCAATCAGTCAAGAAGAGTCGAGGAGGGAGGAGGAATCAATTTGGGTTCAGTAGCTAAGCCTGGATCTAGTCAATTCAAGTCCTATTTCTTTACTTTTCTATCTAGCTATTTTGATAACCTCTTATCAGTTGGTTACTTCCAGGTCAGAGATTTTGAGCTATTTGATGGCTAGAAAAGTTATTATTCAAGAGAGAATCAACAAGGACAATTATGCTGCTAACCTTTTATCTAAAAGTGAAGATACTCAAATTTTAATAATATGGAGGAGATGATGGAGATCAGAGCAATGGCACTAGTTAACTGCTTCTCTATCTTAAAAGTGTCCTTATCAGACTAATATCTCTTCAAATTTTGACATTCAGCTGAATCAAATGCAGAAAAAGAATTGCATAATGTTTTCTATTTGCATAAAAAAGTGTGCTTGTTTGACAAGTATCAGAGGATCTGAGAGAAGAAGTCTAATAGTATAAAAAATCTGTATGATAAATTCTAAAATACCCTTAAAGCCTATCCTAATGTGGTAGGATTAGGATGAACATACTAAAATCTGGAAAGCTGCCAAAGCTTCAGTTACAAAGATGTTTCACCAAACAAAAATTTGCAATCAAACTCATGTTTCATGACTTTTTGGCACAAACATTCAAAACATCATTGGAGTCAATATCTTACTTGTCAACAAAAGATTCCACCAAAGCACGTCTTTCTTGTTCAGATATCTTCTCGCCTTTTTGTGGTTTATATGGACCAGAGGGAACCAATGCAGAAAATGATTTTTCCCATCCTCTGAAACTCGATCGAAATAGTGCACTAGATAAGCCAATGAACACTGCAATAACATAAGAAAGGTAAACAATTTTCACAAAATAAACAGGGCACAGGATTTTCACAATAATATAATGTTTCTTCTTGTTTCATAGAATGTTCTTATGCAGAATGTTTTAAAAAAGGATCTCGGCCTGGTACAATATCTCTGTATTCAATAATGAAGAGTTTTTAGCTAGCTAGAGCTGTTTGCATCAGGCATCATCCTCGTTTAGCAGCAACGAATACAATAAATAGCATACAGTAACTTGAAAGCAAAATATTTTCTCTTTAGGAGTTTCTTTACCTGAAAACTTGGCATGATTCATTTTTCTCTAATGTCCACATAACAAAAAACTGCAAACTTTCTAAAAGTGGAGGAGATCTACAAAGGACTAATAGAAGGACGAAGACAGAGAGGCACAATAAGAGACATCCCAAGTAAAATACCGGACTAATTATCATAGCTGGACCATCGAATTCCAAAACCCCAAAGCATGTGATCACCAGTAAAAAGAAGCAAGAAGAGTGATGATCGGTTACCCCTTTTGGTGGAAGAGGAGACTGGGGAAGAAGAGAAGGCGAGTCCTCTCGCAGACGCCTGCATCCGGGCTTATTGATGGGCATCACACGGCGACCATATGGAAAGAGGCGAGCGGGAGATGAGAGAGCGCCGGCATTCCCGTGATCCACAGCCCGTCAAACGATTCCCTTCCGAAGGACAAACATTACAAACAAGAAAGCAAAAAAGAGGTACAGAAGACAACGGGCACAGAAGACAACGGCTCGTTGCCGCTCTCACTCCACGACGGATGCCGCTTTCCGCTGCAGCTCGTCGGTGCGAGAGGCGATCGGACGAAGAAAATGCGAGACCAGAGCTTCCGGGAAATAGACTCGGTGACGAGCACACTAGGGTTTAGGTTTTTACGCGACCCACGAGCCTGCGGCGTGTATGTACTTCTGTAATCGATTTAATGACGTGAATCGATTCTACCAATATTAGATATTATTTTTTTATTCAAACATGATGTTTAATATCTTTAGTAGTAATCGGGTCGGATACGAATCGACTTGGATCCGATCCATTCAATCTCTCCTATCTTGTTCTTGTGGCCACAGCATTTATCGGAGGCCATGAGCGTGTCCCCCGACCAGAACAATGAGCACAGCCTTCACAGCCAGTCCCCTCTCTCCGGCCAAATCTAGACCAAATGAGGCCATCGCAAAGGAAACTCCACCACCATTCCCTTTCTCCCTACTCAGCAAGTGCACCTCCCTTCGACAACTCCAGCAACTCCACGCCCTTGCCATCAAATCCCGCCTCCAACACCATCCTCCCCTGCTCACTAAGCTCATCACCTCGTGCCCTCCCTCCGCCATGGACTACGCCCGCCGCCTGTTCGACCAAATTCCCGACCCGGATGTCGTCCTCTTCAACACCCTGTCGCGTGGCTACTCCCGTTCCGATGATCCCATTCAGTCCGTCGCAGTATTCGCCCGGATGCTCGACGCGGGTGTTGGCCCCGACGACTACTCTTTCCCGACCCTTCTCAAGGCGTGCGCGAGCGCGAAGGCCTCGGAGGAGGGGAGGCAAGCCCACGGCGCGGCCGTGAAGCTGGGGTTCGCTGACAACATCTATGTGCTCCCCACGCTTATAAGCATGTACGCCGAGTGCGGCGAGCTTAATGTCGCCCGCGCTCTCTTTGCCAGGACGGACGGTCGATGCGTGGTTTCCTACAACTCCATGATCACGGCCTGCGTCCGGAGTAGCCGCCCCAGCGAGGCACTTGCCTTGTTCCGCGAGTTGCAAGCCAAGGGACTCGAGCCGACCGACGTCACGATGCTCAGTGTTCTCTCCTCCTGTGCCTTGCTGGGTGCGCTGGAACTGGGGAAGTGGATCCACGAGTACGTTAGAAAGAATGGATTTGGCTCGTTTGTGAAGGTCAATACAGCATTGATCGACATGTATGCCAAGTGCGGGAGCCTGGAAGATGCCATCGGCGTGTTCGGTGACATGGGCTCGAAGGACACACAAGCTTGGTCGGCCATGATCGTAGCTTACGCGATTCATGGGCACGGGAGCAAAGCCATATCTCTGTTCGAGGAGATGCTGAAGGAGGGGATAAAGCCCGACGGCATTACATTTCTCGGCGTCCTGTATGCTTGTAGTCATTCAGGTAAGGTGGAGGAAGGGCTTGGCTACTTCCGTAGCATGAGGGGTCGCCACGGCGTGATCCCCGGCATCAAACACTACGGCTGTGTGGTGGATCTGTTGGCTCGAGCTGGGCGACTCGACGAGGCTTTCGAGTTCATCGATGGTCTGCCGATGCAGCCCACGCCTATCCTGTGGCGAACGTTGCTGTCCGCCTGCGGAGGCCATGGGGACGTCGACCTCGGCAAGCGGGCGTTCGAGAGGATACTGGAGCTAGACGACACTCATGGCGGCGACTACGTCATTATATCGAACATGTGTGCCTCGGATGGGAGATGGGAGGACGTGAACCGGATAAGGCAGCTGATGAGCGAGAGGGGGGCGGTGAAGGTGCCTGGCTGTAGCTCCATCGAGGTGGCCAACACGGTTCACGAGTTCTTCTCCGGCGACGGGAAGCACCCGCAGTCGGAAGCGGCACACAGGATGGTGGACGAAGTGGTGGAGCGATTGAAGTCGGTCGGCTACGTGCCCGACACTTCGCGAGTGTTTCATGTGGACATGGGGGAGGAGGAGAAGGAAGCGAGCCTCCGGTACCACAGCGAGAAGCTGGCGATCGCCTTCGGGCTCATAAACACTCCTCCCGGGACGACGCTCCGTGTAGTCAAGAACCTCCGCGTCTGCGGCGACTGCCATTCCATGGCTAAGATGGTGTCCATGGCGTTCGACAGGGAGATCGTTCTCCGAGATCTGAATCGTTTCCACCATTTCAAAGATGGATCGTGTTCCTGTGGAGATTTCTGGTGAGCAAAAGAGGAAGCTGTGTAATCATCTGTTTGTGGCTCCAGTAGAGATGGATCTTTCACTCGCACTAAAAAGGAACGTTTTGAGTATACAGAGGTCGACACTTATTTTATACGGACACAAGATTGATTATCTATTGATTAGAGTGGGGAGATACTACCAAGTGGCCAAAAAAAACACGCATAAGAACACGTAAGAAGACTAAACAACTGGAAAGTCATTACGGGCATAGCAAACAATGTCGTACATGACAAACAGGACCCTAATGGAGCTACGTATTAAGAAAGGAGTGTATGGCAATTATGACACAAATAAATAACTTAATCAAGCATCATTGTTGTTCGAATTATTTACAGGCCACACGTCCCCATTTGTCACAACTGGAACTCAACTAAAATGCATGGGATACTAGTTTCTACACTATCCTTCTGAAGACTCGTGACTTCAAGCCTGTAAACAAGTCAAAGACAGAGTCCAAGGGAAAAAGTTATTCGAGGAAATCAAGGAAAATTTTGTAAAGCAAATGATTGATTTTGTGTGGTCACACGTGCTAAAGGATCCAAGTATTTATGCAACTTGACCTTAAAAAAACAAAGCAAAAGAAAAGATGGTAAATACTTGCATTCAGGGAATCACTTTCGGCATTGAACACTAGGATCACCAACATATTGTGTATGTTGAACCTGGTTCCGTAAGAGAGGAAGCCTTGCAGATAAATATTCATCATCGCTATCGTAGCAGTTCCCATGGTATGGACCAAGAGCCCTGAGAATCATGGCCACAAAGAGAGACATTGCCTGGCATCACATGGAAAAAGGCTTTGTAATTAGAACAAATGAAAATAAGAAAATATATGGCTACTCCAAATTCATGGTGGAAAAATATCGACATGCAGTGGAGGTATCATATAAAAAAAAGCTGGCAGTTCAAGTGGGAAGACATGAGGTACCGCAAGTGCCCCTGGAATATTATTGAACACGATTTTGGTAAATGGTAATGGAAAAGAAAAGAAAAAGAACTTCCACAATGAATATCTCAGAAAATAGAACGATATGATACACGTATATATGCATAGCTGAAAAAGACTGGTTATCGAATTTTAAGTATACCCATAAGGCAATTATTTTGCAGTCTTTGAAATCTTGTATGAGAAGATTGATCAACGTGCTCCTGCTGTCTGTGATCATGTCATCAGTACATATATGCTGTTAACGAGAGCCTTTTAAGTTTAATCTAAATTGTTGAATCCAACTTAAAAGAAAAAATATTGAATAACATATCAAGAAAATGGATTATATACATGGTTCCCAGCTACTAAATTGTAGATCTAACCATGGCTTCTAGTTTCAGCCGAAACCATGTATTTCAGCAGCACTGTTGGTCACTTTTCTATTGGTTCCACCAAAACTAAAGTAGGTAGATTTTCAGTAGGTTATGGTACAGTTTTATTGGTTTCCATGATTTCCCACTTGTTTATTTCTATAAGTAATGGATTTTAATTGACTTAATGTTCATACAGACCTTTTCTAATTCCAAATCTCAGCTCCTTTTACAAATTCTGCTCCAACTTGCTGTCCAACTGCATATTTGAATGTGTTCCTACACAATCAGGCTTTAAGTTCATTTACACAAAATAATGAATCACTCAGGTTACAATAATTTTTGGCTCATTTTTGACAGGTTCCGTCCATACATGTCCAAAAATCTATATTTGAGTGAATAGATTAAATTTTAAAGATATAATATTCATTAATTTTCTGCAGCATGGCCTAATAATAAAAGTGAGTCATCATAGACAATAATTAATTGATCTTCATATTGTGGCCGGTCCATGAGGCACTAGCCAATGCAGGGTCTCGGTAGCCTATGCCAATATATGCAGAGACAAACTTAAATATAGTTGGGATGCTTAGAAAATATGATTAAATGAGATACCAGCAACAGTGCATTTCAATTTCATTTGAATTGTATGAAAAGCATACCTGTGCAACCACAATAACCAAACCTATCCATTTGCACAACTCAAAGTTTGATCTGATGAAATCCTTTAACCCATTAAATCTCCCAGTTGTATCCTCTGGAAAATCCTGTTGAATGATCATTATCATATAGAAACATTATGTTAACAGTGCTAACCAAAATGGCCATATAAAGGAAAGCTTGACGGTGGCACCTCTTCCCAATCTCTGTTCAGAATTACATCTGCAGTTATTGCAGCCTCCAGTATGACAAGCAAGAAAACTAAAACCATATACTGTAACCATTTAAGGATAACAAAGAACTCACACATTTAAATCATAATCAATTGAAAATTATTCTTGGGAAAATTGCACTATAAATTAATGCTTAATTCATTCCTGTGGAAAAGAATACCCTAACTACAAATAAGAATTATTATTAATAGTGACTGAAGGTATGCTTATGCATTTCGATTTGTTTTTATCTTTGAGGAGATGAGTATTCAAGTAGGGTCGTCAGTTTGGAAGCAACCGGAGACATATGGCCAATTATGGTTTAAAGCAAACCTTGTTACATAGGAGACAATTATATAACAAAGTGCATTTCCTGCTGATAACACTGAAACAAATGTACAAACAAACCCAAAGACATCAAGTTTTTGGTCCAGCAACCCTTTTCTAGATACCAATAGAACTATAAGAATTTCCAGGATCTACCTCCTAATAGACATAAATGTGCAATATCAAGTGAAAAAGAGAGCATTTAAACCAGAATGGACCATTCTAATTTCCGTTCTTTTGAAATATATCATATAAGAAGAATGCAAAACAAGTTCCAGACAGAAGCTACTTAATTAAAGTATCTGCGATTTCAATTCAACAATTTCATATCAAAGGCATACAACAAATGAATTTCTACAAATTATCACCAATTTATGTTCTTTTCAATCACCAAATTAGATTGGAGTTCAAATTGTATATGGATGTTTAAAGTTGCATTCAACACTGTTCAGAAACAAAAAAAACATAGTCTACTAAAGATATTTGCAACCTATAGGTGCTTTATATTGAGGAAGACTGCACCCAAATCTCATTAAGTGCTGAGTATCTAACAGCTACTATATAGTTTGAGGCATTAAAACAACCTTTATTCAGTAAAAGCACATATAACAGTCCACTAGTTTCATATTATATATCTACATTTAGAGATACTATGCTATACGCTGCTAGGCAACCAAGAATTACTAGTGACTGTGGCTTCAAGCTTAAAATTGTACCGATATTATTTTTTTATTTTAAAAGTAGGATACACAAGAAAGGCAATGACCATTAGCTGTTTCCGCGGCAATATGACCAGAAAATGCTATCAAGCAAAAAGAAACTCCTAGTCCAAGAGAAGTGTATATGAACCTGCATGTGCGTTAGAAACATATTAGATAATCAATATATAAACAATTAAAACAAATTACTGAATCTTAATGACACATGCGATTATCAAGTGAATATTTAAGTATTGGCTGATAAAAAGTCTTCCTCATTTAGAATTTCTAGATAGTGATGTTTGAAATCAGATACTCACTAGTTAGATGACATACGGTGAGGAGCTATTAGATCATTTTGTTTTCTCATCTTCCATAAATCTATCTAACTCAAAGACACACGTAGCATATTATAAGTGAACAATCCCACTCATATTTCCAATAAGCATTACGCTTAATAACATCTTCCTATTTCATCTCTCTGATAAACTTTAAAGGGATCACACAGAGCATTGGAAAGAAAGAAAGAAAGAAAAAATGATCCAATGTTTTAAAGAATTAAAGGACAAAGGTTAATTCTCTTAAACCCAAAAAAATAGTTGTTTTTCATCAGATAAACAACCTTTCGCCGAACAAAAGGACCCCACAAGTTTTTCGTAGGTGATGAAATCGATAAAAGCATAAAGAGTCACAGCGTGGCCCTTATGAAACAAAGGAAGACCCAACTCAAATCCTCAATCGTTCAGTAGATCACAAACCCCAAAAAAAAAATTTCTTGAAATAAAAATCAATTTCCAATTGATTATCAGGCATCTAACCAAGAAATCTTAGAGAAAGTCCGACAAAACCTAAGAACCCCCCTCATAGAGATCAAGCATCTTTCTTTTATTCAATCCAAGAAATCTGGATGGCAAGAATCGAACCTTTTCCACAGGAAACTAAAAAGAAGTAGAAGATGGGGAGGAACAAACCACGAGTCGGCGGTGGGGAAGGCATGGGCTTGCCGGTACCAGACCCTGATCACCCAAAGGGAATAGAGGATCAACCCTACCCCAACAAATCCCGCCACCGAGTTCACCAGCTTCAGCGCCGACTGCAGGCAGCTCCGGATCATCCTCCCCATCTCCTCAACCGTCAATTCTGTCCGACCCTATCGGGAACGATGCGGAATTGACGAAGACAAAGAACAAAAGATGGAATCGTGTTGGGTGTCGGCTTCGGTTACCTTCGTACCCAAGCCATCAATGATTTGTGCTGTATTCTCTTAAACAAATATCTATAATATAATATATATACTTCCAAAGCCAGTGAATTAATATAATATATATATATATACATATATATACACACATATATATTTGTTGCGTATATATATATATGTATATACACAATTTATATATATATACACACACAACAAATTAATTAAAATCCTTTAAAAAATCTAAAAATTATTTTTTAAAATACTTAATTTTGTATATTCTAATACAGATAAATATACTTGAATTATAATCTGAATTTATTAACTAAGATAGGGGCAGTGATATATGTACAAATTTTTAATATTTAGTATGTATACATATTATGAAAAAATAGTGGTTTATGTAATCGTTATCATAAATCTATGAGAAGTGATTTTGTTCCTACCAAACATATTTTGCTATGCCAACCTCTTTGTTAAATTTGTGAGGGAAGCGCATGAATGCGGAAAAAAATTGAAGTTCTTCGTTGCTCATAATGATATCCTATACGTTGGCGTGATGCTTATTTATAAGAAAACAGAAAAGATATTTTAAATCTAAAGCTTAATATTTTTATAGATAGCTTGGAATACAAATTGATTTATGATGAATTAACAATCTGACTTGTCTTGCAAATCAATTGATGATGAATGAGAATTTTCATTGTCAAATGTTCTTGTGTTCTTTTGGTGGGGAACTTTCATTTAGTGTTTGAAATTAGTGGATGGAGGAGTTAGATAGGAAGGCAACTCATAGTTACCATTTAGAAAGTTTTAAATGAAATAATAGCTTGGAATTATGCAAACTAGTGATGCAATGTAGTTACTACATTATAATTATTCTATACAACACTTGGTAGGACCACATTTCCCACATTGTCACTACATTAAAAATAACAATGTACTTCTATCTTTGTTACTTTCCTTTTTTTGTTCCCTATAGATATCAACATCAATTGTGAACTGTCCAACTCCTAGAACTGTCATCATGCATTCTTAATCTTCCCTTACAACATTACACATCGAAAGAGTGGGCCATTCAACTAGGACTACAACTAAGTCCATGTAAGTTTGGGCTTTTCAGACATTGTTTAGACCAAGATTCGCTGTACTGTACCGTATCGACGTTTCGATCCGGGCTTAATACGGTATGGTTACCGGTGTACCAAGTGATATATCAGGGCGTACCAAGCGATACGCCCTGATGTACTGAATATTTTTTTATTTTTTCCATACTGTAGCAATGCTACAGTCTAGTACTGTAGCACTATAACAATACCGGACGATCCGCGTACCGATGACCTATCGGACCGGTACATACCGCCCGATACGAGCGGTACACTTCGATACCACAGACCTTGGTTTAGACACACTATATATGTAGCTTGGTGCCATGCCTATTCCAAATGGTGGCCTTATTATTACTTGGCTTCATAAAAAAATGTGTACATGTAGTCCTCCCCAACTGCACTCTGTTGGAGCCTCATACATTGGGCTGTCTTGAAACCCATAAAATCTTCAATTGTTGCACTTAGACATTAGGCTGCCCCCGGTTGAAACATCTGTTAAAAAGTTGCATTCATCACCAATCAATTTCTTATGTTAATGGAAATACATCATCCATCATTTGAACACACTTTCACACATTGTGCCACTAATGCTAGGAACATGTCCCTAGAGCTTCATATCCTCTAGGGAATATGGTGGTCAGAGATGCTTCAAAACAACATTCTCATGCTCTTCTTTTAACCCCAAAAGTCTGGACCAAATTATGCATGAGAAAGTTTACTGGTGGTGATTATGATAATGCCATAGCTGAAACACAACTATAAAAGGTTTATGAAGAAACAGAATCCAGCAATAGGGATCAAGAAAGATAATCTCACCTTCCATAAAGAGAGGAGACAGCAATACAAGCACTTGTTATGAATGAGACGGAGAATGCTTGCTTGCACTGTCCAGAATCTTCTTTGTCTCTTCATTTTCTTTAATTCCATCAGATTTCATTCTCTGCATAAGTTCACTCACCTCCTTCCCTTCTCTAATATAGGTCTTAATTAAAGTGTGATACATGTCTCTATCTATTGGCATTGCAAATTTTAGTAGTTGGATGAAAGTCTCTACATCCTTGCTTTGACTGTTGTCACCAAGATAATGCAAGATGCTTTTGACAATAGTTGGATTTGGTTCCCAGCCTGCACTTGAAATATAAACACAAAGAGCATTTTTCATAAGTTCATATGCCTTATCCATCATGTCCTTTTCTGCATAACCTGTAGCCACAATCCCCCAGCTGCTTGCTGCAGGAGTTTTACCTTTCTTCAAGAAGTCATCGAGCATGGCCTCAGCCTTTTCTAGCAACCCCATTTTTTTGTAACCAACTAGAAGAACATTTGGGACACGCCAATCTAATGCATTCCCACTTGATTCCCATTCTTTCATCAAAACTTCTGCTTCTTCCACCTCCCCAAGCTTTACCAGTCCTCCAAGCATAGTGGTGTAATCTTTGTTGATAAACTTCTTACAGTTCACTTTCTGAAGTTCCCATAACCTCTGCATCTCAGATTTGTTTCCAAGTTGGCTGTAGAGGGAGATAAGATGATTGTAGCCGAGTGCATTCCTTTTATCAAGTTTCTCTTCTGCTTTTTTTAGTGCAGACGAAGCCTTGTCGGTGATACTTGCTTTTATGTAGATGTTTGCAACCACCGAATAGGTGTTCCAATCGACAACAATTTGTGGCTGGTGCTCCATCTCCTCTAGGATCATCTCCATGCCATTAATATCAGACATTGTACCATAAGAATTGATGCAAATCCTGTAGCTGAAATTATCAGGTAGGACACCATTAGTTTTCATATCTTCTAGCACTGAGGGAACCTTTTCATGCTGGCCAGTATTTGTGTACAGGCACATGATGTCATTATATGGCAAAGGAGAGGATACTAATCCAAGTTCCTTCATCTTCTGAATATGTGACAAAGATTTCTCTACCAGCCGTTCTCTCACATAACAGTTCAAGAGTGCCCCATAGGTTTTTTCATTTTTGTCATTTTCACGCATGTTATTAAAGTAGCTTTCAGCAGATGAGAGTCCATGGACTTGACCAATTAGATCCAAATGCACAGCATGGTCACTGGACATGAACTGTATTTTCTGCTTGCCTTTCATCCACTCAGAAACCTGCAAACATGCAGCATTGCTGCAACTTTTGAGTACATGGAGAAAATGCCAACATATTTCTGGGCCTATGAAAGAATGATAATCTAGAAAACTAATAAACATGCTTATTTTTCTAACGGCACAATAAATATCATAACAAAAAAAATAACTAGTTTGTCTCTGTGAAATAAAGAATACTCCATAATCAAATGTATATATTATACTATTTTATAGTTGATAAGCAATTTGGTGGCAAATACAATCACTTAGCTAGGATTGCAGCAAATTCTTGATTGAAGGATCACTCACCTATTTGCACAGAACAGAATTCTTACTCCAAGTGCATATTACCTTTACACTCTTAATCATCTTGCAAACTTGCCATATGTTCCACCATAGGTCTATCTGGTTAGTCTTCTATGCTCGATATTAGGATTCATTCAACAAGGTAACATCTAGCATTTGTATCATCCCAGTTAGTTCTACTGCTGAAAAACACAAAATTGCATGATCTTGTAGTCCTCCACAGTTGTCAAATAACCTAACTTTTTCTTGCATATGTTATCATTCAAATTTGAAAGAAACAATATAATCTCTCTTCGAAACCCTGAACCACCTTTGATGAAGAATCAAAATTTGGTGGATACCCTTGATCATCCAATCTTTCCAGGAGCTGATATTTTATACTTTTTCTTTTTGCTTGTCTGTCAATTAAGGGTTATGCCCTTTCAATTTAACATCTAATGTTCCAGTTTCCAATGCACAAACACCTGTTTCTACTCCTTTGCTCAACTGGCTTTCCATCATCAATTCATTTACCACATTTTCGCTACCTATATAATATCTCATTATCACTATGCAATCATATAATTTAGTTTACACATCAACCGCTTGTGCTAATTATCCTTATAGCCGCTTTTGGATACTGTCTGTCAACAATTACAACAAATGTAATAAATCTAGGATAAAATAATACCATATCAAGAGACAACTTTCATGTATTATCAAACAAGTAATTTTTACACCTCCAAGACTAAAGCTTTGTTACCACTACAATACTTGGAAACTGAACAACTAGATGAGAATGCTAAGGCCATTTTCAGCGAATCTCGCGATTATAGCTGCATCTGTTTGATAGTGAGCAGAATACATCCCATCTCGTTTCTTACAAAACCCTACATAATCGAGTGTCCTTTAAGCATAAATCTTTAAGAAAACGAACTAAAGTTCCATATCAAACTATTTTCAACAGAAAAGGAACCGTCACAATAACTAGACAGCACGCAAAAGAAACCATAGAAATCCTCAAAACCTTTTATTTAAAGCTAACATTTGCTTTCATCAGTTTCAAGTTCCAACTTCAGTCAAGTGCACGAACATAAAATCTTTTCTGTTCATAAACAATAAGGAAACATCTCTAAGAGGAAAATCCACAAACGGTTACAGGGCAGGAAACGAGAGACACGAACCTCAAGAGCCTGCTTGTACCTACGACGCTTGCGAAGCTCTCGTATCACGTGCTGCAGCTCGACGAGGCGGACGCGGTGGCCCCTCGCGACCCAGCGGTCGAGCTCCGGCTCGAGGCTGACGCTGGGGAGGCCTAGCGGCCATATCATGGACTGCAGCGTCGTTCGAGGAGCTCTCGCGGTGCAGAAATGCCTGCTTGACCCAGCGGCGAGCGGCGATCCTGAGCACCGCAGACGGATTTGGAGGGCTCTTCTCAGGAGACGAGCAACGGAGAAGACAGTCGAACCCATGACGAGCCAAACAAGGGCCGGTCGGGAGTCAGTGTTACCGCTCAAGAAAAGCACCGTCCAAAATACCGGCCGTTATAATGATACATAAATGCTCTGTTACATGGCGTTATACCCCCTTGTCATCTGTAATAACGACCATGCTGTAACGGGATCATACCCTGTAACTTCCCGCAGCTCTCGTACCAGCATGAGAAGGATCTTGACAGGTGAAGAGCAACATCACTGGACTCCCTACTGCTCTTGATCTCTAATGTTATTGGTCACGGAAAAATCTAGGGCGGATCATTGCTTCAGATGCGCAGTGATGCAGGAGGCAGAGGAGATGTTCTTGGAAGGACTACAGACAGAAGCTGAGAACTGCCTTCATAGGAGTAGTTGTGCATGCTTTTTGTGGCATTCTGGTGGAATGGACACTTGCTATCATCCTCTTGGAGATGATTGTGCTGCAGATAGTGGAGTTGTGACTACAATCTCAGCTTTTATGAACTGCCCTGTAGAGTTCATTGAGGTGATGTAAGTGTCGCGATCCCCTGTTTCTAGTGACGAAGGCGCACAAGAGGAGGAGGGAGGCGCACCGTCGCCACTGGAGTTCAGCATACAAGCTACAGGATACCACTTTGCTCGTGCGGCCGTCCTCGTTCTGGTCGCGTCGTTCTTTGACGGATCCGCCCAAGCTTCCATGGTGGATGAGGATGGGCCTCTAAAACGGGCTCGAGCACGGTGCAGCGTCGTTGCCGGCCCATGAATCTGTGCGCGCAATAGATGTTCACAGTTCACATTGATGAGAGGCTCTTCCAGCTCCATGCGATGCCTCCACCAGTGGACAGCGGCCGACATGAGAGGGACGGCGTGGGAAGAACGAGGGTACATGGCACGATGTTGCTTTTAAATATGCGCAAGAGGAAGGAAGCCGGCCATTTCCACCCGTATGACCAGGAACCATCTCGGATCACGCGCTTGATCTACTCTCGCGTCCCATCATCTCCTTCCTTTTCTTGTTTCTTTAATAATCTCTCTCCCCCCGCTATAAATAGGTTGTCCTTCTTCCTTCTCCTTCTCCTTCATCGCAGGTCTCTGCTCAAAGAATAGGGATGGTTCGTGGAAAGCTTGAAGTGCTCCTCGTCGGAGCCAAGGGCCTCGAGAACACCGACTTCCTCTGTACGATCTTTATCTTCGACCAAAGATCCGATCTTTGATCCTCTTTTTCATGATCTTATTAGGAGTGCCAATGAAAATTTCTCCTTTTTTACTAATATCGTTGATTTCTTGGCCTTTCTTCCATTTCTTGATCTTGCATTTGCATCGGTGCTTGATTTCGGAATTCGATGTGTCTGTTTAAGGCCGTGTTGGTACTTTGAATCCGGATCTTTATGGCTTCTTTTAATGAATTGGAACAGGTAAAATGGATCCTTATGCGGTCCTCACATGCCGGACGCAGGAGCAGAAGAGTAGCGTTGCATCTGGTATGATCTATAGCACATTATAGTCAGTAGTATTAAGAATTTTCATGATGTATTATAGCACATTACCGTCAGATATCTGCATGATGTATAAATTATTGAAGTTGGTAGATCTGAATGGCCCTTTTATATAAATTTTAGCTTCTTTCTTAATGAATGATGCAATAAATAGGCCAACAGAATAGTAATATAATTCTTGTGATTTTATATACAATATTGTAATTAGATTGGAACTATCTAATTTCTATCATTACACAGATCATAGCTGACTTACCCGGTAGCAGATCTCACTCTTCATGTTTTCTGTATGAAATGTGATGGTCATGATAGCCAGCTACCTCTATTACTGGCCCTCCCATAAACCGAAAAATTGAATTAGCATCGCTTTCTTATGTATGTATCTTTGTTACTATTTGGTGATGCTTAAGATGTATTGATACAGGAAAAGGCAGCGATCCTGAATGGCATGAGAGCTTTGTGTTCACTGTTTCTGACAGTGTTCCAGAACTCACTATTAAGCTCATGGACAGTGATACTGGCTCCAGAGATGATTTTGTGGGAGAAGCAACGTAAGTTTGTTGTTTCATTTATGATACAAATAGTTTGGAGAATACGACTAGTTACTGCTGAATTTACATGTTTCACATAATGAGAAGCTGTCATTCATAGTAATTACTCTGTTGTCTTCTGTTTCTGTTGATGATTCACTTTTTCTTATAACATAACAAAGAGACCTATACTTTTCCCGCTAATTTGACCACATTGTTAGTTTATGTTGTTTCCATATCTGAGCTTTCTTACCATCTGATCCCATCATCTGCTTTCCAGCATTCCTTTAGAAGCAGTATTTTTCGAAGGAAATATTCCTCCTACTGTTTATAATGTGGTCAAGGATCAAAAATATTGTGGAGAAATTAAAATTGGTCTCTCCTTCATTGCAGAGGTATGTATCTACTCAGCTGTTACTACGTTCCTAGTTGTATTTTTTGAGTCTCTAAAGTACCTTATTGCTAAAACTTGAGATGGAAGACTGTTGTTAAATTGTCCTTCATTAAAATTGTCACTTTTATCCTGCCTACATTAGTTTAGTACAGAAGGAAACTGATCCTTGGGAACAACAAAAATTTCAAATAAGGAAAATAACTAAAACAAATTCAGAAATATTTTAATGTGAGAATGATTATGTGAAGTTTGATCTGAAAAGCAACCATACTTTATCAGAGACGACTAAACAAATTGAATGCTATTATTAAACTTCAAGTTATGCGGAGATGTGTTAGAAATTTATTAAAAAAATATCAAGTGTACTATATGAAATTAAGCTACTTGTATTATAAGCTATAATTTGGTGTAAAGCTTAAAGCTATCACGTGGAATTTTTTTTTTTTTTTTTGTGAATCATTGTTTGGTAGAGTAATTGTAAAGACTTGTATGAATTATAATTCTATGTAGTGTACTACAAAAATTACTTGCATTTAATATATAATTTTATATACTATAGAAATCAAATAGTGCAAATTCTATTTCTTTTCAGATGAATCTTTGTTGCTTTCTAATAAATTTAATTGTTACAACTGTACTATCTAAGTATATTTAAACTTGTATGGTCGACTTGACACCACCTTTCGGATGAAAGTTTTGGTGGAGGAGAGAACTATTACTAGAAGATCAAGCGTAAAACCGAAAAGAAACGACCTCTATTGCTTGTAAAGCTAAAGTGCTAACTACAAGACTTAAAGCAACGAAATTGAAAGTGCGTAAAGAAACTAATAGACACATAGGGTGCACATTGCCTTTGGACAGCACCTGGGTGCTCTCGGCAATTTGCGGAATGCTATCGATTTCAGTCTCCTCCTCTCTTGTTGCTAGAACCTCCACCTAAGGTTTGAACAGCAAGCAGTAGGCTTCGGGGGCTTCTCACAGCAGCTGGACAGAGCTTGATGCAGGGCTTGGGCTGCTGGAACCTGAGGGAAAAGGCTGCGGTTGGAAGGATTGGCTGCACCTTGCAGAATTCCTCCTTTCTCTCTTCTCTCTTTTGAGGGTTGGAATAGCTAGAATCGATTGGAGACTTATTGGAGACTTCTTTGATTTCCTTAAATGGGGACACACTCCTTGTTTTATATGGTGAGAGACGTCCCAAGTCCTTAAGGTTTAAGGACTTTTCTTGTAGGGCGTGCACAAGTAGTATTTTATCTCCTTGCTCGATGGCTGCCCCTATTTGGGTGAAGACTGTTCTAATCCAAGTCCTATTAGAACTTGGATTGAGATAAGTGGGCTACTGTGATATGGGTTTTGCTTGGCCAAGTAGGGCTTTGAGGCTTCAAGAGGCCCTTGGGTAAGGATCGTTCAAACTAGTTGAATGAGGTGAAGATCATTCCTAATCAATATAATGATATTTATTTGTTCACATTGTTGAGCCTACAAAATTTAAGTGTAAATACTATAAAACACATGTTGATCGAATATATATATATACACACACACATGTCCTCGTCGTGTTTGTGTATGTGCTTCACAAATATTTGGGGAAAGATAAGTTAGATTAAAAGTTTGCCGATACTTTGTGAGCATGGAGGATCCAATTAAAGAGATTTACCACAGTTGAAACACAAGAGAAACATCAACAGGAAAATAATACTGCTGTTGATGTATGAGAAAGCTCCCCTCAAGATGCATTACTGTTGAGGAATCAACAACAAAATTGTCATTCATGCAGTTTGCAATTCTAGTTCCATCGAACAACTAGATAGCAATCAAGTTGATCTTTTGGACATGATTCTCTCCATATGACGGGATAAGACTACTTGTCATCTGCTAGACTCCACAGTGTACAAGTATCTGTCTACTCATTGCTTTTGCAATTTCTGAGACAAATCTGCAACTGATCTTGGTCTTATGATGGGAGAAGGGTGTTTGCTAAAGGAAATTAGAGCCACTCAAGTCATTAAAAGGACTTTTATTGTTTCTGACTTTCTGTAGCATCATTTTCTGGAGTTTGATCATATAAGAGTGAATCATCATACATCTCATGTTCCATATAGAGGCTAGTTTTTCTTATTTTCTCAAATTTTCATCCATTTTCTAACCTTTTTTTTTTCAGTGTTGCAAAAAGAAAGAACAATTCCTGAGTAGAAAAGACTCCTTCGGTACTTCAATATTTTGTTTGATGAAAGAATATGAACATCTATTTCTCTCAAAAAAAAAAACATGTTGATATCATGGAATAAGAGTAGGTCGGAGTAATCATGTAAAGGGCGTCCTATCTTTCTTTGCATTGCCGAAGTTGATAATTGGTTTCCAAGTTGACAGCTTGTTAAATGCTTCATCAAATAATGTTCTCATTGTAGAGCAGCCAAGGTAGGAGCTCAAATAGAGTGTTCTAAGTTACGCTCGTCTTTGCAGGAAACTCGCGGGAGTGATTTCCTTGCCCAGAGCTATGGTGGATGGAACGAGTCATCCTGAAAGATATTTTCATGCTCTAGTAAAATCTTAATATAGCCAGAATGTACACCAGGATATTTCGTTCCAAAAGGCATAGTTCTAAGAGACATTGTCCAGTCAATAAAGCTACTAGAAAACTTAAAACAGGAATGGGTACTTTCTATGTCCCACTTCATCGATCGATTATTCACACTTTCAACTACTTGGGTCTAGTGTTTGTTTCGTTTAATGTGAAATGGTTGTTTCTGTATCTTTTCTTTCTTATCACAAGAACTATATCTACTTGGGTCTAGTGTTTGTTTCGTTTAATGTGAAATGGTTGTTTCTGTATCTTTTCTTTCTTATCACAAGAACTATATCTACTTGGGTCTAGTCTTTGTTTCGTTTAATGTGAAATGATTGTTTCTGTATCTTTTCTTTCTTATTATAAGAACTATATCTACTTGGGTCTAGTCTTTGTTTCGTTTAATGTGAAATGGATGTTTCTGTATCTTTTCTTTCTTATCACAAGAACAATATCGATACTCGATTCACATCATGCTCGAGCAAGTTTCAATTATACCATTGTAACTGTTACAGATGTACCAAGTCTGACATGGTTGATACAACCAAACCCACACCTGTAACCCAGGTTAATTGAGTGGCGAACTGTTTGTCTATTGTTTTAGCTACCATTTCCCATTACGTGGGAGTAGAAAGAGTCAGTCCTCCACATTCACATAGCAGTTTAGCCAAGAAAGTATGACTCTGATATCTGTGAGCACGACACAGTTTCAGGGTTGCATCTCGCAGAACTACCACTGTAAATAATCACAACCCGTTCTATTTGAACTTTCTAACATCAAGAAGAAAAGCTTGGCACTCAATTACCAGGAATTATTGTTGCATCTCTGTCACAATGTAGGTGAAAGGTGAAGTAAACCGATCTATATATCTGCCTGTTAAAAGACAAAAAAGAACTAAACGATTAAACAAGGAAATTGCACCAAGCTGACTTCACAGGTCATGGAAAAAGATGGTCATAAAACGCACAACTTGAGCAGCTATGCTGTCATAAGCCATAAGCCTGACCGGAACGGCAAGCTTAAGGTTAAGAGTCGATTCCACCAGTCTGCTAAAATGATACAAAAAATTGCTAGTTTTACAACATGGCCTCAAAATGCACCAGGCTGCAGTATCAAAGTTGGAAGAGTTTTAGTGCTACAGTAATATACCAGTTTAAACAAAACCACTTAGGTTGCCTTCTTGCTAGACTGCTGGCCTTTCTGCAAGGAACATGCACTTCCATCACTCCTGAAGCACACTTGTGTCCCCCATGGCTCCATCTGTACAAGATTCTCACTCTGGCTTGAGCTTGTGAACTTAGTCAATGAAGCTGGTCCACCAAGAATTGAGTTCTTTGTCGAGAGCAGTGCCTGATGGAAATATTCCTGAATGTCCCCAGTTTCCTCAAAAACGGGAATGTCACTTGTAAGCATCTTGAAAGCAAATTCAAGGCATGGGTCTGGCCAAGAGTCACCGAATGGTGATCTGTACGGTGCCAATGGTTTTTCACTGCTAGATCTTCCCGATTGAACCTGTTTTTTGGCATTTGATTCTTCACTTGCATGCTTGTGGCTCTCAAGATCGTCTGATTGTTCAAGGTCTATTATGGGTGTCACATTTTTCTGGTGGACTCTTTTGTTAACTAGATCAGATTGAGCGCTCTGAGCCAAAACTGAAGCTGATTTGTTCCCATTAGACCTTTGAATGGCTCCAGAGTTTGACATTTGGTTGCCCCTAAGTGCAGCCAATCGTTTAGATGCTCGGAGTGGCATCTTCATTGGCTTTATGGCCTTGGCTCTCGTGAAGCCACGCTTGTGTCTTCCTCTGCTCTTCTTAGGTTCAGATTGCTCCTCATTCTTGAGCGTTAAGTTTGTTTCATCCAACGAGTTAGTCTCTGGAGCTAGTAGATTTCCATTCTGCTGTCGGAGAGGCACCAACGGTACATGCTTTACTTGTCTCATATTTGCTTGCTGCATCTCATCAAACCCGTTGGAGAGGCATTCATCATTAAGAAAAAATTGCTTCAACTGGGAACATTCTTGTGATGCTTTAGGTGCTTCAATCATTGCATCAGACAGCTTATCATTAACAGAGTCTGATGGCTTTCCTATTGCTGGTTCTGACAATTTCTCCTTTCCCAGATCTAATGTTTGGCCTGTAAATGCAACTCCATCAAAGTGCCTGACATGTAATGAATCAGCTACTTTTGTGCCTGGAATAAGAAGACAAAAAAAAGAGGAAAAAATAAGTCAAAACTAGCAATCCAAAGAGTGTCCATTTTTATACCCTGCAGATAAAAATCTTTAACCCTTCAATTTTAGAATTAAGAGTTGGATCATAATATCCATACATAAACAAGTTCGAGACCTGTATTTCTGTAAAGGTCCAGATCTCAGAAACGGATAGTCATGTTTGTTCAGGGATTTCCACAGCTTATCCAGAAATCAAGTTTGAGCTAATACTATGATCAATCGCCAGAGCTTACAGGTTTCAGTATGCACAACAATTGATCAATCAATTGCTCACGAGTATAAACCAATTGCTTCTTAATTTCCCTTGATTTCTAAAACTATGAAATGTACACTTTGAAGAAGCACCTATATCACATTTTTTGGCCTTTTCTAGTCTCAGTAAGTTCATCAAAACTTTAGCCTTTGTTTTAAAAAAACAAATAGAGGGAGGAACACCACATAGAGAATTGCCCTGTCATCAGTAGTGTACCACTTTTAGAAAGGTTCAAGCAGGAACCTTTTTCAGATGAGGAGGGTAGGCAACCACTAGTCCCAAGGCCTCACTAAATTTTTCGCAACTTAATTGCACAAAGAAAATAAGAAATTTGAACAAAATTCTTTAAATAACTTCTTTTGATAACAACATTGATTTATTTTATTGTTGCTGATGCATGACCTGAGGGAGGCAAATTTGACCACTGAGGCGATTTGTTGATCTCTGTTGCCATCTTCACATCTGAATCAGTACCTTTTTCTGGAAAGAGGCATCTCCTTGAGGCATCTCTTCGCCAGTGTAATCTTTTGGCTGCAGCAGCGGGCTACAGAGAAGAATGCATAAGAACATTGGCAAAAATATCTACAAGAAAACCTACAAGGAAATAGGTAATTTAAATATTGATAAATTATCAGATGTATGAAATGGTTATGAATTAAAATGTAACCTAACATGAACACCATGCATATCGAGCAAATTCATTTTTAATAATTATTGCTAGATAATCCTAGCTAACTAAAACAAGAAGTGGAGAATACATGAAGTACTGAATGAATCTACAATAAAGGATAGACCCAAGTGGGCATTATGCATACAAGATAGAGCTGTAGCTATAATTGGATGTCTCCATCTTCAGTTAAAAGCAGCTATATTGATCAGAAAAAAACAACTTTAACTCATAATTTCTAATCACTTCATGAAAAGAGTATGTTTCTAATTGAGTTGCAATTTAATAAAATTAACAATATAGCAAAAAAAACACAGTGTAAATGAACATGCCTGAGACATTGCAATTTGTGAACACCATGGATGCCATAAACCCAAAGTGGAATACTTGTGCAAAACTATAATTTATACTATTTAACAAGTCAAATGCTTCAATATAGCAGATATTTAACACTAAATTTTTATTTAGTATATAGATGGGTAGAATTAAATGATAGACAATCTAACAATAAACTTTCTCTTTGACTCACTAATGTTATTGTGACCATCTACCTAACCTAAGATGAGACTGGAAAAGGAAAGAGCTTTATAATTGTTTGGTTTTGCTTGTTTGAGATGAGGTGCCTCTTCTTCCAAGTTTCACCTCAAGATGATGTGTCTGCCTCTAACAAAGCTTGAGGATCAACAGAGAATTAAAGAATCTGAGGCTAAGACAAAAGATGAAAACATGGCCGGTACAAAGACACATCAGCGTTTTGCTTGCTTTTGATGCTTTTCTTCTCTCTTCTGACCTGATTTAGGGAATACTAAAGGGATTGAATCGCTAAAGGGGGATAGTAACAATATATTGGGACCCATTGAAGTTGACTAACCAAACATTTTTCAGTAATTATGTCCTCCCTAGGCAATGGGCATGCTACATAAGAGCTTAAAGGTTGGCTTTTGCAATTATGTTGATTCACCATATAGCATCAATTTACGCATTGTGTGGAACCTGTGATAATTAGTTACTCTCTGGGACAATTTTGGAGAAACGGAAGGTCTCACTTTTTAACATTTCAAATAATTATTTGGATATATTGTTCTACCAATTATTGCCCAAATACTACTTAAGAGCAACATTTAAAAATCAATCATACGTCTGAACAGACCTGTTTTTTACCAATCCGACAACTGAGTAGCCGGTACACAAACTGGACAATTTTGCCCAATGCACTAGACTTACTGGGTGGTAAGCGGACTGGTACCAAGCTATACTACCAGATGGTAAACCTACCATCCAGTACAGTACCCTTAGTACTTTTTAGTTTATCTTTTTCTTCACTTCCGCTGCTACTGCTCCTCCCTCCTGTGTTATTGCCTCCTCCTCGTCAGCATTCCTCCAATGCTGCTTATCGTGTTGTGGTTTCACCTCCGCCCCATGGAACTATACGGCTCCTCGCCCTCACTCTCTTTGCTTGTAATGGTCCGGCTAGTACCAATCAGTACCGACCCATCCTGATGCTTGGAACCATGAACAAGTACTAAGTGCTGTACCAGTGGCACACTGATGCCATCCGGACCGAATCAAGGTTTTAATTGTTGCTTAAGAGAGTTTCAACAAGAGACCTCCATATCCAACAAGTGATTGGTGATGCAAAAACAAGCTGGTAAAGGTAGCCCTTGGCATCAATAAGGAGGTAGATCATGAAACCTCGGAGATACTAGTAGACTTAATCATGAATCTAGATAATGCAGTTCTAGACAGAGTGGAACAAATATCCCCCATGTTGCAGCAGATTGAGGTCAACATTGTAGTTGAGTCTATGAAGTTCCCTGCAGCTTCCTAGAACTTACAGATAGATCCACTAAGTTTTCCTGGGTTTACATGGTTAGGAAATAAATATATATCTGAAAAAGAAAAAAAGAAAAAAAATAGACGAGAAAGATCAACTGAATCATTCGAATACCTAAGACACCTAGAATTAGTGGCGCCACATTGGCACATTCACAGTCTCAGCATCAGAGACAACAGAGAGATGCATCTCTGAATCTTCGTTGTTTGCAACTCGTTTGATCACATATTCCAAATGCTCACCTTGCATTTACTAAAAGATGAGCAACTTCTGAGATTGTATCTGTAAGTTGCAGTAGGCTGAGAAGAACATGCAATTCTTTTTCTCACTGTTTCCTTGTTTCATCTTGTGAATGTCATGTGAAAAGTAACCTTCAACCAATGAGTCACTGAATTTATAATTTGCAGCAGCTTCGTTAAAATAGTAGTCATTTGCTCTTCAATCATGCGTATAATTCTGAAGTATAAAATGCCAAGACTAACCATCTGATCCAGTCACTCACCTATTTAACAATCTAAAGCAGAAAGCTACAGGCTCTCTGACTAATGATGAGACTCCCGGCTTGCTTTCAGTGAAATTCATCTGTTTGATGATCCAGCATTTATAAAATTTTTCCTTTACTATCCCATTCCTAAATGCACAAATCATTGAGTTGCAAAATTAGCTTTAGAAAAAGCCCTCTCAGATTTATCTTCTCTGATGCAGCCATCTTCCTCCTTTGTTGAACTTTTGAGCCACATACAACCTTGTGCTCTTGAGATAAATAATTGCCACAATTTTAATAAGGGTTATAATCAAGAATTCATGTGAGCTTGTCACTTAAGTCCTACTAAAATATGGAGTGTTTCTTTTATTATAAATGTAGAAATCGACGCTCAAGGCAACATAAGTCATGTCATCTTTCATCAGACACTAATTACTTAAAATGGCTGCTGCTGTCAATTCTCCTCCATATCTGCCCAAACCAGCAACATAATGAAGAGAAAACCCCAGAACGCCCTAAAATTTAAAACCACTTTAAAATCATTTGGTCAAACTTGGATCCTACATGCAAGATAAGAAGAAACCTAACAGTGGATCGTCTAGAAATAATCAAATTTAATCTGGTTTCCTTTCTTCCCAACAATGATATGATGAAGACATCTAAGTTCCTGCATCAATATATTTCTATTTTCTTAAGCAGACACATATAGCCTAAATACAACTATCAATACAGATGTCAGTAGTGCAAAAAAAAAAAGACGTCAGTAATCAATAAGCACCATCATATGAGTTAGCTGCCTTCAATTATGAGCTGCATGCCATAACACTATGAATGACTCTGAGACATTAATTTCATAAAATATATAGTAAAAAATAAAACTCAACTTATTTGCCACTATATTTTATCCAACAATGCCATGCAGAAAGCAATATAGATAAAAACAGTTCAATATCAATTAGAACAAGTAATGATTGTATGAGTCTCGAAGAAATATGATATAAACTTACATGTAGTTCCCTTTCTACAGTATGCAACTCACGTATACTCCTTTTCTGTGGTTTGCTTGCACATTTATTGACATCTCCAGTTTCAATATACCGAAATGCATCCTTTAAGGAGCGAAATGCATATTCACCATCTGGATCAATGTATAACTGTTGCAGCAAACAGCAGACAATAAAAGATATATCTGATAATCTGATATAACTTCTGCAAAGTGGACATCCTCCAGACCACAGAAACAGATTGCTTATACTATATGGAAAAGTGAGTTAAGTAATGATCTAAAAACAAAATAAGCCAAGAATGGATAAACAATGGCAATCATACACATGAATACATCAAGCCATGAATAGTTGAAATGGAAATTTTTTTATCATCATAATCACTTCCGAAGGTGAAATACCTGTGCATTATATTCATTTGGCATTGTGCAGATTCTGACACTACAAAGTTAAATGTAATTTAACTTTTTAAATGAAGTACTTTTTGCATGTTAACTCATGCAAAGTAAATGATAATTGTAGTAAAGAGATGCACTTCTTCTTTCAACCAAGGCTTATCAATCCTATAGTGATCTCCACTTGGAATGGTGCAGTATCAATATGGTGCCATATAGCGAGTTGACATGCTTAGTGCACTGCAGGTCTAAAAGATATCTTTACCAATTCATTTTGGATTTTGATGGTTCTGAGTGATCTTCAACGGTTCTGTATTGTCTATGATACATATCATGAACAAGAATATCTTCTAGGACCACAAAAATTTATACTGAGCATAATATCTCGATGAAGGATAACATATATGATAACTTTGTGAGTCAAGCAACCGTATTGCATCACAAGAAATGCCATTTCACCTGGACTCGTATGAAATGAGCGATACATATTGGTCCGGGCATAAGCCGGTACACAGATTGCCCCCATTTTGGCGGTCTGGACCAACCAACAAAAAAAAGAAAGAAAAATGACTTTAACAAGTTTCAGGTTTAGGGCTCACATTCACAAGCTCTCTTCACTGACACGCAGCTGAACCATTGCCACTCGTCACCGCCCTAATTTCGAGTACATTTCCTCCTCTTCTACCTCCTCTTCTTCCTTCAACCCCTCCTCTCCTTCCTTCTTCTTCCTACTTTCTCCTCTTCTTCCTTCCTCTTCCTCCTTTTCCTCCACCACCATTTGTATGATCAGTATGTATCAGTGTACCAAGTGTTGTTATACTGATACTGATCGATATGTACCAATTTGACCAAGGACCGATATGCCTGGTCGTGCCGATGTTCCTTGTTGCACTGTATCATAATTCAACAATAAACAATTCATGTTTTAAGCCCAATGATTCAGTATATTTTAAAAGAATAATGATCTCATCAAATAAATCTAAAGCCACATCAAATGGCAAGGACTAGAGCGTTTACTAGCACCAGAATCAAGTAATAATTCTGTCTAATATATTCCAGATACTAGCCCTATGTCATATGCTGCAAATCTTGTACTGCTGATTATATTGAATTGGGTACTACAGATTGATGTCTATCAAATGGTTCATCTTGCATGTGGATGAAACCAAGAGTTCCACTCGAGCAATGAGTTGGGCCTTGAACTGGCTAGCCAAAACTAGGCATGGACTTGTACTGGATGAAAAGGACAACACTGATCTCTCTGGGATTTTTACTAACCTGTATGCAGTGGTACCCAATACCCATAATGATACTTCATAATATCGAGACCAGGACAGCATTTCATTGTTTCAATCTGCAGATGATTGTCCTTTACATATGCATAAAAACTAATGCAAAATGCTAATGTGGTCAAACTAACTGGATAGAAAGCCTTGTAATTTGCATATAAATGTGTGGTTATGTACATGGTCCTTATTGGCAGAACATTCAAAGCGAGCAGCTGCGTCCATTTCTGTAGCCAGTTACTTGGATACACAAAGCATGGTTTTTTTTTCCCCCTCAAAAACTATGGGTCAATAGTTATTCTAATCCAAATAGCTTCAAATGAGTATAAACTACCAAATACCATCACATACTTGATAAGTTCTAAATACAGTTGTCATTTACTGATATTTTTGTGAACTCCAGTATATGCTGCTCTGTAAGTTATAGTTTTGTACCATGTTTTATATGTTTTGAATGGAATTTTAACATCAAATCATGTGCTGCAAAATGATGCATAATGCATACACACTATATGGTGTCTCAGCCAGCTGCATACTGAAGAGGAATACAGTATATTCCACAGTATCCATACAGCATTTTCTTAAAAAAGCATTATATTTATCGAATTTTTATTATATTGATGTTTCATTACTTTAGGGGCCTATGGGATCATAACAAACACAAGGTGGAAGCAACATTCAAGCTATTCAATAAATTTATAAATAAAAGGATCGATTTTATGTTTCCTTTTTGTAATTAGCTTATCGTAATTAAGGCTTTGAGCTTGGGTTGTAATATTGTTATGTTTTCCATGTCATTGTACTATTTTTAAATTGTTGGCACATTTTGAATGTTTCTGTATTGGAAATCCACTTTGGATGTGATAATCTAATTGTCTTGAAAGCCCTTTAGGCCTTCTGCTTCACTGGGAGGCCCTTTAAGGCTTTCATGACCCTTTGTGGCCTCACCTCTGTTCACACAATCCCTTGAGCAACCTACAAAATTTCCTGAATCCCTTGAAGTTGTGAACTTGTGATCATGTTTTGCATAATCTGCATGCCCAAGTTAACCTCTGGGACCCTTAGATTGTCCAAGTAGGGGTTTTAGCTAGTAATAACTGGGTCTAGTAGATGTGTCTCATACCTAAAGGGCCCTTCAAAGCTCTTTAATCACCCAAGGGGACCTACCTTGCCTACTCAAAAAGGATCAAAAGCTAGTGATGTCCCTGACTGGAATTTAGAGAGTTTAATGAGACTTTTGAAGCCAAGTGCACTAGGATGAATCGATATATATGATGATCTAGTGTTTAGCAGTCCTTTCTTAGTCTACAAAAGTTCTATTAGTCTTTTGATTTGGCGGAGAAGTCAACCCTACAAATGTAAAAGAGAAAGAGGCTGGAGAATGAATAAGAAACATGAAATCTAGAAGTAAAAGATTTTGGTATTATATGTCCAAAGAATATGTAGATCAATAAAAATACTCCTCAGCATTTCAATTTAATGTCAATATTTCATCCAAGTAAGGATACAAATAATTGAAATACATTACAGTTGAATTAATTATACACTACGAAATAGTACCGTTTCATTTACAGGTTTTCCTCGTTTGTACTTTCTGAACCTTATCTCCTTAATCCACCCATGAGGTAACTCGTTTGAACCATATCCAGTTGGAGCCTGAACCATCAAACATATTAAAGTGTCATTGTACTAAAGGAGAACCCATAAACACTAAAGGAGAAGCTTGCATAAGAGCAAACATTGTTGGAGGAGCTCTCCTTGATGCTCTTCTCTTGACTGGTTGAAGTGCAAGGTTTCTTCATGTTACTTGAGGTGATACTCCTTGTCTCTCTGATTGTAGGACTAAAATCCTTTCTGGCATTAAGATGCCGAAATACCTGTTTCTTTGAGTAGAATCTGGATCCAGTAGATGGATTGTAATAGCACTGGAGGAAAAAAGTAGATGAATGAATCATCAAAGCCATATACTATTAGAGAATATTGTATTTCCTAACACAAAATAGCTGGCACCGTTTTAGTTGTAAATATGTTCTGGATTATCTTGATATCGACACAACTATAACAATTAAACAAGTTAAACAAGAATTAAAGAAAAGCATGAGATACAATCTACACGTTGCAAGACTAATGCAAGCATATGTAAACAATATATAGACTGCCAAGGTTGCAGCCTATGTTTGGTGTTTATGTTATATTCACCCTCACGCTTTCATAGATTGGGCACTCATTAATTCTTAAAACATTAGTAGAAAGTGAAAGGATGCCATTGAAAATGCACTTTTAAGTTTCTGAGTCTTAGCTTCAATGTTACAGATTTTTATGATACTGATAAATAGATAAGATATATAACTAATTTAAAAAAAATCCTCTATGTAACCTTGTATTTTCTTTTCTCCTTAGCAAGCAGACAATTAATATATGAATCTAGACCTGATTCTCATGTCAATGTATTGCTCGTTAAGAAAACAAAAAATTAAGAAATAAAAAGGACAACCATCTACATGAGAATTCCACCAATACCGGGTCAAAGTAGGGTCAACATAAGAAACTTATTCAGGTCATCCAACTATAACTATTTTTGAAAGATCCAGAATGTACACTCGAACTTGAATCGTTTCTCAGTCAGAAATATGCCATGAACTATATAGAAAGTTAATGGATCATATATTAGTATTCTTTATAAAGAACAGGAGTAATAACAAATTAACTTCATTCACAACTATTGGAAACAAGTAAAATAATTATATTAAGGTTAACAATGAAAGAACAATTTTAGTACCTTTATCTCTCGTCCTGCATATGCCCCATTCTTTTGAGTTCTAGTCTCCAAAACCCAACCAGAAGGCAACCAATCAGGTGAATCTTTTACTTCTCTGACAAGCTACAATATGCAAATAACCAGAGCATGTTAGAGTCCATATTCCAAACAAAAGAACAATTCCGAGCAAAATCTAATATTACATGGAGTGTGTTTGCTCCCACACAAGATGCCGGCTAGGATGCATTTTACGACAAAGATAGTATGCAAACTCTTATATGTATTGTGCAATAGGAGTTGGGATTGTTATAAGGGTGTTAAGGCTCAATAAAATTGGAAATGAGCTGAACAAAATAAGGCTAAAATTAAAGGATGTTCTAATCTTTTAATTTTAAGAAAAAAATTAACCAACAAAAAGAGGTAGAGTAGAGTTCAAGGTAGACATACCATAACTTCTAGGAAAAGAGAGTTTTCTAGCTAACCTTCCCAAAGTATTGAAGTTGCTCTACTTGTCTCTAATGAAGCAGAAGATTTTGCTACAAAACACCAGATAACCAACAATTGAAGACTCAAGATTGTTTAAGGTAATTGAAAAGTGCTAGACACAGGGTTGACAAAAGGTAGGGTACTGTTAAATTGAAAGACCAGGAAGCTCAACAGGTAAAGGTCAGGATACCGGGATTAATGATGTTTTTGGGAGATTCAATTCTTAAAATAAAATTAACAAATTATAGGACAGAGGAAGAGAAGGAAAATGATAGATATTTTGGATTCATTATATATCTTATGAGCTCTGTTTTAAAGGGGAGAGACACCACTCACACATAATATTACAGGGAATACTTCATATCGTTCAACCATGTAAATGCTTTTAAAATCTCCTCTTCATATAGCCTCTCCAAGTGTATAAAGGAAAGACAAACTAGAATAAATTAATAAGAAAGTATACAAGGAAATTTTAATCAATCAATGTCCTGAATTAACGGCTATAACCAGAACCAATCAACCCCATCTTTTATTTCTTGGAGAAGATTCAGTTTCATATTCGTCTGATCCCTAATCATGAATAACCTTTCTTACTTTACAACATCATTGTTGGAATTGGTTTTATTATTGGACATCTTCAATCAACCCAATCTTCCGCATCATCTGGTGCACCAGCTTAGCTTCTTCTTCCTCTTATTATTATTATTTATTTATTTTTTCTTGAAAATCTTAGCAGGAAGTGACAATGAAGTCCCCACCCATCCACCCCAAGAAAATAGGACGTTACAATGTGAGAAACTAGTAGAACTGTGAAAAGACTCAAACTAGCAAATACTAAAACAGGTCCACATTAAGTTCAATACATGAAAACTAAGTTAAATACCTAAGTTTATGATCAATCCATAAAGACTTGAGCAGGACTTTCATCTTTCAACTCCTGGGTAGACTTGATAGGTGCACTGGTATTATAGCCTGAAGAAAATGAGCTTATAGGCTTGGCCTCCTTTTGCCTCAACAAAAGATGGCTTTGGTTTCTACACTTAATTGTGATCACATATCATGCTTAACTTCTAAAATTATTGAATTTTGAACTCTTTTTTCATCATAGCATTATCCATAAAGATTCCAGATTAGGATAGTACCTGACCTTCTCATATATACCATGAACATATAGGACAAGATAAACAACAGTCTCTAATGATGCCAACTCATTTGTACAACAAATATTTAGCATATATAAACAAAGGGCCTGCAAAAAGGATAATCAACAATCAGAGAGTTCCTGAAAATTGGATGGTTAAAATTAACATATACAGAGGAGGGGGAAGTGCACAGCTAAGGGAAAGGATTCACTAGATGGACGTGGCTGGGCATGAAGTTAGGATATTAAGCTACCATAGGAGTATAGGAGCAAGAGGAAGGTTGAGAGGGTGGGGACTGGGGAGAGAAGTGGGTGTAATTCGATGATAATTCTGGCATTTTAAGGCCTAGTTACCAGTCATCTTTAGTTTCTTTTCTTAATTGTAACTCTTTGATGTTAATTAAACGATTTTTATTTGGTACCAATCCACTCTTAAGAAAGAAAAGAAAAAGTCCAATGGCAAAAAGCATATATCTACTTCTCAGTATATAATGGGACCAAGGGCATTTGATCTACACCAACACCAACCAATAGCCAAAAGATTATTTATTTCTTTTCTTCTCTTTGACTCAGTGCAACTCCCCTATATCCGATTCTTGCCAATGTGTATATAGGTTGTGCAGAAGGCTATTGTGTGGGAGATCTATTGTGGCTCATATTATCTCATAAGCAAACAAAAACCACCAAGAGTCAGATTGATTGCTATTGGAGACAAGGGCTGCAACTAAGACAGGTTAGTTCTGGCTGGGTATTTCTCCAGGTCCAATACATCAAACCCAGCCCTTTGTCCAAAACCCAATCCAGCCCTTTGAACCAAAACAGCCTGAAACTCCTACCCCTTTTGCCCAAGCCCAACCCAACATCAAATTTCTGAACTCATATTGGAAATTGGGTTGACCGGGCCAGGCTTATGTTTGTTTTGGGTTTGGACCAAGACAATAACAAGATATAGAATACACTCCACATGAGTTTAGGTGATGTTGCAACATGTCAAATACTAATAACTCCAAGAAACATATAATAATGCAGTACTGGATTAAAAAGTAGCAATATATGTCATATAAAGCAATATATCTGGTGGATGAAAAGGTAAGTTAGGTCAGTTACTTTGCTACCAGATCCCTTAACCTGATTGCAACCCGGATTTCATCTGATTGACATTTTCTTGACCCAAGCCTGTCGACGGTATTCCTGTACAGACCCCGCACAAGGTCCATTTGGGGTCAGCTTGATCCTGGATTAACCAGATCAGGTTGTAGCGTATTATACTACAGACATGAGCAACATTTTCTCCCAACTCCAAATATTTTCACGGCACCTTTCACTCATACACTGCCAATCTTACGGAAAAACGGTCAATTCAGTTACTTCATAACACATCACTGAACTTTTCTGCCAATATGCAATAGAAAGATAAAGGAGAAACCAAAAAACTAGAAGAATCACAAGCTACCGACACCTTCAACTGGTAAAACTCGAGTAGAACCCTAAAGTTCCCTTGTCTCTGTCCTCCTTTCCCTAAAACGTTCGAGTTCCTTTCCCCTCTCTTCCGTAAATCATTAGCAATCTGACCTTTCTGCCATTTTCCTCGACAAAAACCTAAATCTATACTCTCTACCATTTCCGTCAGACAAACCGTCTCAAATCTCGCAGAAGTGCAAGCACAATCCGCATTCCCAACAGAGAGATAAAAGGCAGAAAACCCCAAATGCCTTGCAATCTTTCGCAAGAAACTGATCATGGAAATTTAGCTGAAGCACAAGAAAGAAGAACCGAGTAAAGAAAAGAGAACAGAGAAGTAGCGGACACGGGTACGATCTACCAGATGATTCGCTCCGTCGGCGGTCGTCCCGACCTCCGGCGACGCGCAATCTGGCCGCTCCTCCGACGCCATTCCCAAAGTGAAACCCTCCTCCGGCGATCTCTGGCCGGAATCGACGAGTTACATGGGTCGCTCCTTCTCGATCTCCTCGCCCCCTTTCTTTGGTGTCGACTAGAGACAGTGGGCATCCCTGCTAGTCTACGGGAGGTCGCCGAGACCCACGTGTTGGTGCTGCTCAGTGATGGTGATTCGCGTCAAGGAGACGTGGACGCTCGAGATCGGCACAAGAACAGATCGGACGGCTCAAAGAACGTACTTTTTCTTCTTGACTAAGGGAAGTCATCACGGGGAAAAGAATCTGAATTTTTTATTTATTTTTGCTCATTTGGGCACATTTACGGATCTCCAACGAAGATAAATCTGGAAAAGTTCCGTCTAAGTGGACAAGCGGATCAAATTATTATTATTATTATTATTATTATTATTATTATTATTATTATTATTATTATTATTATATCAGGACGGAAATATTATTATTATTATTATTATTATTATTATTATTATTATTATTATTATTATTATTATTATTATTATTATTATTATTATATCAGGACGGAAATATTATTATTATTATTATTATTATTATTCTCGACCCCTTGACGGGCGTCGTTCGCTCGGCTTCCTCGCTCTCGATAAAGACTCCTCACAGAGGTCTTCCTTGTCGTATTCGATGCTACCAGTGGTGCGCTCTTGATATGTAAAAAGAAAGATAGCGTCTTTGTTCTTAATGCGCTGCTCAGGCTTAAAGATTGGAGTGAATGAATCCCGGGGAAGAACGAATTCTCCCTTTGCTGTGAGTTCACACTCCAGTGGTGGTATTATTTTCTTTCCAATCTTTCTTTCTTTCTTTCTCTGTTTTGTGCCTCTTAGTGTTTTTCGTACTTCGTTTCCCAAGCTTTATACTATGCTCATTTTGCACTGAACGTTAAACTCAATCGATTTACCACGAGAGCACTATTGCCGTCAAACTATTACTTTTAAATATATCAAGATCTTTTTTTTCCTTTTTTTGCCACTTTTTACATTGCAATCCATTATAATTAGTCATTGCAGTCCACAGGGAACTGTTATCTTTACATGATCCCTATAGCTTCTCTTTCCATTGAATACTTGAGTTGTAAATCTTTTTGCACTTCAGTACCACCACTTTAATTTAGTATGCACTTCTCTGTTGCAGAATCTCATTCCGTATATATCTATGTTGTTTATCTATGCTAAAATCAAGGCTTCATCTTGATGTGACTTATCTAACTTCATAATATATTATGTTATACTTATCCTCTTTTGTAAACAACGCTTCTCTGGGGCTTTGACAATGCTTTAGTTATCTCTTTTATGCAAGCAAATGCTTCTTAAATTATGTATTGGAAATTATAGGGTGGTATGGAAAAATTATAATTTTCTCATGTCCTTTTTTTTTCTAATATGAAGGAAGAGGCATCATAGAGCTAATATGAAGAAATTATAATTTTTAAGAGAGATATTTAAATTATAATTTTGTTCAAGTTTAGAAAAAGCACCATAAAGCATATTTCTGAGAATGAGATCATTCATTATGTAGGTAATTTCATATTATAATGATCAAGTTTGTTCAGGTAATTTCATACATACTAGGGCTTGAAAATGAAATCATTATGTAGGTAAATGCCTGAACGTTTGTTGCTGTCAAGGGGCTATCTACACAGAATATTTCTGAGAATCTGTCACTGAGAGATGAAACTGCAAAATCTTCTAGGATGCTGTAATGGTCTTGAGGGGTTGAGTTGTTCAGCTTGGAACTTAGTTTATTAGTCTTCCTTCTTTGTGGATCATGTAGGTTGACCCTCTTTAACACCAAGTAAAGCATTGTGATTTGATGCCAAATTTCTGGTCTGTTGATCATTTTTAGTGTAACCTGTACTACATACATGTATTCTCTACTATTGGAGTCTGAAAATGAAAAATGCATGCTATAGCAGTTTGTCACTAACACTACTGACTATGTTGGAGAATAATTTTGATAAATAGTTTCCACTTGATTAATCTGAAAGGAATGGGATTCCTTTTCAACTAGTGGTGTCATTAGATTGTTGTTCTTTTTTGGCATATTTCAGCATTAGATTTATATGACCTCTTGTGCAATATTTCAATATGTACTGGGTTCCACATAATTTAGGGCTTCTGATATTTGTTCTCCTTATAACTCACAAACTGTACTTATAATGTTGAAAGGAAAGTTTTCATGATTTTGTTTGAGTCACAGAAGGTGTTCCCACATCAGAATGAAACTACATGTTGGATCAAGGCAAGTATATATGCAATAGTGTCTTTCTTGTGTTTTATTTATCAAAGTTCTAATAGGTTTCTGATGCATGAAACACTCATCACTGTCTTGATATTTTTATTTGCTGCTTCCTTTGTATCAAATATAATCAAACATTCCCTATCTCACAATTGCCACATCTAGGATTGTCGAAGAAGAGAAGTAAATTGACTGGAGAGGATGACACTCTTTTGAGTGAAAGAGATTAAAAGACACACCCATACACATTACAAGGCTTGAAAAGATCCCTATATATAAGTAACAAAAACATGAGTTTGCATATGTAGATATTTAATGCACAAAAATCACAGATGTGGAATTTAAAAGACATTATCTAGACTTACTTTTGCATATTTATTAATATTTAATGCAAGAAAACACATAGGACATTGAATTCTTAATGCCACAACCCTCTTCTAAGGATATAATATATATCATCAATAAATAATCTGAAAACACAGTAGAACCAAAAGACATATTAGTGCTATCTAAATTGTTTTTAAAAAAATGTGATTTATTTTATCAATATTTGAAGTAGTGTACTCCCAGTGGCTGGATATCATAACATGAGCATAATATTTCCAATTAGTGATAACTATATCTGTGATTCAGACCCATCATGTCCATTTGCCATAAACCACTCAAGGTTATGATAAGTTCATCTCAAACAAAAAGAAAAAAGAAGTTCCATGATCTAGGTACTGATGAAAGAGAAATTTAATAAAATCCAAGTTCGTTATAATTTACAAACTTGCCATAAGGTTTCATAAAGAAAATCCATGATGTAGTATAAATTTGATAAAGAAATATTACACTTCTCCTTTGGTTTCATGGGTTACAACCATAACCTTGATCTGATCTGAACAACTTAATTTTCATTCTTGCAAAGTTTACTTTTGCAGTAACATAAAATTTGTCACATATGTTGTCTATGAAGCAAAAATATGCATACCTCCATTTTTGTTTGTAAAGTAGTATACCCCATACTGACCAAAAGCCAACCACAAATCCTGGTCCCAAGCTAAGATAGAAGTAGAACATTTCTTCTGCCTCCACATCTGTGTCAATGTTATTTGGATCTTGAGATGGTTTGGTATCTTGGTTCTCCTTATTCAGGGGGTACCCATAAAGATCAGGATTACCCATATAACTAGATGAGCCAAAGGTTTCTAGATGGTTGCCTGATGGAATCTTTCCTGAAAGCTTGTTAAATGATAAATTCAAGAAGCCAAGGAAATCTAAAGTCGTTAAAGTTGAAGGTACTGGTCCAGTTAACTCATTGTGTGATAAATCAAGAGACTCCAGATTTTGTAATCCTCCAATCTTCATTGTTATCTGTCCTGCTAGGTGATTATTAGAAAGATCTAAGCTTTGCAGCCCAGAAAGATTTGTTATTTCTTCAGGGATACTTCCTGACAAGTAATTGTAAGAGAGGTCTATGGCTGTCAAAAGTAAGAGAATCTTTACATACTGTGATTCTCTTCCTTTTGTAACTACTGAGATGCTATCTGTATAATAGTTATCAGACCCAGGTGTGAAGCTTATCGTATTCTGGGCAAACTTCATTGCATTAAGGTCCTCAAAGCTTGTTGGTATTGTGCCCGACAGATTATTATGTGAGAGGTCCATAATTTGTAGAACTTGAAAATATGCAATTGATGGTGGAATATGTCCATGGAACATGTTATGCCTTAAGATTAGAATCTTCAAGCATGGCATTCTTTCTCCTAACCATCTTGGCAGGCAACCTCCCAACCTGTTTAGTCCAAGATCAAGGATGACCAAACTATTCAATGTCACTACGCAGTTAGGGATCTCTCCAGAAAGGTTGTTGTTGCTCAAGTGCAGAGACTCAAGGGAGGTCAGAGAACAGATAGATTTTGGAATTTTTCCTGACAAGTTGTTGTTTGACAGATTTATAACCTGCAAAACCGAAGAGTTCTTCCAACAGCTAGGCAGCTCATGAGACAAATGGTTTTCTGAGAGATCGAGCACAATCAACTGCTCTAACTTACATATGGAGGATGGAATGCTGCCAGCAATATAATTTGCTCTTAGGAAGAAAGTCTGTAGACTCGGAAAAGCTTCACCAATAATGGATGGAAGAGGTCCTGGAAAAAGGAGAAAGAAAAAAGAGAGTTGAGCAGTTATAATGTTCAACATTTATATTTCTACAAGAATAAGAAAAATTTTTAGATGAGAGGAACCTTCAAGGAGATTGTCAGATAGGTCGAGGACTTTGAGGTAGGGCATGTTCCCAATTGACAGCGAAGAATGGAGATAGTTTTTGCCAAGAAATAGATACTCCAGCGCAGTTAGCTTGAATAACCAACTTGGTAAGGTGGAACTAATTTGATTATTGGAAAGATCGAGGATAGACAGATATGTGAAATTCAATTGTGGCAAGGTGTAAGGAATGCTTGCAATCTGACATTGAGATAAGTGAATCTCCATTATGTAAGGCAACATGTTCAGTGCTTCTGCCCAATTTGATGCATTGCTAATGTTAGTTCCTGTCATGTCAAGGTGCTGCAACAATGTTAAACGGGAAAGCCACGATGCATCGTCAACATCAAGATTGTTGTATGAGAGATCCAAATAGAGTAAGCTGGAGAGGTTCCCTAGTTGCTGTGGCACTGTTGTCAAGAAACCTGCACCTGAGAGATTCAGGTACCCCAAGTTCTTATATGATCCAAAGAAGTCTGGTATACTAGATCGAAAGTCATTCATGCTCAAATCAAGGTAGTTCAAGTATTCGAGAGTCATCAGTGTTGAACTTATCTCCTCCACTAGGATCAAGGACCGGGAAGCATCAGAAGGTGAATCTGTGTGTGGCTGGGGATTCCGGAGGTCTAGTTTGATGACTCTCCCTAGCTGGTTGTCGCAGCCCACACCGTGCCATGTGCAGCAGTCATCTCCGGACCAAGAGAAGAGCCGGTTGCTTGGATCATACAGTGCTTCTTTGAGTTGTAGAAGTGCTCGCATCTCCACCTCTGGACAGTGGATAGTGGAACCGTCATCTCCGTTGCAGAAGTTTGTATGTTGAATGTGGTATATGGATATGAATGCAAGCAAAACAGCAACAATTGCAGGGAATTGAAGAACCACCATGACTGAGTGATTTGTTCTAAAACCTAAGCAGAATCTAATAAGCTAGTCCTTTTTGAATGAATGAAAAGGAATAGCCGTTTGGAAGCGTTTCCAGCAGTCATTTAGGACATTCAAAGATGACTCAAGTGCCAGTCTTGTTTCCAAGTCTTTGTGATTCTTGGACCCACACATGTGCTACAAGAGTTATGCTTCATCGTTTCTTAATCAAAGCAATTTCATCGACCAGGTCAATGAGGGACCTTCGTGGAAAAAGTCTGAGGTGGTGATACTTCCACCAGTTGTTTGAACTTTGGAGGTTTGAACATTCAAAGAAGACTCAAGTGCCAGACTTGTTTCCAAGTCTTTGTGATTCTTGAACCCATACAAGTCTTTGTGAATCTAATAAGCTAGTCCTTTTTGAATGAACAAAAAGGACAAGCCATTTGGAAGCTTTTCCAGCAGTCGTTTAGAACATTCAAAGAAGACTCGAGTGCCAGGCTTGTTTCCAAGTCATTGTGATTCTTGGACCCACACATGTGCTACAAGAGTCATGCTTCATCGTTTCTTAATCAAAGCAATTTGTCGATCAAGTCAATGAGGGACCTAGGTAGAAAAGGACAGATGTTGATTTCTGGCCACTGTGGAATTACCCAAATGAAGGATGCTTGGAACTTGGAAGCTCCAACGAATAGGCCAGGAAGCTCATCCAGAAGTTGTTTAGAATAATCAAGGTTCAGAACAATTTCTTTTTTTATCAAGGTTCAGAACATTTGAAAGCTAGTATTCTTTCCAATATTATCTTATTCAAAGTTCAGAAATTCTGTCTGGAAATTTCCTACCTTGTTTAACTTCAGCAATTACATAATGTGACTCTCTTTGTCTTTTCCTCTCAAGGTGATGACTACTAAAACGTACACTAGGGTTTTGACTCGAGGACTTGTTGAATTTTCCATTCCAAAGGTGCCTTTCTTCATATTCTTTTGGCCTACATTAGATTTTAATACTGCGGCAACAAGTTTATGTCAGGATATATGTTAAGTACACACTGGCTTCTATTCTGACATGATAAATCGACTGTGTCCAACAATTTCTCTCTTCAAGAACTATTTCATTGTGAAAGAAGAAAAACTATATTGGACTGAAGCAAAAGAAGATTTTCAAGCCATATCTCTTCCAAGAACTTGGCATCGAGATAGGTGCACTCCGTTTGCTACATATCTACATCCATTTCAGGTGAAAAGAAATCTATATTCAACTGTAGTACTTGATCACCATGTGTAAGCCTCTGCTATCTTCTCCATATTACGTGAGGGTTGCTGCTATTCTGCTTGTTTTTCTCTTTGTCAATTCCCCCATCTGTCCTGCTGGCTTCACTTGTCAAGACAATGAGAGGCAAGTCCTCTTACAATTCAAGATAGGACTCAAGGATCCTGGTAATCGACTGTCTTCTTGGAACGTGACCACCGACTGCTGCTTGTGGAAGGGAGTTTCCTGTGACAATAGGACAGGGCATGTAATTGGATTAGACCTTCACAATGATCACAATGAACACCAGCACCGATACCAGGAGCAGAGTGTTTCAGATGACAGATGGGCCTTGGGAGGTGAACTTAGTCCGTGTTTGCTCGCCATCGAGCATTTGACTACTCTGGACCTCAGTGGCAATTACTTCGGAAATATGCTCATACCTCGTTTCTTGGGCTCCTTCAAGCAGTTGGCCACTCTGAGACTGTCAAGAGCAGGCTTTGGTGGAAGAATACCTCACCAGCTTGGCAATCTCTTGAGCCTGCACCAACTTGATCTTTCGAACAACGGGCATTCCCTCCTGCTTGACGATTTCTGGTGGCTCTCTAATCTCACCTCTTTGCAACACCTAGACTTGAGCTTTGTTAACTTTGGAATTGCAACCAACTGGCTGGAGGCACTGAACGCACTCCACTCCATACTCGAGATACGCCTGTCTCAGTGTGGCCTTCTGAATGGCATTCCCAGCTCTTTTCAGCACTTAAATTTAACATCACTAGTCACCCTTGATCTCTCAGATAACTACTCCAATTCTACCCTGCCTACCTGGCTGTTTGATCTAAAAAGTCTTCAAAATCTCTTCCTCAGAGGGAACTACTTTTATGGCTCTATTCCTGCGAGTATCGGTAACATGTCTTCTCTCACTGTACTAGAACTCTCTGATAGGTTTTCTCTTAGAGGTTCAATCCCCGGGGCTCTTGGGAACCTCTGTAAGCTGCAGCAGCTCGATCTGACATGGTCACCTCTCAGACAAAATTTAAGTGACATGAAGGAAATATTTTCTGGATGCGTCAAGAATAGCTTAACAAAATTGAGCTTGCGAGGTGCTTCTCTCAGTGGTTATCTTCCAGAATGGATAGGGGATTTCCAGAATCTCAAAATTTTGGATTTATCTATGAACTCACTATCCGGTAAGCTGCCTTCCTCACTTGGAAGATTACTATCTCTACAACAGTTGAGTCTGTATGGAAATGAACTGAATGGTGATGTTCCGGAAACCATTGGATGGCTCTCAGAGCTAGTTATCTTGAAGCTTGGCCTGAATTCTTTCAAAGGTGGTCTGTCTGAGAACTTTTTTGCTAATCTGACAAAGTTAAAGAACCTTGGTCTTTCCTCCACGTCCTTGGCTTTGAATGTAAGACCAGACTGGAAACCTCTATTCCGGCTCGAGTACATTAACATGAGTTCATGCATATTAGGACCTCAATTTCCTTCATGGATTAAAACACAAGAGAGCCTGTCCTCGCTGCACATGTATGACGTTAACATTTCAGATTCCATACCTGATTGGTTTTGGAACTTCTCATCCAGCTTGGAGTTCATTGATCTCTCTCACAATGGTATCAGAGGTATGCTGCCAGACTTATCAGAGCTAGCTGACAGTAAGCTCACCTATGTGGATCTGAGTTGCAACTTGTTGGAGGGGACAGTGCCACAATTTCCTAAAAGTATATCCTATCTGTTTCTGTCGAATAACTCATTTTCAGGGCTTATTCCTCCTGGCATCCACAAGACAATGCCCAAATTGCAATACTTGTTCTTGTCAAAGAACAATCTTAGTGGCAGCATACCTTTATTTCCGTGTAATTTGGAGGAGCTGATAGCTCTCGATTTATCAAACAATCATCTATCTGGAGAACTCCCTGATTGCTGGAAGGGTTCTTCAAACTTGCAGGATTTGGATTTCTCTCAAAATGAGATATCCGGACAGATTCCCATCTCAATTTCTCATCTGACATCCCTGGAGCATTTGATCTTGAGAGGAAATAGACTGTCTGGTGGTCTTCCGTCTTCCCTTGATAGTTGTCGGGCAATGGTGTTACTTGATCTCAGTTATAACCAGTTATCTGGAGAAATAACATGGATGGACAGAAGCTTCTCAAATTTAAAATTTCTTAACCTTAGGGCCAATATGTTCAGTGGCAACCTACCTCCGTTATCTCAGCTAAATTCTCTACGAATCTTGGACCTCTCGAGAAACAATTTTTCTGGAAACATTCCCAAGAGCTATGGTAATTTGCGTGCCATGTCTTATTCCCTCAACCACGTGCCAAGTGAAACTGCTTCCTACTCCCAAGTTGCCATGAACCTAGAAATCAAGGGTTTTTATATCCAGTTCAGCAATGTGCTTAATCTGGTAGCGGCCATAGATCTGTCCAAAAATCACTTATTGGGACCTATCCCTGAAGAACTGACAGATCTTTATGGATTGGAAATTTTGAATTTATCTGGAAATAATCTAACAGGGCACATCCCAGACAAAATAAACTTATTAACGGTTTTGGAGGCTCTTGATTTATCAAGCAACAATCTGTGGGGTGCAATTCCTCCCAGCTTTGGTCAACTAAATTTCTTGAGCTGCATGAATTTATCTTACAACAACCTATCGGGAAGAATTCCAATTTCAGGTCAACTTTCAACTTTCGATTCAACAAGTTATGTAGGTAATCAAGGCCTTTGTGGTATTCCTTTGCATGAGTGCCAAGATAAGGGCAGTATAAAAGACGAAGCTCATTTAACCAGTCCTGAGATTTGGTTGCACCTCAGTGCAGAGCTGGTCATGTTTATGCTTCTGCTATAGCTGGTTATTGGATCAAAGTTCCTGGAAGTTGGCTGCCCCTTGGAGTCTGCATCCATTTCATCTGTAAAAGCTGCGGAAAAGGTGAAAGGCACTTCTTATACCCAACTTATATGACTGCCACCCTGTTCTTTGCTTGATCTTGTTGGGATGATGTGTCAAAACATTGACCCTACAAATAAGCCCTCTCTTTGGTTGCTCCGGCATATGGATGATTTCACTGCCTGAGCATGTTTGCAAATCATTACAAATGCTTAATCCTTGTATTTAAGATGTTCATGCATATCATAAACCTTTATCATTAGTCTTGTTCATTCTTTGTATGAGTGGTGTTTTAGGAGAGAATTGATGGTAGGAATTGGGAGAATAATCGGGAGGGAACCTCAGGTAGATCAAGTCTCATAAAAGAAAAATTGAGGCTGAGCTTACTATTATGCCTAAGAAAATAAGAAAACCTCAAGTTCTCTTATTTTGTGATGCAAAATATGTTAAGAAAACCACAATCAGATGACAGATTGCATATCCCATTTTTTATGTGCTGGTGAGTTCTGCTGGGCTTCTACTACCACCTGGTGGTAGTTGCCACCTCAACCAATCCAACTGCTTGCAATACCTTTCTCTTTCTTCTTTCTGGTTTTTTTTTGTTTTTGTTTTTGTGAATCACATTCTCATAGTTTTTGATCCACAAAGTATTCTTTAATGTGCGATTGTCCAGAAAAATTCTCTTTTTGAGTTTTTTTTTCAGATGATATATCTTTTCAAAATTCTCAAATCATCATTTCTTATTTCAAAAATCCTAAAAATACTCTCAAAAGTTATTTACAGTATTTTTTTTTATCCAAGCCAAATCCAAAAATCTTTTTGATTATAGGGTTTTGTAGGTTATTTTTATCCATAAAAATATTATATAATATTTATATTTTAAAAATATTGGGACATAAAAAATACTGTATAGTGTCTCTTTTAAAACAAAGCACTATATAATGTTTTTATAACAAAATATTATATAATATTTTCAAAATATCATACAAAATTTTATGCATAAAAATCAATCCATAAATACTATAAACAGTTGACGAAAACAAATTTGAATGTGGACAGGAAAAAATGATGATTTTTTAAGGGGTATTTTTGAAACATTAGAAATAGAAGGTGATGATTTGAAAATTTTTAAAAAGGGTATCATCCGGGAAAAAAAAAATCTAAAAAACATAGTTTTTTTTCACACAATAAGAAAACTCAAATGTACATAATGTACATTAACAATAACAATAGTAAAGTCATAAGATTTTAATTACTTTAGAAATGATTCAATGAATCTTTTACCCGTAGAAAGTCATACTTTTAATTCATGTATCTAAGTAAAGAGATTGTTTGGGTGATTCAAATCATGATCATATATATATATATATATATATATATATATATATATATATATATATATATATATATATATATATATTGTGGCATTGGAATCGGATTCATAATTCATATATATTATTTTGCGTGCACAACAGATGAAACAGAGTTGATCATTCATGTTCCTCGTCACAGGTTTCGCCCAGCGCAAACAAAGCCGGAGGAAGCCACACCCAAAAGGAGAACACGCTCGTGGTTTCAGCCCTCGGTCGGTGCCTTCTCAGGTTCAGAACTTCGCTTCAGTGAGGCAACGCTGACCAGGTGATGGTAGCTTCCCTTCTCCTTGAACAGCTGCGCGAAATGGTGCTTGCAGTAGATGA
The DNA here is from genome assembly GCF_036884655.1 of Musa acuminata AAA Group. Classification (NCBI taxonomy): domain Eukaryota; kingdom Viridiplantae; phylum Streptophyta; class Magnoliopsida; order Zingiberales; family Musaceae; genus Musa; species Musa acuminata. Next base: position 33,081,991 of record NC_088330.1, read on the forward strand.
TGCCTTCGAGGGCAGCGTAGGAGGATGGCGTCAGTGTGCAACCCCCATGAGAGCACTTGAAGCAGGTCTTGTGGTACGACTCGCCTTCCACGGTCAGCTGCCAGAACAAAGATCGAAAAAGGGTGTGACAAATTCGTCAATCCTTCAAGCTTGCTTCGCTTGGGGGGGGCTTTTTTACGTGCAGACCTTCTCCAAAGGGTATGCAGTTTTCTTGCAGCTGACACACTTCTCTTGGGTTCCGGTGAACATGTAGGATATCTTGCTTGAGCTGTTAGACTGCAAAGACATGGCATGCGTCGGTAATGAGAAAGAAGATGGCCATGGAAATGCAAGGGGAAGGAGATGCTTGGCACACGTACCAGTTCATTCCTCTCACCAGACTTTGCTCCTTGGATCAAAACCAACCAGGAAGTAGTTAAGGTGAATGTCTGAAACAGTATGATCTAAGGAGGTGCCAACACCTGGTAACTCACTGGAGAAATGGTATGCGATGACGAGTACCTCAGAGAAGAAGGTAGGAAAGGCATCAAATCACCTGTTGGGAACTTTTTGGTGAAGCTGCCTGACTCCTTGAACAGCTGCTCAAAGTGAGGCTTGCAGTAGAGGATGCCATCCATGGAAGAGTAGTTGCACATCTGTGAGACATATGTAGAAACAGCAAATCAGTAGTAATCATCTATTGCAGTGTTCATAGAAGATCACCATTGTATGCCAACAAGCATCTATTGGTAATTGTGCATGGAGAGATGATGTTGTTGCATATGAATTCCAAGGTTGGTGAATTGCCTATCACAACTCACGATCATGTCTAGTTGGCTAAAATTGGAGTTCATATGGAACTGCATGGTTTCTTGCTGGTTGAGAACCCAAACTTACAGACACAGTTCCTTTGCAGTGGCTGCACTTGAAGCAAGTCTTGTGATAAGGGACTCCATCTGCAGTCAAGAGATCAATGAAATGGACAGTCTTGTCACATGCTTTGCTGTCCTGGGTGCCAGTGAAAGACATGGTCATGATCCAAACAATCCCAAGTGTTTGGCTCTCTCCAGGAACAGCACAAGAGCAACTGCTAACTCTGCTGCTAAACTCCTCTGCTAAGAAAAACAAGGAATGGAGCTGATGCAGGAGCTCGTGGTGCATGTCTTCCCTCCCCCCTGTCTGCAATAAATAAGAGCAAATGCAATGTGAAGAAGGGGAGGGAGGATAAGAAATCTTTGAGTTCAAGGCATTTAAAAATATGAAATTGGGTACTGATTTGGTGAAGAAAGATGGGAACAGGGAAGAAAAGGTAGGAGATAAAACAGGAGGCATGCATGCCATAAACCACAAGCCCAGTCAAACAGGTGGGAGAGGGAACAATGTTTGGAATCCAAACTGTCTTATGCTAATATGAGGAAACATGGAGTTCTTAATGGATAATCTAATTTGAGCTTTTCATGATTCATGAACTTTGAATTAGAATGGCACATGAGATGATATCCTCTATGTGATAGTGTGACTCAAATCTTTGCTTTTTGGAAATACATTTTTTTTGCATATTTGGATCCATATTTTGCACATTGTTGTACTTTACTAATCAAATCCAAGTAATTCAATTAAAAAAAATCTTTTTTACCAGATTTTAAGCAATAAAGTTGATTTCATTTGATCATCTGCTTTTATAAATTATGACTAAAATCTCAGCAATTGCTTTTTGCAAGATGGGAATTAAAAGCCAAACTGCAGATGAAAGCAGCATGCAGCTGCCTGTTGCTCATACCATCAATGCAATATGGCATTGACATTTAACAGTTGACATGCTGATCAAGAATCCAGAAATTGCAGAACACAAGAATATTGTGTTAAGTTGTGTTTCACTGCAGATGAAAATGACAGAGATACACCAAATGATCAAATGTTGGATCAAATACACACAAGAATCTTTACATTGAAAAGTAAGAACAAACAACCTTCTGTTCATGTAAATTACATTATGGACAGATACATCACAGTTAACAAATCAAACACACTGGGCTTCCCAGCCAAACCTCTCTCCTGCTGAACAACCAACACATCACCCCAGAAAAAGCTGCATCTAAAAGATCAACACAACACACTCAGAAAACACAAGAAACACGAAACAGATTAGAGCTGAATAGTATGTTCAATCTGTCACCCGATAGTCAACTTTCAGGCCTAAAAGAACCCAAAAATCTTCTTTGGAGCAAGCCCGGTGGCACGATATTTTGCTGCCTTCTCTTCGGCCTTCAGGGCCTCTTCACCACGCTTTGCCTCCGCAATTGCCCTCTTCTCTTCTGCTTGCTTGTGGATCAAGGCAAGTTTGTTTTTCACTTGTTCTGCATATTCTGCTTTCTTTTTCTCCAGTTCTTCCTGCGTATCGATAAGTGTATATTGGTCATGAGTTTATCAGTTGTTCGGAGTCAGAAGGGGTTTTTGAACCTCATACAAATGAAAGTTTTTTTTTTTTTTTTGTTTTATTCTTCACTTCTCATCTCTTCAAGAGATGTCATCATTCAATGAACATGTTTATCACAAATTCAGAAATATTTTGGTTTGATAATGACCAAATCAACCATGTTATGCACGAAAAATGAAAGAGTGGAGAAGAATAGTACAGTATGAAACTTATGTTGGTAAGTGCTGCAATTTGACCAGGAATTGTTATTGCTTGTCCATGATGTTTTGCTGAATTCTTATACAATAAATGTAGGATGTACAATATTTTGAACTTTCTATTTCTTCACCTTCCAACTTCCTAAAATTAATTTTGTCAAAATAAAATACTTAAAATTGAGGACTTCCATTGTGCATAAATGGTCAATCCATGAACAATGTGTTCAATCCTTCAATTGGAATTAGGCGATAAAGAGATTTATTAGATCTTCCATTACTGCACTTTCGATTTGAGAAAGTAGATAATTGCCCCGTAGTATAAATAAGCACCAAGTTTAAATCAAGCTACAAGCAATGGCATTAGAGTCAGCTACCTTTCTGTTAAAGTATGCCTAGTATTGCTATTTGCTGATATATAAACTGATCTTATAGCTCATAAGATCATATACAACTTGGGTGAAATGTTTTGAGAAGTTGCTTACCTCTTTCTTTTTCAGCTCGGCTTCCACATCTGCCTTCTTTGACTTCTCCCATGCACTAATAGATGATATCTTCTTGATAGCCCTGTTTGGTAAAGCAGGTACATTGGGTTATTAATGTATCATTCGATATAACTTAGATAGATTCTGCCTATTTGACTTAACATGTTCATCCTTCTATTATTTCTGAAAAGAAGCATGTTTGATCTTGTTAGTATCATCTTTATATGTCGGTCCTAAAATCTCAAAAACTTCTACTAGAGCAATCAGCATCCAAAGCTTAAAAGTCACTTATCTTAGAAGAAATAATAGTACCAGAACATAGAACACAGTGTTCAAAATGAGCTATATCCAAAATATAAAAGAACTCGCGGTTAGTTGAGCGACCCTTAAAAGGGAAAGCTTAATGATTGATTGTCTGAATGATTAGCAGAAATGCAAAATTCAATGAAAATTTTCTGTGCCAAAATTCAATGAAAATTAGAAGTTGTGAATTCTTATCATGCATCAAAATTTCAGGTTGTTAGTAAAAGAACATACAAAAACCCTACATGAAAAGGCATATAAAAGCTAGAATCTAAATTTTCGCTAATTCACTAGACCCTGCCGTGTTCCAGTACACAATCTACAAGAACACAGGCCTAAAACATGAAATTGTTGATGACACAGCCAATGAATTGCCTCCTAAAACTGATGATTTCACGGCCTATAGCCAATTTACTTGCTAAACAATGGCAACTGGTGGAGCTCTTGTAACTTTACTAGCAAAAACAGCAAAATAGGCTCAGCTTGAATAGCCATTAAGATGGAACTGTAGAATATCTTCTAAGCCATAAGATAAACTTACTTATTTTCTGCCTTAACCTTTTCGTTTTCCTCCCATGCCTTGATCAGTGACAATCTCTTCTCTGTTGCAACCCTTGCAAGAGCAGCATCTGGAACAGCAATACAAAAATGTTCTTCCTCTCACCTTTTGAGTCTTACAGAAGAAAGGAATAAAGGTTCGGATACAACTTTTTGATGAAACCTACCTCTGTCATTTGACCCAGAGCCTTTCTCTGTGGAAGAATCCTCAACCTCTGATAAGAAGATACCAAAATGATCAAGAAAAATTCATCACTCGCTGTAGATTTTTTTGTAAGATTAAGAAAGGGTATAAGACTGAGATCTGAACAAAGTGGGTTGGAACTACCATGATTCCTTCCATCTATGAGTCCAGAGTGGTAGTCTATGTGTCTGACAGAGATCCACAAAGGCTTAAGCCTTTGGATCCGTATCTGTCACTCTCATAATAATTATCCATCAAGACAAGAAATTAGAAGCCACAAATTTGCACTTGAGCTACCATACATGGAGGAAAGATCGATACCAAGAACAGGAAGAAGCTTTGCTTACAAATAAGAGGATAATAGCAAAAGATTTCATCATCTCCAAGATGAAAATAATAACAATAATATGAAGAAACTCTGCTCAAATCCAAAAAAAAACTTAAAATTTGTTTCTATAGTCCTACAAGCAAATTTAAAAGAATTTATGATTAATATTCAAAACCTTATTTCTAAAATTAGTTCTAAGCAAAAGATATATATATATCTCACTTTCTACGGCGACGAGAGCCTTGGATTCGTCGGGCTTCTCCTCCGGGGCCGGCACGATCGCCGTCTTCTCCTCCTCCACGTCCTTCACCGCCTCCGGATGTGGCGGAGCAGCTTCCGAGGGTCCCTCTTCCTCCACCTTGGCCGGCTTCTCTTCCGCCATCTCTTAGACCACACAGCAAACGCTACCGCTCAAAGGAAACCTCAACGAATCCCTCACCAACACACACAGGAAACAAGGGAACATCCAATACCGGGTGCGGATTTATAGACGCCGGAGCGTGAACTCAAGCAGTTTTGCTCCGGATTCCACTGGGTCCCTTCCGAGTGGCGAGGGGATCTCATGCGGCCGCCATCACACAAATGCGAGTGATCTGGACCACATGATACGTGGGTCCCCCGTTGCTGTCGTCTCCCCCAATCAATAGCGATAGCTTTTACGCGCCGCAATAATGCGTGGACCATGACAGCGAAGCAGATCTACTGCGTCGAAAGGAATACAATGCGGCTTTGGGGAATCCAACCGTTCTGTTGCGTCAAACTTACAAAGATCTGCTCCGCCCATTTGCTGGATCTCATTGGCAGGGTTTGATGGAGTGCCATGTCAGCGAAACATTGGATCCCAGATGAGTAAAGATTGGTATTCCATGACGCTTTTTTTTCTGTGTGCTTGCTTGAATGACTAACCTTTTGAGTTGCCGACGAGACTAGATTTCTAAGATAAGAAGTTACATTGACAAGTATTCCTAGATATTTCAGACCAAAGCACTCCAAAGATGGATTGCGTCGAGCCGAGCTGTACTCGAAACAGTCATGGTGACACAAGAAAATTTTGGCCTTGGCAATCATTTCCACCCACATGAAACGTACTTCATGGCCTTTTCTCTGTCAAAGCCGCATGATTAGGCACATTTGTCGAGACTAACAGTAGATTTACTTCATGCTTTGCTGAATCTGTTTGACGTATGACTCCACCTGAGCTATTGGGATTCGAGATTGTTTCCGCATGCTATTTGTTTGCCTTAATCATCTCTTTGCTTTCACTACAAAGAAAATTCATGGTAAGACACTTTGAGGTCCTTCCACTACCCTGCAACTTAGCTGGAGGACTTGCTTTCCGATGTTCAATATGTTAGGTTGGTGCCATGATTGACGTGCATGTTTAATTTACTCTCTCAAGAAAAGGATGTATATGTTTTATGTAATGCGGATAGAGGTTTATTCTGATAGTGGTGATGCAATATGGATGAAAACTTCCTTTGGTTAGGTGAACTGCTGAGACTTGTGTTCCTGATTTCTGAATCTTAAAGGAATGCAGGTGTAAATATCTGTTCTTGACCTGAAGAACATGTACTGCTCTCCGTTGAATTTTGATCCCGCTAGTTCATTAAAAACCCTGAAACAAGAAGGAAAAGACAGATGAAGGTATCTGAAAGTGATCATGATGAATGAACCTTTCTTCTCCACCTTTTTTTGGAGTTCATTCCTTGGCACTTGCCAACCCATCATTTGATTTGTCCCCTCTTTATCTATCGATGGATAGATGATGGCTTTGTATTAGATTTGAAGCATCATGGTTGCAAGCAACTCCTGTCGTGGGTAGCTCAACCTATCCCACTTGTGCTGATTCTCCAGCAAATGATGCACCCCGTGATATTTGTACTCCTTGCTGTCTGCGTCCCTCTTGGATGAGTAGTAATGTTGGAGTTAAGAGTGACGCGTGAGTTGTCTTCCAGCTGTGACCAGCTTCTCTCTCATGTCACTCCTATACTCCACTGTGTCTACCTGTTGGTTGTTGATCGCCATTACTTTCGTGTTCCCCAGGCTTTGAGTTTGGCCAAAGAAAGCCGATACTGTTGGATTTGCAGCAGATCAGTTGGAGATCTCAGCTGGGGAGTAGGTGGAGAAGAGACCAATTGCTTGCAAAGTCCTCAACTCCCTAATCTAATGTGGCTAACAAACAGATAAGAATAAGATCAATCTGCTCAACGTTGACAAGTAAAGGTTGATACTACCGATACGGTAATCAAACAACAACGTCACAGCGACTGTTCATCTGCTCTCTCTATATATACGTGAAGCTACGTCATTGGCACGTAAAGAGGTGGTCTTTGGATCGTTTACGTCGTCGTCCGATGCCACAACTCGTCGCCTTCACTGTCACCTTACCTGCCTCCCTCCATCACCCCGTCCTCTCGTGTCCTCGTTCGACACCTCTCCCTCTTGCTTCGTCGTCGTCGTCCATGGGGCCTTTGGAGTTGAGTGTCGCGAGAAAAACGACAATCCTTTCTCCTCCCCTCCCCTCCCCTCCTTTTCTCGATTGGTGATCGTTTGGAACGTTTGGGGAACTACGAAGGATACAAAACATCCACAAAAAATAATAATAATAACCTTAGAGGTCAATTTTCTTAAATATTTTAAATTTAAGAAAATAAATATTAAAAATAATTTAATTTAAATATGGTTACAGTGGTTTTTAGCACATTTTCAAAAATATTATAACTCTATTACAAAAGTTCTCCATTTACACAAATTATAATTTTATTTTCTTATATGGAGAATATTTGTACAATTGACCTCTAAATTCAAGGTGTTTTTTTTTAATTTAAAGAACTTAAATATCTAGAAAACTTGTGGATGAATCATGAGGGGACAAAATATGTAGGATCTTGTATATTATATTTTGATGTTCACAAATGAAAATGATACTTTTATTTATAGGTTCTTGGATGTGTCTTAAAATTGCAAAATTGGAGTGATTAGAAATTATTAATAGTGATACCAAATATTTATTTTCTTACTTGCAAATTTGATATTGACCTCTTTTTCTCTTTTGGAGAAATTAATTAGAATTTTGATAAGTGTTGTGTATCCTAAACAAAGAAGAGCTGGAAATTTTATCAAACACATGATATACAAGAGCCCATGAATCATTTGCTTAAGTTTTCCAGATGGTCAATGTCATATGGATCCTTTCCTAATGGATTATTTGGGCTTCTCTCTCTCTCTCTCTCTCTCTCTATCAAGAAGTATAAGACAAGTTGAAGATTTCCATGCAGGCCAGTGGATTCTTACAGATATTTCATATTAGAGATGATGAATCTACTTGTACCATTTATTACATCTAACTCAAATACTAAAAAGTATAAGACAAATTGAAGATTTCCATGCAGGCCAGTGGATTCTTATAGATATTCCATATTAGAGATGATGAATCTACTTGTACCCTTTATTACATCTAACTAAAATGACAATTTAAGATAAAAACTAAAAATATGATGCTAATTTAATAATAAAATAAGAAGCTATATGATTGAATTGCTAGTGGAGAGTTTCACTATTGAATCATGGACTAGATTGACATATGATATGCATAGCATGAAGGCACTACTTAGATGTATGATATGTAGTATATGATTTATAGCACATGATGTGTACCTAACAAATGTTATACTAATATTTTTGTACAAGGGAGTTGTTAGTGATAGAGGTCACACAATAAAATTTTAGAAATTAATTAGTCACTTATTTGTGACATATGAGGGTAAGTTTTTTATGGTTAGGATCCTACCTGTGTGAATGGGCCCTTTGATAATATCATATTATCTTTTAAATAATAAATGATGAAGAGAGATTCAAATCCAGAATCTTATGATAAATTGTTAAGGTTTTGATTAGTTGAGTTAGTTAATACTTTCATATCATATTAATTTGGACCTACTCTTTTTTTTAATAAATACTAATATTTTAGCACATTGGTCCAAATTAATTTTGTAGATTTGTATGCATTTATCATCTGCATATGGGACATAAGCATGATGAAACATCTAAAATTTCAAGAATATATATATATATATATATATATATATCTATATATCTATATATCTATATATATATATATATAATTTTGTGCATCCAATTTGATTGCATAACCACAAAAAATATAAATAAATTGTAAGTAGATTGGCTGAGGATCCCATGGTACATAAATAAGATAAGTAAGAATTACCTTCTGCCACTAAAAACAATTATATTAAAGTCTGAAGCATGCTCATAGAATTTAGTTTTGGACATGATATTGTAGCAAGTCTCATTAATGTTGTTTCCTCTTAATTGATTTGTGAGTTACTAACATTTTTACATACATAATCATCAATATTAACATGGCATATTTTTGTTGAGATATCTGATTACTATAATATTATATAAGTGATATTTGGATCATATGAGCACCATATAAGTTATTTGATATAATATTTTTTTAATTTTTCTCTAAAAAAAACATATGGTATATATGTTATAAAAACTAATAAAAATCAAGATAAAAATTCTTGCTATATAAAATCCTCATTTTATATTTACTACTGCAATATATAAAATATGGTGAGAAAGAGTAAGAGAAGTAAAAAAAAAAATATTTTTATCAGTTTATAAACAAAAAGATTGGGGAAAAAAAAAAGTAACCATAGCAGTCAAGTCAAGCATCCATTGAAGAGTCACTTTAAAATATTAGAAGTGAGGTGTTCAATTTTTTTTCTCTTTTGATTCAAATGCCCTTAAAAATATTGGGGTTATTGACCACTTAATTAATCAAGCTACAGGGATTTGTTGGAATTATTCCCTAATAAAAACAAGTGCATGTATGCTTGGCATTCATTTCTAACTTTATCTCTTTGGTTGCTGCTTAACTCTTCTTTCCAATTCTGCATTGCATAATCAAATCAGTATCTGAACTGTAAAGGCCTCCACAAGTTCATAATTCAATATAATATAAGTCTATAGAACAAAGAGGTTTCTGATGGCAGCAACAGCATGTTCTTATCAAATTTCACAAACAAGGAAGTTTTCCAACAAAAAAATATATAAATTAATTTTTTGGTATAAAGTTTGTCTGCTATATATATATATATACATATACATATATATATATATACATATATATATATATATACATATATATATATATACATATATATATATATATATACATATATATATATATATACATATATATATATATATATACATATATATATATATACATATATATATATATACATATATATATATATATACATATATATATATATATATATATATATATATATATATATTAAAATTTTTGTTGCACACCTTTTTCCTTGTGTTATAAATCATGCATAGAATATGGATGTAATAAAATCCAGCAATTTTTCCTAAGATCTCATGAAGTAGAAGGTTGGAGGAATTAATGCATCCTAACCATTCTTTATTATGAATTAGAGGAAGTGCCAAAAAAACCAATGCACTGATAAATTATTCCAATGCTAAAAGAGTCTATCACAATGACCAATATGTATAAAACAAGATTAGGAGTACTAGTTAGTACTTGAAATTATTCAAAAAATTATGACAACTAGTTAGTTGTCAGTAGGTGGACAAGAACAATTAAATGATTGACCTCATTAGTCTTCTTATTCAATTAATAACAATCTTCTTCCCAATAAAATAAAATAAATATTGTTGATTGATGATTTCTTGTGTTGTCTCTTTGTGATTGAGGCTCTTCTAATGTCAAAACACTTGACACCTACTTAGATTGAAATAATGTAGGTTGATATTTGGATTTTGCATGGCTTACTTGAGTTTATTTTGAACAACTGATCATGGATTTTTCAAATTTCATGTTGGATTAAATAAACACTTCAAATGCATTCTCATGACTAGCTAATAGATTAGTACAATATGGTATACTTTGTCATTAATAGAAAATGGCTACAACACAACAAAACCCACTGAGTTAGAACATTATGCAGATTAATTCAGGTGAACCTTATTCTGATTTCTTTGATTTTTTTTGCTGTAAAATATTCCCACAGCCTGCACCACAAAAGATTTCCACTCTAGCTTAGTCACCAGCCCGACACATTTCCTATTCTTCTTTGGCATAAACAAATGTGCTCATGATTCAAGTGTCTTCTTTAACTTATTGGCCAAGTTGGTCATTGCATGTGCAGTCATGAACCATGTTATGACCACAAGGTCAGGCTGCCTTACCAAAGTCCTTAATAATTCCATCAAGATCAGTGCATACTTTCTACTATTTGGATAATAACATGTGGTGTAGTGTAGTGTAGTGCATGGAAGGCACAAACAATTATGAACATGTTGTTGTAGTAGCAAACAAATCCAACCATGTTATAATTCAAAGATTGTGTCTGGCATCATGTCTCTCTTGTTCAGAGAAGCAAGCTAGAATAAGGATAGAAATCAGAGATCTTATGCCAAGGAATGACCTAAGAGGAGAATACTGCTTGTCATCACCTACCCAACTTAGAAAACTACTTGGCCTTTATCAACAAAGAAATCTACTTGGTCTACCTTGTGGAGTTATGATGAGTCCTACATATCCATATCAACCAACCTCAACCTCAGTTGAAGTCCTAACATTTGCTTGATTGATTAGCATTCTATTTCTCCTTTACTTATCCTAATAATTTTGTTATAGAATTCTTTAAGGGAAATGGAGGAAGCACACATCACAATCTTTTTGTACTAGGTTTGGTAGATTGATTTAACTTAACACTACCTTATGTTCTATGGGAGATCCCTCTCTTACCTACCAAATCATGATTTGGAATTAGGCACCCACTTTCAAAAGTTGCCAACTAATCCCAAATCATGTCACATCTTCCTTGCATATGCTTTCATTTTTTTCATAGAAAACCTTTTTTTGATGGGAGAAAACCAGGATAATGTTAACTATGGTTATGATACACATTAATGTTCATGGGATGGAAATAGAGACTGTTAAATTTTTATATCATAAAAAATAAATAAGATTTTATAATCTTTCAAGAGTTTTAAGCTCGATATATCGATGATCGAAAATTCATGTAATCAATCTAAAAATAATATATTATTATTAGATTAAGTTATATTAATCATTAAATTCACTTATGATCTTTGGAGCCATGCTCTCTTCTTCAATCCAAAGGTCAATGATGCAAGCAATCAAAAACTGTGGGTGAAATAAAGACCTTGTGGGCAGGTCCTACACACATCACTCAAGGCATAACTGTTCATGCCTTGGTAGTACCATTAATTAGATGTCTGATATCTGATCACCATAAAAAGTTCACAAGCCTTTGGCTTCCTGTGTCAGATCCAAAGCCACCCACCAGGTGGACTCATAAATGCTGCACAACCAATGTGATGAAAGTAAACTCTCACCACGATTCAAGTGCAGTTCTCACAGTCATCAAGAAGAAGAAGAAGAAGAGGTACTCAAAGATAAGTTTGAAGCAGTTGTTGGGTTGAAGCCATGATGGCATTTGTTTCCTCTTTTCAGTGTTTGTCAAGATAACCACTGAGTACCTTGAGCTCTTGCAGCATGGATGCTGAGGTCATTGAGGATGAACAAGAAAAAAAAGAGATAAAAGATCTCAATGATTGAACAACTTTGTGGAGAATATATGAGATTAAAAAGGGAACTTTTAGGTGCAAAGTCCTTTTCTCACAATAGGCAAAATGATAGTTGGAGAATATATACATGTATGGCGAAGACATGCGACAGCACACTCGAAACACAGAACACAGACCATTAGGCTGCTGAGTTGTAGCCTTAATGAATTCCTCCAACCCCCAAGAAATATTTCATGCTATTTATGGACTTCAATGGAGGTGATCACTCAACCTCCATCCTTGTCCTTCCGCAACCCATTAATGTCTGCCCAAGCTTCTTCAATCCTTCCACCAGGGTAGGGCAAAGTGCAGAGAGCATGAGAACAAGAAGATGGGGAGCATTGCGATACAAACAAAGAGAAAGAAATGAAGGGAATCCGAATCAGATCTAGCTACCCCAGCACTCTGATTCCTTGGCCTCAAACTCATGGAACCCAGGTGTGACATCTTCAGGGACCATGGAGTGCAGTAGATTAGGGTGGGTAAAAGAGATGCTTGCCTTCCAGTGACCCTGCATTGTTTTCTGTGAGGTGAAGATGCTGCCATGGGGGTCATGGATTTATTGGTCCAAACATGTGTTATGTCGGGAGAGGACCTTGTTCCAGAGATGCAACATGCAGAGGCCTTTTAGTGGGGAACATGAACAGTCCTACCAAGTCCACTTTGTGCTTCCACAGGCAATATTGGGTGACAGTGGCAGTGGCCTTTTATCTGCTGCAAGGGAGGAAGAGACACGTGACTGTGGGAGCATGCAGTGCAATGGAGATGATGCCACTTTGGTGCTGCACGCTTCTTGAGATTTGCATCAATCTAATCCAAACATTATATGTTCCTAAAATACTACTACTCTTCATAGATTCTGACTCAGAAACTAACATCAATCTTCTTCTGGGAAATAAGTAGGACACAGAAACCATGAAGTTTTACAGACAACATAAGCTCATGAGCTCAAGAAATGAATCTTTCACACTAAATCTTTGGAATATTTAATGGGTGGCTAATGCAATCTCATCCTTTCTGGTCTGATCGATCTAACATGGAATCCATTTAATCCTCCTCCTACTGCCCTAAAGACTTCCTCCCCACACATGCCCAAAAGGCCAACATCACGTTGCCCATAAATGTGCACCAATTGTCAAACCAACCTCTGTCTCTCTCTCTCTCTCTCTCACTAAATCTATCTCCTCCTCTTTGTTGTAGGAGTCCCAACTCTCAAGCAATCCCCCCACATATGTTTTTACTTTTTTCACATCAACAGATCAACTCCACCTTTTTCAAAACCTTCATGTTTTTTTATTGCGCAGAAGCTTCTCATTTGCCTTCAACTTTGTATTATTTTATTCCCGCAAAGACCAACTGTTACAGAGAAGAGAGAGACAAAGAGAGAGAGGGAGAGAGAGTGCGTGCGTGTCTGGAAACAAATAGCTCAGTTGGTAGATCTGCTCTCTTGTTGTCTTCGTGCTCTCTTCTTCACCTCAACCATCGTATTCCCTAGGGGTGAGCCTCGGCATCTCAAATCCACCAACCCACCCATTTGCAGTACTCTCTTTGCTGCTGTGAGTGCATAGAGAGTGTGTTGACAATAAGTGCTGGTACCTGTGCGGTTGGTGCAGGTGACCACCCTGCATTCCGCGGCCTAAGGATGAAGAATTGAAGCAGAGGTCGAAGATGTTCAAGGCGGCGCGATGGAGGAGCGAGAAGAACAGGAGCAAGGCCGTCTTCAAGCTGCAGTTCCATGCGACGCAGGTCGGTTTGGTGTCACATATCTGTCAGCTCATCTTACTCTCTCACTCCGACCGACAAATGTTACAGAGATCTGTAGATAGATTATGCCTTTGGGGTGGTTGAATTCTGGTAGGTGCCGCTGTTAGCGTCGGAGGCGATGATGGTCAGCCTGGTCCCGGCGGACGTCGCCAAGCCGACGGCGAGATCGGAGAAGGTCGCGGCGGTGGACGGCACCTGCAACTGGGCGAATCCAGTGTACGAGACAGTGAAGCTCGTCCGCAATCCGAAGACTGGCAAGATGGATGACAAAGTCTACAGATTTCTCCTCTCAGCTGCTGTATGAGAGATTCTCGAATCGCTTTCGGATGTGCTTTATAGTGTGCTGTGTGCGAGCAATTATGACTGATTCGTCGAAAGGATCGCAGGGATCGAGCAAAGCTGAGGTTTTGGGGGAGGTCGCTGTTAACCTGGCGGATTATGCTGAGGTCTTCAAGGCATCCTCTGTTTCTCTCCCTCTCAAGGCATCAAATACAGGAGCCATCTTGCATGTGAGCATCACCACCTTCTGAATTGATAACCATTGATCTCATGCATCATCTGACACTGCAGGTTAATAGAAATCACAAGTTTCTCAGTCAAGCTCTGTTCAAGAAATAAAGAATAGACCACACTGACATGCTTGCCAAAATATAATTCTTGCCATTGTTCTTTCTTTGAACCTCTCAGGGTTGCCCAAACAAAGAAAAAACAAGTGGGGTGAATGGATCAGGCACTTCATGTGATCCAAGGGTCACACAAGTACTTGGATTTTGACTGAATATTTCCTTATTATTCTTGTTTTTGTTTGAAATGACAGATTACCATTCAAAAAGTGAAGGGTGATGGTGATGGTGATGGAAGGTAGACTACAAACAGAGACTAGTATCCTTAGGGAAATGCATTTTATGGTTTGACTGTGGATTTGCTGATCATTCAGTTCTATCTGTGAATATTTCCTCAGAGAAGGTGATCAAGATGGAGAAACGATAGTTAAGCGGCAAAGAAGAACATTACAAAGTCAGTTGAGCAAGTTCGACAATGAGGAAAGCATCAAAGCTCCCAATGGTGTGAATGGCATCAACATTGTAAGTGTAGGGCAACATTTACAAAAATAATATAGCCATACATCACCAGGTTAGTAAAAGCTTGCCGATTAAAAGAATCCCTTGATGAAACAACTTTGCCGTATCTGCATCATTCAAATATGCAAAACATGATTGTGGAAGGAGTACCCGAAAGCTAAGCTGTCCATTGTCACATGTTTGGACTTTAGTGGAATGCTTAATACCTGTTTCATTTCTTTATCACTATCTATCTGACAGACCGGTGGAACTTCATGCTTTATAAGGAGCCAAAAGAATTAGTTTAATGTGCATGGTATTGAGATGAATTTCTTGTAATCGATATGCTTGTTTTGGAATATATTTCAAGCAATTAGTAGGAAATTTGTTCGAGAGTTAAAGTCCAAGAGAATGCTTTATAAGTGCACATGTTCCATAGTACTTCTGGATTACCTATGAGTAACAATGATATTCACTAATACATTTCGACAGGTTGATTGTTCACATATTAACAGTCAGGCACAAGTCAAATTCTCGTCGAGCAGGGAAATTCTTGTCCATACTGCTGATTCCAATGGAAACCTCCAAAAATGTCACAGCTTTGATGCTATATCAGCATCAGGTTCGGACACCAGTTCAGGAATATATACACCGAGAGAGAACAGCATCAAGCATAACAATACCCGTAATCATCCTACTAGCTTCCTGTCATCGCTTACCAACGGTGATACTCCTAAAAAGCCGATGTCCAGTTCAGGTGACTGGTCTGGCAATTCAGCCCCTGATGGAAGTGCAGATGCTTCAACAGCCAGTCTGGGTGATGCTGGGTTAAATGAAACATCTCATGATTCAGAGGACAGCATTGAGAAATTAAGAAATGATATTGTTATTTTGACCAGAAAGTTGGAATTATCAGATCTGGAGCTGCAGACTCTCCGAAAGCAAATCATCAAAGAGAATAAGCGAGGACAAGAAATTTCAAGGGAATTAAATAGCCTAAAGGATGAGAGAGATGCACTTAAAGAGGAATGTGATGTGCTCAAGTTCTCAGAAAAGAAAACAAAAGTTGATAGAACTCTATCTACTCTCTCACAGCATGATGCAGAAGATCATCTTTCTTTACTTGAAGAAATTAAGCAAGAGCTAGATCATGAGAAAAATCTGAATGTACATCTTCGCTTGCAACTAAAAATGACACAAGAAGCTAATGCTGAGCTGTTACTTGCCGTGAAAGATCTTGATGGACTGTTGGAACAAAGAAATAGGAAGACACTTTGTATGAAATGCAGCAAAATGGACATCGAAACAGAAACTGACAAGGAACTAGAGGAACTGAAATTGGGAGATGGAATTCCACATCTACAGAAACCTGAAAGTAAACAGCAGTTACTCGAAACAAATTCTCAAAATGACACCGAAGAGCAATATGCATTGGATGCACTTCTCAATGAACGTGATGATATGAAGATGACTTACCCGCTCGAGAACAAGATAATTGATCTTAACAATGAAGTAGAATTTTACAGGAAAGACCGAGAAGATCTTGAAATGCAAATGGAGCAGCTTGCCTTGGATTATGAAATTTTGAAACAGGAAAACCATGATATCACCACAAAGCTGGAACAAATGCAACTACGAGAACAACTCAGGATGCAGTATGAGTGTTCGGCACATTTATCCATAATCAGTGACCTTGAATCTCATGCTGAATGCTTGGAGAAAGAACTTCAGAAACAGACCGAAGCATTTGAAGAAGATATAGCAACCATCACAAATGCTAAAGTTGAGCAAGAGAAAAGGGCCATAATAGCAGAAGAGGAATTGAGAAAAACAAAATGGAACAATTCTATCACTGTTGAGAGGCTTCAAGAGGAATTTAGAAGTCTTTCTGCACATATGTCATCTACATTTCAAACGAATGAGAATATAGTCAAGCAAACACTAAAAGAAGCTGCTGATTTGCATTCACAAAAAAGCAACCTGGAAGAACTTTTGAAGAAAGCCCATGAAGATTTGGCACTAGTTCAGGATCAATACCGCATGAAATTCAAGCAACTAGTAGGCCTAATAGATTTTAAATCAAAAGAGGCAGATAAGCTACTGTTGGAACTCCAAGACAAGAAGAGAGAGCTTCAGAAATACAAGATGTCCGAGGAAGCAAGGCAAAGAAACTCCTTAGAGGAAATGCAATCACTCAAAACTGAGATGGAGAAGCTCAAATCAGAGAAATCTCTTCTCTTTGAACAAAATGAAGAGAAAGAAAAAGAGATGGAACTATTAAGGACATCTATTAAAGGAAGCGAGATGTCTTTGCAAGATAAAAATTTGGAAATTGATTTGCTTAAGAATGAGATAGCAGTACTGAGGGAAGAAGTAAATAAATCATTGGAGGAAATGAATAAACTGAGACAGATAAAAGATGAAAAAGATACTATGATAGCAATGCTGGAATCTGAGGCAACAACTCTTACAATGCAGCACGGTGACTTGAAGCATGCCTTGGATGAAATTGAGTTGGGAAAACAGAATCTGAGAAAATCAGTTTCCCACTTGAGGGGTGTTCTTTTGGAGGAACAGACGACGACCAGCAGGGAGGAAAAAGTAGATGACTACTACACAAGCACGACTACAAATGTAAGGAAAACAACATGAATGATAGATTTAGTTTTGCACATCATGATACCACTGGAGATGGGAGTAATGTACCATAGAACATAGAAATAAACCCCACCCTCAGTAGCACATGGCACACAGATGCAGGCACACACCCACAATGCAGAGAGAGTCAGTAGTCTTTTGTTTCAGCAAGCACATGTATCCATGCACTTACTCATGCACAGCCATTTAAAAGAACAAAAACACACTAGCTTATAAACAATATTGCATGCACATCCCTGTTTTGTTCAAATCTTTTTTGTTAGCATATGCCATTTGTCTTGAACTTACCATGATGCGTATCATCATCAGCGACAAGTAATGTTAATTGACTCATCCATAGAGTTGAAGAAGGATCTCAGCAATCCAATTAAAGAAATGCAAAGAACTATATCGGAATTTGATAAGAAAATTGAGTTATTGTGAAGGCTTGCAAACTGAGGTCGGGAAATTTTTTATTCTTAATTTGTACTAAATTAATTGATCCATTATTTATAACAGTGTTATTAAATTGACCTGGTTTTGCATTTCAAAATGTGCAAACTAGCTTAAGAACTTATTTCATATTTTCTTAATTTCTTGACTTCCAATACTATCCTCAGGAAGATAAATTTAGATATTTGGTGATTGCAATAAATTATTTTAGTAAAATTTTCTTTGATTTTGTTTCCTTGTACAGAAAACTGTAGCTATGAGCTAAGCATGACGGATTTGGTTTATGTTAATATGAAAAATGTCCAAAACCTTGGGCGCTGTTTTTAATCTTTGCAGAATATTGGACTTTGTTCGTTAACCTACTTTATATTAAAGTGTTATCAAATTTCATTTGATGAAAAAGTTAATGAGATTCTGCTTAATGTCAAAATGCAAGGCTGATTGTAATTTATCATGCCATGCCAATATTCTTAGACACGTATGTATGCATGTGTATTGAACACTTGGATTTTGGCCATCTGTGTACTGTTTGAACAAATGAAGATTAACATCAAGGAGAAACTGTTGCAGGATGAAAAGCATTTCCGTCAGAGTTGGAAATATGCTAGCAAAGATGAAGCTAATTGCAGCATAGATTTTCTGCAGCAGTCAAAGGAAGATAAAGAACACTTATACGATGCAGATGGTACTGATAAAGAATTGCTCATAAGGTGACTATTGATGCAAGACCTGCTGTCATTTTTTTGTCCTCTTCCCTGCTCTAGTTTGAACTTCTATTGTTGGTTAATTATTTCAAGCAACTCTTTATGTGAGAATTAATAAAGATTTCATTCTTCTTACCTGTGGTGTTTGTCTCAGCAGGCGTGCTGGAACTGGTTTAGACGAAGCAAATCAATATGAAGAAAAGAGGACTGCAGATGTATTAGGTGAAATGGCAGTGCTAAAAAGACAAAATGAATCGATGGAATCTGAACTGAAAGAAATGCAGGGAAGATACTCTGAGATGAGCCTGAAGTTTGCAGAAGTAGAAGGCGAAAGGCAACAACTCATGATCACAATCCGGACCCTCAAAAATTCTTTCAAGAATTAGTCCTTTTGTTTTTGCCTATTTTTGGTGCCATTGAGATGAGTTCTCTGTATAGGCAAGCACTGTGATGCATCACTTGGCATATCTGGGGCTTGCAAGGCAACTATAACTTGTAGCAAATATAGTGTGTACATCAATAGCATATAATTTGTTCATTGAGTGCAATATGTTTCCTTTGTTGAAATATGGTGCTTCCAGTTATGTTGAATTCACAGAGCAGTCTCTTTCTAAATCTCATATCAGTAAAAGATAGTTGCCTGTTGTTACTTCTTGTTGATGAGTCCATGGCCATTTTTATTAGATGATATCAAAACTTCCAATTGTGTATTCATCTTCTTAGGGTTTCTGCTTTTCCAGGCAATCTTGTTTTGCTGTTCATTTCCCTTTCTGTGGAGATAGATCCTGTGGTAACTCTTCATCAAATCTGAACAATCTAATAGGAAACATTCATTCACTCTAAGGACAGAATTCCATAGGTCCTTTTGAAGCTGGATTTGGAAAAGGCTTTTGATTCTGTTTTTTTGGATTCTATGCATTGCTCAATGATGAACAATCTAATTGGTTCAAGAGTAGATGCAGGATATTTTTGAATCCCTCACTTTCCTAAAAGTCAGACAAGTCTACTATTTATTTCCCTTCCTATTACAATCTTGACACCAAACACTTTTTATCTGTAATAGGCATCAAAGAGGGCATTTAACTTCTGAAATATGTTGGAACCTACCTCTCTCTCTCTAAATGTCTGCTACTAGATAGATATCAAAGTACTTTGATCGACAAAGCACTTGGTAAGGTACAAGGGTGGCATAAGTAAGCACTTGGTAAGATACAAGGGTGGCTTAAGTATTCAGGACCTACTTGTGGTCAAGAAAATTATCCTTCATAATATTAAACACTTAGATCCCTCCCTCATAATATTAACAAAACTTCTACTATCCTTAACAACACTTGTACTACCTACAAATCAATACATAAGCTTATCAATAATATTAAAGATAATTTTCATATAATTGTGAATAGTCGTTACTACCTACAAATCATTGATGAATGAAATGAACAATTTCTATCATCTAAGCATCCTTAGTGGAATATTGCTCCCAAGATTAAGAAATTTTTGTGAAAACTTTCTAACATTATTCACTATTAATAGGATCCTTGTTATATCTAATATCTACATCTAGATTTATCTCCCCACGTCTACATCTAAGTAATTGGGCAGCCTTGTAACACTATCTTCATATTAGTTTTTATTTATTTTTTTCTTAGTCACAAGAGATTTAAATATAGATGATCTCTCATTTACTTTTTAGCTTCATCTCTATTTTATTTTAATTTTGTATAACAACTAAAATGATATCGCAATCGTTTTGTCAATATTATCTCTTGAGGAAGGCCGTATTCGTTGTAATAATTTTTTTGAGTTCGTCCTAAGACCCCGAGGACTTTGTAGAGATCAAAAGAGACTTATTTATTTACATCGACCTTTTGGTAAGATTTATAGATTTTATAGCATCCTTCGTGCGATTGTCTTTATATTAAGTTAGATTTAAAATCTATAGCAATCAACTAAGATTTAATTAAAAGCGGTTGACTGTTTTTCCTATAAGATATATATATATATATATATATATATATATATATATACGGGAGAGGACGAATTTGAAATAGATTTCCGCAAAGCGTTTGCAGAAAGGGTGGGAATAGGCGGCCATGGCGACGGAATCGGACGGGGAAGAGGAGACAGCGACGGCCGCGGGGAAGCTGACGGGGAGTCCTCAGCTGTCGGTTGACGACGATCTCCGTGAGATGGCGAAGAAGGCCGCGTGGAGCGTCAGCTCTTGCAAGCCCGGGAACGGCGTCCTCTCCCTCCGCGACGAAAACCTCGATACCTACTGGCAGTTAAGATGAATTCCTTCTTTCTCTCCCCATTGTGTCTTTCGATATCTTCCAAAGTTACGATTTTCCTCGTTTTACCCTCTTTGAATTTGTACGAATCGACCAAACCCTAAATGGAAGAACCGCGTTTTCTAGTAAATTGCTACACTGCTGGGGAGCTAAATAATCGCTCTTCCCCTGTTCATCTTTCTCAATGCATCATTTTCCCACCTTTCCGTGGAAGAAAGAACTGAAAACATTATTTTCTCGATTAGTTTTGTAAAAGATCGATGAGGAATATGAAAAAGTTAATCTTTTTCGCTTTAAATGTTGATATATGTTCGATGATAAATGGATACCCTCGAGAAAAACTGCTGGTGAAATCTTTCTTTTGCTGGTTATAGTGGATAGATTAGTGATCAGTTTGTTTATTGATTCAGATCGGATGGAGCCCAACCCCATCTGGTCAATATCCAGTTTCAGAAGAAGGTTAAGCTGCAGGTTGTGTTCCTATGTCCGTCCCTTTACCTTTTTTTTATTTGGAACTGCTTGAGTTTGAGTCACTGTTTTCTTGTTAATCTTGATTTGTTGTTAAATGTGATATGAATCATCTGGCTCAGCTGGTTGTCCTCTATGTGGATTTCAAGTTGGATGAGAGTTACACACCAAGCAAGATCTCAATCCGTGCTGGTGATGGTTTCCACAACCTAAAGGTGTCTCTTCCTTCCCAATTTAGTTCTTTTCCTTTCTTTCTGTAAGTTATAAGTTCTACATTACCATTACAATGGAAAGTTTGTTATTACAGACCTTGGTAATAATCGAGTGAGTGAAAATGATTGTAGAACCACTAACCAGTTTTGCTGATCTTGGAATTACTGGGACTAGCTGAATTTTCATATAGGTCAATAATCTGATTATTGAACTTTACTGTTGGACTGAATAATTTGGTTTCTGCACTCCTGTGTAACAGGAGATAAAAACTGTGGAGCTCGTGAAGCCAGTTGGTTGGGTCCATATCTCTTTGTCTGGTAATGATCCCCGGTAAGTCTCACTAATGATATTTCAATCTCCTTGCTTGCTTTTGCATTTATTTGATACTAAAATATTTCTTTTTGCTCTTTTATAATACCATTGTTATTTGTGTCAATTCAGTGCACTTTACATTTTCAAGTTGATCATTCTCATTTTGCTGATAAGTTGAATATTCTTTACATAGTAGGTGAATCAGTTAGAATAACTTCTGCATAGCCCTAGGATACAGAAAAAGATTAAATAAGGAAAAAGAGGTGCAGAAGAATAATGGTGGAAGATAATAGAAAAAAATTATCTCAACTTTTTTAAATAAATTGAAGACAGGTTACGTGTCCCTTTTGAAAGGCAATGACCAATACAAAGCCTCTTATTAACTCCTAGCAAAATGTCTTAAGCCTCAATTTTTCTTTAAGTGTACTCGGGTTTTGGGAAAAAAAAAATTTCAAACATCAAGAAATTGTTATATGGAGCAATCTGATAATCAGCACATGTAACCTTGTATGATGTGAAGTTTGTTATTATATATTTTACTTGGTCAATATGGATGAAAAAGGCAGCATATAAGTGTCATTATTTATTATTGTATATATATTTCTTGAGATGTTCCGTATAATTTGATTGTTAAATGAATATATCAGAAAGAAAAAGGAACAGATTCATGTTGTAGAAATTACAAAATTTGAAAATTTCTGATTGAAATAGCGACCTCCAGCACTCAAAGTCTCAAACGATGCATACTGATTTCAACAAAAAAAAAAAAATCAACATATCATGTTTTTGCCAGATATTTAAGCAGGTCCAAAACTTTACCTGCCTACTGGGACAGCTGTGTCAGATTGAAGATACTGCACTTATAATGAGGCTCTTCACTGGAAGCAAGACAGTTCATCTTACGAGTATCCAAACTTGTGAATTAGAACTGCACTAAATTGTCCTTTCATCTTGCAGGGAAACCTTTATTCATACTTTTATGCTCCAAATTGCTGTTTTATCCAATCATCTGAATGGAAGGGACACACACATACGTCAAGTCAAAATATACGGGCCTCGACCGTGAGTCCACAATTACTGTACACTGTTGCTTTTCTTATTCCATTTTCATGCACTAAGGTTTGCCATGGTATGCTGTATTACAGGAACCCTGTTCCCCTTCAACCATTTCATTTTACTTCAAAAGAATTCATCACTTACTCGATCCTTCGGTAACAATCGTCCTTATAGATATGCAGGAAGTGTGGAAGATCAGCAGTCCTTCCTGGTGTGAGCACACTGAAAAACAAGAATTTGTTCTAACATTTTATCTTGAAATTTCCAGACATAATTTTGTGCAAATTTCCGAGCTTTATCTTGGTGCAAAAGCTCAACAAGATTCTGAACCAATTTACAGAGACCTGTTGGGTATTTAACTCTTTCATTGGATTCAACCACATGATTTTTCAGTACAAGTTCCTGAAAACCTGAATTGTGTAATTCAAATTATACTTATGTAGACATTGCTTGTGGTTTGTCCTATCACTTAAAAAGTAATTAATATTCAAGCAACATGATCTGCAGGCACAAAGGATTTTGATTCAGTCAATGTTCAAGATTCTATGACCATAATGTTCTAACAGTGATCTCCTCTGATTTCAGACATTTTACCTAATAGAGATAATGGCAATTATATTCTGGTCAATTGCTGGGACAGCCGAATGTGAATGACCACCTTGCACGAGGGAATCAAATGTTTACCTGTCACTAGTTGCATTGATTGAAGGATGTTTTTTATACAAACAGTAATGTATTTGTTCTGTGACCTAAGTGCAGTATCTTCATCCTGATATGTTTTTGTCCTCCATATCACTTGTGTAACTAGAGTTGACCCAGTAACAAATGAGAAGATCAAAACAGAAATCAACAAGCCTGTGTTATTGCGAGACAAATTTCTTGCTTATAGAAAGTCTGAAACAGATTATGTTGGGATAAACAAAAGATGTTCTAACATCATTACTTGGTTTATTACTGATCTGTTTTTTCTTCTTTTTCTGTTTCTTCTTTAACCAGTTCAATTGATACTATGTCAATGGGCATCGGCAACAGCATACATGACTTTTTTGCTGCGTATCAACCATGGCCGGGATCTTGAGCAGCACCTTCTTCTTTACAAGCATTAGAGAATGCAATCAAAGAAGCTTCCATGTAGAACAACACTCTTATTCTATCAAGGAATGCCAGAACATGAGATCTGATGCTTGAATGACACATACTAGTTTCTTCATCTTCATACGCACTGTAGAGTAGAGCATGGCTGTGGCTTTATATAGAGAAGCTATTGAGTTCATGGCGTCTGGTTTTGGGGTTAACACTGCAACAGAATCTGAAGAACTAATCATCAAGAGGCATTCCTATGCGAAAACCACATTTGATGAGCTCAACCTAGCAAGCAATGGAGGCTTGAGGATTGTTCTTTTACTACTTAGATGAATGAAGTTTCAATAAAAAACAGTTCTCTTTGCTTGCAATAATAACAGAAATGATGATGTTAATCATGTTCATAATAAATTCAACCGGTATCATTTCGGATCCCCATGTCGATAGGAATCTCATGAAATGTTCGTCAATTTAGTTCTAGTTTCACTTATTATATTTATAATAAATATTATTGCTAGAAGATAAATTTTAGAACACCAACCATCAAAAAGACATCAATGGAGATAATGGCTGCTGTGTTAGAAGATTGCATCAACATCACCATTTTTGTTGTTCTCGAGAAATCTCCTTTGGCATGGACAGAGCTCGACATATCATCATAGTTGGAAGATACTCAGACTATACAGTTGAATTTTGATACACCATTGTTTCTTTTTTCAATTGATTCATGACTGTGATTGAAAAGATGAGAAAAGAAAAGAACCTTCTTGCATCTCAGAAGTTTCATGCATTTATTGCCTGAAGTTGTACATCTTGTGAGCATTTGGTCATCGAATTCTCATATCATTTGCCTCTTGTTTTTTATATGAATCAAGTCTAATATATAATCCACACAGACATAGGCATTTCATCATCTAAAAAGAGTTGACTTGGCAAAATGTCAGAAGATCAAAATAGGAATCAACAAGCTGGAGTTATTCCAAGACAAATATCATGCTTATTGACAGTGTGAAACAGATCATGTTGGTATCAGTAAAACATGTTCTGAAGTCAGTCCTCACTTTACACATTTCCACACTTCGATTGATGCTATGCGAACCGTGCCAAGTTCCTTCAGCTTGAATGACACAACATGCTAGTTCCATGTAGGTGGCCTGCAGAATGCTTTCTTCACACACACACACACACTGTAGAGTAGATGCTATGGCTCATATGGAGGAGCTGTTGAGCTCATGTTTTGGGGTTACACTGCAACAGATTGCAAATTTCTGGAGATTATATTTCTTCTTGTCCAAGAAAAAGAAATCAAGTGAGAATACTACATGTGAACATTTCTTTCAGTTTAGTTCTACATCATATATATATATAGATAGGTATGAAGATCCGAATTAGCATATAACGTTCCGATTTAGTTCCACATGAAAAATGCATGAACATCTGAGTTAGTATATAGAGTTATTTGGGTATACTATTTTTTTTCTTAGTATATGTCTACTGTAGGTTGCAGGCCAAAAATAGGAAATTTGGCATATATCTACATTTTTTTTTTTTTGCCTCTACTAGGTGCATAAATAAATAAATTTTATTTATTTGTGCTTGTTGTAATGACTTCAAAATGTTTTTGATTCTTTGAATGGTGGGGTTTTTTTTTATTTATTCTAAGAGAAACTGCATGATCATGATGATGATGATTTCCAAAAATGAGATAGAAACTAGAGGTAATTTAAAGAAAAAAAGAGAATCAAAATTTACAGATAAGAGCTCTGTATCAACCCTAAACCCTAAATTATAACATGAGTTCCATATTGACATATCCTTTTAATGAGTAATAATTTAAAAAAATGGAAAAATATAATGTCCAGAACTCTTTATTTACAAATTTTATAATCTTAATTCATGATATTTGATTCTCTTTTTTATTTAAATTACCTCTATTTTCTATTTCATTTTTGGAAATCATCATCATCATCATCATCATGTAATTTCTCTTAGAAAAATATATTTTTTAATATATAAAAAAATTATAACCTTGGCTGAGGCTGAGGCTGAGTTTGATGGTGATGAACAAAACCTAACACTTAAGAGAAGAACTTGAGGTGATGACAATTTTTACCTCTTCTTCTCTCTCTAAACTTTCTCCCTTGGATAGGGTTACTTCTCTTCTGTGCCTCTCTAATAATACCATATCCATGGACTCATCTTATAGTTTGAGTTACAGAAGGAATCACTTGTTTCCAAGTAAGAGACTACTTGACGATAGGAATTTGGATCGAGGCAAAAAAACCTCTTATCGGATATTAGAATCAATTTCGTACGGAGACTATCTATCTCATGCGTTGACATCTTATATGTTTTCCTTACAGGTTTTTGGGATCTCCATTTCCTTTCCAAATAAGAGGAACAGTACGGAATTTGGATTGAGGTAAAGACCTTTATTTATTATCAGATATTAGAATTAATTTCGTACAGAGACGATCTTATGAGACGCATTATATCGATCGCTTATGTTCTCAGTTGCTTGGTGGATCGCTAAGCTGTATAAACCCCGATGGCGTTGAGGAATTGGCCTGAGCGGGCGAAGAACCCCATGATCCTTTGACTTCCTGCATCCAAATCGAAAGTAAAACCATCTTCCACCCCGTACGGCCCATACGTCTTCTTGTTGTTGCCAAAAGTCAGCGACCTTATCACCATTTCGCCGCGGAAAAAGCCATATCGACCACTTATCCATGTCAAGTGTTCATCGCCATCGACATCCAGATTGATCTGCATGCATGCGCAAAAAACATACACGGATGAACGTAACAGCTCTATGCTGCAGCTGCTGTCGGGAAGAGGCTGCCAAGAAACTGGAGGATGTGGAGAATGATTAGAGTTTTGACTTGACCTCGGAGAGTTGCCCTCCGGTTCCCCCCCACCAGCCGGTCCACCCGTTGCAGCCGTCGTGATGGTACATAATTCTAATGGCGTTCACTGCGAGCCCATGGCGAAGCATCACCTTCAGGATGCGAGTGTCGGGACCTACACCCATGTCCTTCTCGCTCCCGCCGGCGCCACCACAAGGTCCGGAGACGTAGACCTGCACCCAACAGAGCAACCTAATCAGCGTCTTCCGCATCTGTGAGCACAGATGAGACGTCCGTCATCCCATGTTTCTTGGATTGATCTGGAATCGTGTGGTCACAGAATGAACTAAACATCACACGACAACAAAGTGTAGATTTACGACCGAGGGCCTCATGGCGTCCGAAGTTTCATCGCTGTCAGGGTGGTGACTGCCATGTGACTCCGAGTTGTTGCTCGCCCAAGACGTGGTCCACTGGTAGAGGAGCCTCCAACAGCTGCAGACTTTGGAAAATGCCATGACGTTGAAGGAGATCGGAGAGGTTGAGGCGCACTAAAACAAATTTTGAGAGTCTGGGAAAGGAGATACCTTGTACATTCGCTCACGAAATTATCTTCCCTTCGTTCCCCGCTTCTCCCTCGCTTTCCTGTAGAGAAAGCAAGCGAATAAATACTTGGAGGAGTTGATGGAGGATGGAAGGAAGCACAAGTGGAAATAATACAAAGTGCGAATTTTAAAGCTCTGGTCTTCCTTGATAGAGACGACGAATACCGATGGATGGTTTCAGCCCATGACATGGCTATCTTTATAAGCATGTATATATATCCCTCTAAACACCAACTAGAAAATATTCTCAATTAATATTATTGGAAAATATTTACGTATAATATATATATATATATATGTTAAATGACTAATAATGTGTAATAAATATATGTTAAATAACTAATAATGAGTGATCACAGGTATGTGATTACCGATTCTAACATCAGACGAGAAGTTTTGCCTAAGGATAGTTAATCAAGCAGCAACTAATAAGATCATGTCCGATGCAATTTTCATCAAACACTATTATCATTTAAAAGGCGAAACCCTTTACGTCCCATTTAATAAATAATAATAATATGAGTATAGGATGCCAAAATTCATGACACTAAACGAGGAAAATTCACCCTCAATTGAAGCTATGCATGAATTAAGACACGTGGCAATCACCTAAACCTAGCAACAATAATAATCTTAGAAGGAAATATTTGACACATACTATATAATATTTTCTTAGGCTTAACCTATAGCCTATCTATTTACTATAATGTAGATCAAATTCATTCATGAATTCATATCTTATTTTGGCTCTAACTTAAGTATCGGAGGAATCAGATTGGACACCCTCACCCTAGTCCGATTTTCTTGTAGGTCGGCAAGCATATGAGTACTCGAACTATCATATGTGCACTTCCAAACTTTGTACACGTTGTTTTGGACTGTGTCAAATTGATAGAGATGTCATCGACTATCATCCTTATTATTTTTGTACTAGAAAGAGGGTCTCATATTGCAAGAGCACCACACTACAGACCCACTTAACGAGCACTCAAGTGAGGGTGCACCACTACCAACAAGGAAAGTCAACAATCGACCTTTCTAACCATTGATGCCACTACCTTAGTTTAAACACTTATGTAATATTGGTGTATGTTCAATGACCCTAATCTCTCTCCTCTAACAGTGACATTGACCCATATACTAGTGTCGATCGAAGTTTTCATAAACCTTGCTCAATATGTTCAGACATTGATAGGGATGATGTAGTTGGCCTTGCCCCTACTCTCACAATTGACTTAGTTAGTACCCGTCATCCCTCAATAGTTAATGACACCGTAAATCTCGATAGAATTGCCCTAAGCTATCTAGATGCTAGTAGTAGCCAAGGCGTCTTAACATGTAGATGCCTTGACCAATGGGGTCCCAAGATCTTCGACGATCGAGTTTAGCAGACCGCATTGTCCTTATATTTTATATTTCTTATTAAACATTGTCCAAATACCACACATTTTATATTTCTTATTAAACATTCATACAAGAGAAGAATTGTTTGGTTTCATTCTTTATTGAAGTTTGCCTGCTGTTTATCATTCTTCTTTTGAAACCAACAATCTCTTTGAGAATGATTGGGACACCTTTTACATCTGGATCTACAATCTTTTGACTCATGATTGGTCTTCTTGCGAATTCTGCAACCTGAATTTGAACCTTTTTGTTGATACTCTTTCTTTTGGTAACTTTGGTCGCTTTTGTCCTCTTTCCTTTTTGTTAAATGATCCTCCATTAGAGTTTATATTTTAGATTCTTCTATGAAAAATTCAGTTTCGACTGAAATGCTTATTCAACAGGTTGATCGGAAGATGATCTGTTCATTCTTTCCTCCTGCACTCACTCGAAGGGAACTCATCCATTCAAGAAAAGTAAAGTGGACAGATTCTTTGATTCTTCTATTGCTACTACAACATGGCAGGAAGACTTGTAAGAACTTTGCAACCAACCTTTTTTATCTTCAATAATATCTCCAAGACTTATAATATGATTAACAATTTCAATTACTTTGCCATGTTGTCAAACTCTTCCATGATTTTTCATGCTTATTTTAACTTTTTTTGCATCAAAAATTCATGGATAGATGGATCAATTCACCCCTTATTGAATATATCATACAGCAGTTGCATCCCCCTTTTAATGTTCTCCTTGTATTCCTTTTATTTTGTTACTGTCCTCTTAATTTTGAGGTGGTTCTTCATATGAATCTTAATAATCAAAGTGTTCTTCCTCAAAGTTGATAAGGTCAATCCGGAATGGGATTGGCTCTTCTGCCTCGGCCGAGACTGGTAACATTGATGTATTGATGTATTATATAATATGATAGCAGAGTACAAACACAACTTGGATGAGAAGTCGAGGAAGGAGAAGGCAGCCAAGGATCGTCAAGCTGTATAAACCCCGATGGCGTCGAGGAATTGGCCAGCGCGGGCGAAGAACCCCACGATCCTTTGACCTCCTGCATCCAACTTGAAAGGAGCACCATCTTCCACCCCGAACGGCCCATACGTCCTCTTGTTGGTGGCAAAAGTCAGCGACTTTATCACCAGGTAGCCGCCGCAAATGCCGTAGCGACCACTTACGCATGCCAAGTATTCATCGCGTTCATCATCCAGAACGACCTGCATGCATGACCAAAACATACGCAGATGAACTGAAAGGTTGCTGATAAGTTGGGGGAACAGAAGAGTAAGGAGGTGGAGAATGATTAGGGTTTTGGGCACTTGACCTCGGAAAGTTGCCCTCCTCTTCCCCCCCACCAGTCGGTCCACTCGTCGCGGCCGTCGCGCCGGTACAGAATTCTAATGGCGTCCACGGCAAGCCCATGGCGAACCATCACCTTTAGGATGCGAGTGCCGGGATCTGCACCCATGTTCCTCTCGCTCCCGCCGGCGCCACCGCAAGGTCCGCAAGTGTAGACCTGCACCCAACACAGCAACCTAATAAGCAACGCACAAGATTCTTCCGCATCTGTGAGCACAGATGATACGTCTGTCATCCCATGTAGATTTACCACCGAGGGCTTCCTGGCGTGCGAGGTCTCGTCAGGGGCCGGGGGGTGACTGCCATCTGACTCCGCGTTCTTCTTCCCCCAAGACGAAGTCCACTGGTAGAGCAGCTTCCAACAGCTGCAGACCTTGGAAAATGTCATGATGTCGAAGGAGATTGGAGAGGTCGAAGAGCATCGAAACAATTTAAGAGTCTGAGAAAGGAGATACCTTGTACCTTCACTTAAGAAAATACCTTCCCCGCTTCTCCGTCTCTTGGGTTTTCGGTAGAGAAAGGAAGAGAATACATTCTTTGGAGTCGATGGAGGATGGAAGCACAAGTGGAAATGGTACCCAGTCTTGTTCTTCCTTGATAGAGACGATGACTACTGCCCATGACACTTTGGCTCCCAAGCCACAACCTAAATTTACATTTATTCTTCCAAATGAGAAACACACACAAAAAACAAAAAAACCTGCATTTATCTGCTCACAGAATCTACAGGAATTCATGCTACTTGCACAGGCATGATCGAACTTGAGTGAACAATACGAAATAGGCTGGTTCACTTCAATCCAACATGATCACTAGGGTGGCCACATAACATTGCACCATCACGAGGCACTACAGAAGAACATATCAAAGAGACGATTAAGCAAGGAAACACTACTAGTCTTGTGACTCCCACAAGGTCCACTATGTCTGCTCCTTTTGAAAGATCACCATTTAGCAACCAGATGCAAAATCAAAGAGCTAATCTTGGGTCAAGTCATTATGGACCAGGCAATCCTCCCTTCATTTTGGAGTAATGTCTTGATTTGGAGGCACGCTGAATGGTTTGCCTTGTTTATCCCTAATCTGATGTTCAGAAACATCATCCCTTCCATCTTCTGTAATTATTCTGTCCTGTGCACTTGATCCAGCATAAATGAAACTTCCTACAATCACCTAGAAAGCAGAAAGGCATTATTTGATGTTTTAAGGACCAGATGTTCCAAAATGAAATGGGAAGAAAAGAACCATAACACTAAGATTCAAATAAGTGCATAAATTTAGCCAAGTCAACTAAGAACTATTTTAAGTTCTTTGCCGCATAGCTGGTTCTGAATTAGGTTCAGATAAGATGCATATGACAGTGTACAAAATGCCTCGATGCATACAACCAAGTAGCGGAATGAAATAATATGAGTTCCAATTATGATAAACAAAGTATAACTGAAATCCTTGGCATGACTAAATGTTTCATCACTATCAGTGCATCTAAAACTAAAAGTGTAAGCCAATAAATGGGTTAGAACTTATTAATTATATCTTAACATTATCTCAGATTTGGGATGACCGATTGCTCACTAAACATGTGAAACTTGAATTGAACAAGGAAAATTACACAACAATGGAGCCCAAAAATTAGGACCTCCAGATCTAATACCATGGTTATCTTAGCCACAGTCAATCCATTCTAAAAGCATATGCTGATGGAGAAGACCAAAAAGTTCAACATTCTAATGCTAGGGTCAAAGTAATTTACCTGTACAGGTTTGGCAGCTATGAGTGATCCACCGACAAGTCCACCAATCACTCGACCATAAGGACTAGAAAGAGAGATGCATAGCCCTCTACTTTGGCTACGTAATCCATCATTATTTGTTGGCAAGTACAGTCCAGACAAGCAAAGTATCTCAAAAAGGCCCTATATAATTTGCCAAACCCCATTACATAGTTATAAAAATTGGACCTTGGACCATGACTGAAATGAAAGAGTTTAAGACAGAAAAGTTCTCAAACAGCATTAGACAGCTGAAGCTATCCTATTATTGAGTCGATCCAGGACAACTCAGACAATTACAAATTACTGCAGCATGTAATCACCAAAGTTATCGTAAGAGACAAATAACATGTGATACACAGTGCAAACTCAAATACACTAAAATCCATATTCACTTCCAAACACAGATCAATTTTAGTGGCACTTACCTGCAGTGCAAACTAGCAATGACAACTTCCTGATATGCAAAACTAAAAATTCATATATTTGGCAGATATGGGCAGGCATTAGATATCTCCTGTTAGTAATGAAATGTAATGCAATTTAATCACTAACAAAATGGAAGTTTGCTCTTTGAATTCTAAAAGCATATCGCTGACATTGACAGCTTTTTTAACAATTTAATCACCAATCAATTTCATCCAGATGCCGACGCCTAAGGTGAGTCTACTTTCATCACTTGCATACATTTCAAAGGTTTCTATTCAGTAGATAAAGATTTGTAAATATATCTTCCATTTAATACCAAATATATCAGGCTTTGAAATGCTAAAAAGGAATTACAAAAAATGGAAAAGAAAAAAAAATACCTGATGAAGGAATATCTAAAAAATGAAAATTTGACCTCATAAGTGACCATGATGCCAGAAGTTCCAGGCTTGTGAAGCGTTACTGTGGACACAGCACCATATGCTGAGAGGATAAAAACAGCCCTGGGTCCCTGCTTTGAAAATGACATAATCTTCTCTGAAATGTTCTGCACGAGAATGAAGATGATCATATTAATCACCAAATTTTAATAGCTTACGACTTCTGCATCTGAAACCCTCAACATAACTATATTTGTATTCCTCTAAACACCAACTAGAAAATATTATTAATTTGTATTATTGGAAAATATTTAATCTGTATCACTAGTAACCCAGGATTCAACCGACCACAAAATTTCCTTTCTTCATGCTATATTTAGCTTAGGTTATTCTCTTGCAGAACTTCCTTATTTTCCCAACCATGCATTGTAGCCATCTACTTCCAAATTCTCTCTCTCGGATGTCAGTTGTCACACATACACACAAATGAAAATAAAGATTCACTTGACCTCCAAAACTTTGCTATTAGTGTTGTGCATTTCTTTCTCCACATAAAAAGCAAATGGAGTAACTAATTTTCTTTCTGTTTCATCTCTGCTACCATACCACATACCCAGTTTGTATGCATTAGACTTGTTCAAATTCTTTACCTCATCTGATTATTATAGATTTTGTTGCTCTAAACATATTTTTTTAGAAAAATTATTACTTCAGAAATAAATACAACAAAAAATGTTCCATATTCTCTAACCAGGCACGACTTGATTGATATGTAATTTGTTGCAATAAAGTCAAGGACCTTTAAGGGATCACATCCATTTGACAACCTTTGGAAAATCTACAGTGGAAACTAGATCATTTATAAGTATGATGATTGTCATAGCCATATAAAATATTTCTATATCAACAGCATGGGAATTTAGGACTAAACATATACCTGTATGCTTTGTGCAGCAAAAGCATGCATGACAAACAGACAAACAATTTATATATATACATATAAAATAACCAATACCATGTAACAAATAGATCTCACACAAAAACTCTATGAATTCCCAGCCATAAACTTGTTTGACATAAAGTAATGCACCATGTACAGGCTTCTCAGCGGCAGTTTTGGATATGCTGAATAGGAACCACACCACACATTTATAACAAAAAAAAAGATATCCGAGAGGAAAGAGGCAACACATGATAAAAATGAAGCCATAGAATTCATACCTCACCTACTGCAATCATCATGACATGGGGAGTAAAACCAACTCCAGCTGAAGTAACAATCCATTCACCTGTTGCAGGGTGGTAGGCAAAAGTTTTAAGATTCAGTATTATAGATTGCATCCTAGATGTAGAGTACCAAGAGATTTTATGAGTATCTCATTGCCTGCCTAATAAAAAATAAAAGTCAATGCAGAACACATGCCCTTTAATCAATAAAGGTGAGTGCAACAACACAGCATTAAAGCACATATTGACAAAATTAAGCACAGCGATTTAAACCCATCAACTCTGCCTTGAATTACTTACTAACAGATAATTGAAAAGATGGAGATTGTCAAAGGTTGCATGTGGTATGCAGATCAGTAACAGGTCAGCTTTTACCCAAAACCCTGACTTTCTAAAACATGCAATCTCTACCAGAAACACGATCATTATGAAAAAGGAGAACCTTTTACAACCCATTCAACAAATTATAACTATGTGAGTTTATACTATGCGAAAATTCATGATCCTCCAATTCACTAAAGCATGTTAAGAACAAAGAACTGCAGGACATTGAGACTTAACTAAATCACATAGTCTGACAGAGGGTAAATCAAAGAAAGAACTATTATAATAACACCAGAATGTCACTGTATCTGATGGTATTGACAACTATTTCACGAGAATGCACAAAAAATCGAAAGTCTACTCGTTTTTATGGTGTTACTGGTGTCCCCCTTAGTCTTCTTTAGTTCAGCTTTGCTACGGTGGCAATGGATTCACCAAAATTTCAAAAATGAGGATTTTTGCCACCAGGAATACGAATAACCAATAATCGAGCATTTACTCGAACACCTGATGGTTAACATTCCAAATGGCCTCACAGTGTTACAAGAGTCGGGAAGAATCACTCCTAAACACTAATGCTTGCAGTGCAACCACTAATCACCATTTCGTTCGATATAGTCACGGAACAATGCAAGATTCCATCGAAGGAGAGATTTCTCTACTCACCAAGCCGCCGACTGCCCGGCGGTCTGCCTCTTCGCCGCTCATGTATGGAAGCTTCGGATCCATCGCACCCATACCCTCGCGGCTTCGCCTCCTCCGGCTCCTCCTGGCCCGCTATCGCGCCGAAACCGCCACCAGGGAGGGACGATTCCACCGAGCATGTCACCGAGCTGGCGCCGTCGGAAGGCGCTGCCGAGCTCGCTGCGGATTTCGGCAACGGCGGGAAGCCCGGGGGAGCGGTGCCCACCAGGTCGGGGCGCGGAGTTCCACCCATGGCTAGAATACGAAATGAGGAGTTGACAAGGACCTGCAGATGAACAAAAGAAAACCACCTCTTACCCTTCCTTTCCTCCTCCTCCTCGTACGCCCGCGCTCCGTGAAAATAATCCAAGGATGGCAACAGAAAACAGCGGCACGGAATGGGGCCTTTGTCGGAAGCTGCGGCCTCCAGTTCCGCGAACTGCTCCGCCGCGGAACCCTCGAGGAAATGCTGGTGTGGAAGAGGGCGGGAGAGCCCGCGCGCGCAGTAAGAGTGCAAATGGCACGCGGCGGTGTCGAGGCCCGACTCCTCTGAGCCCTCTCGCTCTCCTCTCTCTGCAAAAGAGAAAGGAAACGGCACACCACGCAGCAACAAAACGCCATCCTCTGCCTTGGCGGAGACATGAACCAGGGTGTTCCTCCCACAAAAACTATGACGTGTACGCCTAGAAACTTGTGTACAAGGGTCCCACGCGTAAATCCCTCCTCGCAAACATCGCCCACAAATGCTACATCGCACACACAGACACACTTCATAGTTCGCAATGATTAAGAAAAGGACATGAACGACATGGAATTAAAACAGGACGACTCGAACAACCTTCGACGCACCATAAAAGGAGACGTTGCCATCGGCAACATAATTCTACCCTAAGGTAGTTTCCGACGCCTGAACTCCACCAACGATCACTCGGGTAGGAGGCAGCGACCTTATTCCACACGGTATGGTCAACATGACTCAGAAACTAAGCAACCTCGGATGCCAATCTCACCAGAGACAGCTGCATCATCTGGTAATGTGCGCAACGAAGGCATCCAACTCGGCTCGTGAAGCTCCCCCCTCCGCTATCGCCTCCCTCACAGCTTCCCCTATAACCCTGGCTCGTTCTCTTATCTCTCTCCCTTCGTCGTAGACCATCACCCGCTTGATCGCCTCCTCGATCACCGCCCGCGTCGTCACCTTGTCGGCCCGAGGCGTCCACTCTCCGACCGTGACTCCCGCCTTCAGGTGCCCCGTCACCAGCGCCGCGATCGTCGGTTGGTCCGAGTGCATGGGCCACGCTATTACGGGCACGCCCATGCACAAGCTCTCCATGCACGAGTTCCACCCGCAGTGGCTCACGAACGCGCCCGTCGCCGGGTGCGACAGGATATCCAGCTGCGGCGCCCACCCCCGCACCACCAGTCCGGTCCCTGCCACCTTCTGTTCGAATTCCGGTGGCAGCTCCATCCGTCGGACGTGTCCGTTGTCCTCGGCGGCGAAGATGTCTCCCCTGTCGGCGTCTCTGACCACCCAGACGAAGCGCTGCCCGCTAAGCAACAGCCCGTTCGCCAGTTCCTCCACCTGCTCGTCCGCCATCGCAGTAGTCGTCCCGAAAGAGACGTAGACGACCGACGCTGGCGGTTGCTTGTCCAACCAATATAGGCATTCGTGTGGCTGTCGACGGCGGCCTCCGTCGATGACTGCCATCGGACTCAGTGGCCCGAGGGTGAAAATCTTCCTGTCTCGATGCTTAGGTTCCCGAGCTAGAAGGTCAATGAACTCGCCCTCGATAGGGCGGCAGGTGTTGAGCAGCCTTCCGGCGCTGGCAGTGTTCTCGTCAATGCGGCGCCTTGCAAAGGCCCCGAACTCTTCGGTGATGATGCCGTCCAAGGGAGGGAGGGCCAAGCCGCGATCTCTCAGCTCGTCGGCGGCCGATGGGCGATCGTAGAAGACTTGGAACAGGGCCGGGAGGCAACTGAAGTTGTATGACTCCGCGTTGTGGAGGGCGGCGGCCTCGACTGCGGCGAAGGAGGCGAGGGAATCGTGGACGACGACGACGCGGCGGGAGGAGGCGGAGAGGGAGCGGAGGAGGACGGAGATCGGTTCGTCCAGGTGCTCGAACGCGTCGAACATGGGCTGGAGGTGGGCAGGGAACCTGGTCGTGGTGGAGCTTCGGTCAGGAGGCGGGCTAGGGAAAGCAGGGATGGGGAGCTCGTGGAAGTGAAGCCGGGAGTCTCCGCCCCAGGCAGGGTTGACCCTGGATTTGGCCTGGTGGATGTGGGTGGCGGAGGTCGCGAAGTGAACGGAGAGGCCGGGGCGGCCACAGAGGAGGAGGGCGAAATGGTGGAGCTGGGCCAGGTGGCTCTGCGCCGGTAGGGGGACGACCACCACCACCACATCTTGAGCTTCCTCTTGTCTTGCTGCTTCCATCGCCTCCTCCGGTCGCAAGTCAATGGTGGAATAGTCTCTCTCTCTCTCTCTCTCCCTCTCTCTCTCTCTCTCCTCCCTTATAGATATCATAATAACAGCGATGTGATCCCATTGTCCAGTCATGAAATGACAGGTCATCAATCATCCATCACCGGTACGTCATTACCAACTGCAATGACTAATCCATCAGCAATGAGATTATGAATAAGATCATTTATTTTCCCGTAAAGTGTAGCATAATGGTGTGGGTGACAGTGCTTTGGTTTGTAAGCTCTTACCTGCAGAATGAATGCAATTCTCATGGGAAAGGACAAACCTGAAACGTGAAGAACAGGGCATTGATTGTTGGGAAGCTTGTGACCACAAATTTTTAGAACAAAAAAATGATTTTGAAAGTGTTTTTACTTTGAAAAAAAAGTAAAGATCATTGATGATATTGATTGCCACTTGTTAGATGATTTGAACCCCATAAAAAGAAAAAAGGGGGTTATACAGGGTCACTTTACCTGAGAAAGCATTATAAAGATCAGAAAATGGTGGCAATGACCAAATCTATTCAGGTCCATGACAATATCAAATGTCCACGTATAAATGGTTATTATTATCTATAAGGTCATGCATCCAAGAC
Source organism: Musa acuminata AAA Group (assembly GCF_036884655.1). Lineage (NCBI taxonomy): Eukaryota > Viridiplantae > Streptophyta > Magnoliopsida > Zingiberales > Musaceae > Musa > Musa acuminata. The sequence goes on from NC_088330.1 coordinate 33,120,236, forward strand.
CTGTACTTTGTTACACCACAGAAATCTCTATAAATCTCCTTTTATCTGCCAAAAAGAATTAGAACATATGTAACATTGTTCCAGAACTCATGATTTCCATCATTCCTTCACACTCTGATAACAAATAGAAAGAAAGCCAGCTTTTGGCACCAGGTTGACACAGCCCTTGAATTTAGCTCATAAGAACTTGGTAGCTGCCCCCGATGACCAAGAATGATTGCCAGTGTATCCCTCAAGCTAGAACATTTATTCGATATCCTCGATCGCCGATCAGATTCTGGCATCGCAGTTCTGCGAAGCAACGCGGTGCAGCTGGTGCAGGATCAAAGTTTTAACCATCGCTGTTTGACCGATACAAAGTGCTCTAACTTCAAACTCTTCCCATTGGAGAAAAGGGTGCATCCAGCAAAAAAGATGTTGGTTTCACTTTTCTTTCTTCACTTGCAGCGGCTTCAATCAGTCGCCAGACTTCTTCCTCGAGGAGTAATTTCAATGAATTAGAATGTGACTTTTGCCTGTTCTTCTCCTGAATAACAGCTGAAGCAACATCGAAACCATGCAATACGGCAATGCAGATCGAGAATGCCTGTAAAGTTGATAATCGTGCATGGAAATCAACAAGATATTGTCCTTTCCCATCAGCCATTATTGATAGTGCAGGCACCTTTTCTTTGCTTCCCTGTTTGCATGCACGAATCAAGGGTCACAGTATTAACAACACAATTCTGCCTCAAATTAACAATATTCACAGAATGAAATCAACCAATAATGTAATAGCAGTCAATAAGCTAAAAGATAATGTTAGAAGAACACTACAATCTATGGTCTTTCAGAAAAATTGCTGAGTTCACACAATATATATTGTAATTCAGGAGTTATAAGCAACTAGAATATTTAGACCATTGATTCCTAAGCAAAAAGTTGCCCAAAAGTTATGTATGATAAGACTTGCTTGTTTCAATTGGCAATATACTAACCTGAGCAGATTAAAAGGAACAATGGCAGGCATTCCGTAGATGGCCTTCACAGTATCAAATTTGCTTCATTTAATGAATATCTTTCCACCTGATGCTGGAAAGTTCACTACACTCCAGAATAAAGATGGCAAATTTCCACTAACCAACCAAAAGTTCCTAGATAAGATATCTTGTGATGCCAGCAGTCTGTAGGCTTATAGGCAGCATCAGCGGGATAATTCAATTTTGAGTCATTTTCTGTCCTAGAGAATTGACTCTCAGATGCTTTGAAATATCCCTTGACACTTCATTTGAATTTATCGTTATGACATTATCTTTATGGCTAAAACTCCCAGCATATCATGTCTTTATGCCTAAAACCCCATAATAGCGGGCAAAACTTGCCACCATGTTGAGGTTGCTCCTTTGAGACCTAAGCGTCCAGAGGGTAATAGAAAAGTCTTCTATGGGTTTTCAACTAAAGGATTTTGCTCATGATGGTTTACAGTCGAACTTCAATGACAATAAATATACACTGCAAGAACATTCACATCCAAGGCAGATGAAAATTGTATCCATTTTTTGTAGTTGATCTAGTATCAAATTTCAGTAGAGAAGCATCATGTTTGGATTAAGGGAAGAGAGAGAGATAGGGGCTATCATCAGCTATTTATGTTCTTAGCAGACAGAAATAATAATATAAAAGAAAGTAAGACGGAATATAAAATATCTAGAGGGTACACATAAAGATAACGGGGACAAGCAGGGCCAATGAACCAAGAATTTAGCATATAGCAATGTACCAATTAAAAATGATCCCATCAACATGTTTCATACTCATCCAACGCCAGATAGAAGTGGAGATAACTGGACATTTCCACCAGTGAAGTAGGATCCTTAAAATATCGAAAAGAAAACGAAGCCAGCAAGCCTAATTTTACCAAAAATAAAGCAGCCTGACTCTACTTGAACTACAGATTTCAAGTCTCATTTGTAATCATATAATCTAGCAACACCTTTCACACATTCCTGTAACAGACTATAATGCCATAGCAATGTGAATAAAAGCCCATTCTTAACTAGAACTAATTCTCACACCAATTGAACCCCTCAGCCCGAGACAAAGATTTGCAATAAATGAATATTCCATCAAGAAACAACAGATATTAATCATGTCATACCAAAGAGATGGCAATGCAGCTCGAAATCTTGAGATTACCGTACCTGAAGAAAAAGAAACATTGACTTCCGACTCTCAAATGTTTGGGAATCCACCCAATCATCAGCATGAGAATTATTGAACACGACAATTGGGCAGCCCATGTCCCAGCCACCACAATCACATCCTCCACCAGACCTCCATCTATCTTGTAAGGTGGACGGACCACCTTCATCGGTATTTGGCAACCCATGTGTGCCACTAGGGGTTATCACCTTGATAGTTGCAGGATTTAGGCAGCTGCAGATCTCCATTTCCTGATCAACAGCAGGATAACTTGATAAATTTTGATTTTCTTTTGAGGTGACTTCTTTTAAACCTTTTGAGCCCTTCCTTCTATCGAAAGGAATTTGAACAATAGTAGTTGCAATCTCAAGTTGCGGATGCAAATCTGCTGGTGACCATGGGCAAGAAGTTGATGCATCTGACCGAAAACTACTGCATGTATTCCGAGTAGGATTTTGGTGCTCCTTTGAATTATCTATGCCTATATGTTTCTCTTTGACTGAGGTTGTGCTGACACTACTGGTCAGAGGATGAGTAGAATCTAAAGAGCACTGAGATCTTTCATCAATCATGATGCTCCTTCTTGCTTGGGCAATGTCATATAGAACAAACTCCATAGCTATCGAGTTATGCAATGATCCTTTTTCTCTTACTTCTGAGCACAAAAAACAAGAAACTTGCATCTGCCCAACCATTGGAGGTGCTTGCCCATCCTGATCTTTTGTCCTGCTGTTGTTGTTTATCTTCTTGTTAGAGCTATGGAAGGTATAAATCCAGTTAAATGCATTATCAGTTTTCCATGTCTTAGCAATAAGAACATCTTCAGGAGCTTTTACAGAGAACTCAAAAATTGGGTTTCCATTCACAGTTTCCAGTTTAAGGATTCCATTAAGGTGAGCAGGTGAAGAAGCTGTGATAAAAGCCTGTTGTCTCTGTAAATTTTCATCCATCTCCATCTGCTGTGCCATAATAGAGAGGTCATTTAGTAAAGATTCGCAAAGCACTTCACTCCTCCTGATTTTTGCAGCTTCACTAGCACTACTTCCAAAATTTTCTTTTTCTAAATGCGATGAATTTTGGAGAGATTTGGTTTTCCTAATGGGATCAGAAGTGTTACTGGGTGGGGTAAGTTGAATTTTTGGGTTGGCATTAAGTAAAGCAATTTCTAACTTAGCTATATTTGACATCCCTCCCTTTGATGAAAAGGACTTTGGTAGAATATTTACTGAATCTAGTTGGGAAATGATTTCCTCAGAAATTCTAGGATCAGTTCTTTGATCATGATGAAACTTTTGATCCTTGTGAGATCTTGCTCTTAGAAATTCATTTGCTGCATATGTAGAATGAGATTCTGTTTCAATGCTTTGCAGGCAGATCTCAAAAAGGTCATCCATAGAACTATTCTTTCTGGAGGCAGAAGATGAGCATGATTTATTCAGACTTTGATTCTTGTCAGGAAGATCATGAGATGAAAGATCTAAAAAACCCATAGATCTTGTTGTGTTTGAGTCGGTTGGGTCAACGGATAAAGGATCCAATGTGGCATCCATAGAACCAAGAGGTGAATGTTCTTCATGTGAAAACAAAACAGGTTCTTTCAAGCCATGATGATGGGATGAATCAATGATATCAAATGAAAAAAAAGCATCACCACTGCAACATGATTCAACTTTCCTCATCTCTCTTAGTTTTCTCATTCTTGATACCTCTTTAGAGCTCCGATACATAGAACCTCTTTTTGGCACTTTATCACTCATTTTTAGAGGCATGATTTTGTAACTGGGGCTGGAAGAATAACTGCGGCCCAGTACTCTCAGATCACTATCCAATCTGTTCAAGTCGTAATATCTAGGAAGTCCTTTTCTATCACATTCTTGTACCTTTTTACTGCTAGAAATGCAAGAACTAACAACTTTGGGCCTCAATCTTACTTGAAAATTGTCTTCAGATTTTAAGCCTCTTTCTTGCCCCATCAATATGATAAGTTGCTGAAACATAAGGGAATCAAGTTAAGTACCATAAATAATCATGAGATCCAAAACTAGTATCATGTACTAATGTATTATAACCATTCTGGATGGGCATAATTCTGATCTTGGACTCATATCATAAAATGCATAAAATGGTGGGAGAGCAATATTTGAATGCATGCAACTTGTCCTCCATCTATGTTTCTTTCTAGCACGACATGGAGGTCTAAGTATGTTTAAAACCATTCTGAAACCATGTTAGAAATATCTTCCTTCTGCAGAACAGGCATAATGTAGCTGAACTGTGATGATGGTTAACCTAAGTTGCCAAATAAAAGAAACAATCTTGAGGCTGAAATTTGCAAATTTAGATACTAAGAAAACATAATAAATACCCATTTGCACCGAGAAAAGAACCATATAGCAACAGCAGCATTTCAGAAAGCAGAAAAAAATGAAGACATCCCGCTGTCGCTTACAATGCCGAGCCACAGTGCGGGGGCAAAAGGTGGACACAGCTGAAGAAACGTGATTTGGAATCGAATCAAAGCACTAAACCCCAGAAAACAAGTAGATTTCCCCCAAACAAAACCTTCCTTAATCATAGAAAAAAAACAAAAAAAGGAAAAATGTGAGGAAATCTTCATCATCAATAGGAATCTCATCCCAGTGCAAAAATAGCATAAGATCTCAAAACTTTACCATACAAGGTAGAAATCACAAAAAGGAGCTATTTTTCTCCCTAAAAATCTCATCTTGTGTCAGAAAACGAGATCAAAGGAACCGGAACCCTCGAATTCTTAGTGCCATTAGCAAAGGCGCCCATCAACAAACATCCTTCATTTCAGAATAGAATCCCTAAAAGTTCCTTAAACACGGAAATAAAGAAAAAGAAATAGGAAAGGAAACAGAGAAATGCGGACTACCTCTCCTCAGGCGGAGATCTTTTCCCTCGCTTGTTTCGTCTGGTAGAAAGCAAGGATGCGGAATTCTATTGCGGCCTATAGATTGGCTATCAAACAATGGCTGGGATCAAAGAGAATAATATGCATGTCAAGCAAGCCCTTTTTCCACTTGCTGTGACACACTTCTCGAGGTTTGGTCAAGGCCTTTTACCGTCCGGTTCCGGTTCAGCTTCCCTCTCTGGGGATGCTAATTAAAGCTGAGCTGCTACTAAAATACTCGTTTCCGACGCCCGAATCGTCCTGCCTCACACTGCACTTTTCTGCTGCATGAAATTACTGATTTCTCCTTTCCTAACTTTCTTCCGGTCTTTCATCTTGACCAGAAAATTTGCTTCCAAACGTTCCAAGCAGCAACCGTAGCCTAGATTGGTCATCCATGGCCTGATTTGTCTTCCTTCTCAGTTCATCATTAGGGTATTATAGATCGACACAGAGCCTATTACATTGAAAGGTTCAAATGACTCTTTAGTAAAACCCTAATCGAGGCCAATTCGGTTAAATTTGTTATATATCCACTAATTTATTGGGCCTAACTCATGTGGCCCAAAATATTTGGATTGATTTTGTTATATATATATATATATATATATATATATATATATATATATATATATCAAAATATACTATTTCCAAGTAATTATGGAACTTTATATGGTTACGATATATTATTATATTATGCTTTCTAAAATAATTAATTATTTCTAATAAGATCTATTATTGTATATCGAATATACTTATATATTTTGATTATTTGCGCTTGAATTAGTTCTTATTTTTCCTATATTTTCTTCTATATTATTTTTGATTAATTGATATCGAACGTTTCCTTCTCATATTCAAGAAAGCTACGTTGGTTTTCTTGAGATTGGTTGCAAACCCCTTTCCTCTCTCGCTCAATTCAACGAACACGGCCCCGGCAACTCGGTTCTCGAAGATTGGAGGAACTGAAACCTCCTTGTGTGGCCCAAGCCGCCGTGATTCCAAACATGGAGGCTTTGGTGGAGGCGCCCGATGCCAGGAACAAGAAGAGGAAGCTGGAAACCGATGGGTTCCAGGGCTTCGATTTCTGCAAGCTGCGCCACGCCTCATGGCCTAGAATCTTGTGACCAAGGGGTTGGATATGGATGCGCGCAATGCCAGGAACAAGAAGAAGATGCTAGAGACCGATGGGTTCCAGGACTCCGATTTCTTCAAGCTGCGCCTCATGGCCAAGAATCTTTGTGATCAAGGGCTTGGATACGGAGGCGATATTAAATTTCTTCTTCCGGAACTTTCTCCTGGCTCTTTGCCATGTTTCTTTATCAGGTTACTTCTTTTTTTGCTTCCGAGCTGTGGGATTCGGTAGTCCTTTATTTTAATTTCTAAAGCGAAAAAAAAAAAAAGAGATGTTACTCGACCTTTGGCAATTCTAAACCCCAGAAAACCTTACTAGCATAATAATAACAGGACAAGTTTATCTGAACATATCAGGACAAGGTGTTAGTTTCCTTATTGGAGTTGGTATATGAATTTTCATTTAGACAAAAAGCAACAATTAGGTTCTTCACATGGAGTCATGCTTTTCTTGTGAATTTATTGAACCTTAGATGTTTGGTTCTTCTTTTTCTTTTTACATCATTGACTTCTAGTCTACAACAGACACTGACAAACTTTTGCACCTCTTGAAATGTATATGAAATTTGATGTAATTGTATAGAGTGAAGAGATATTTAGAGTCTAAATAAATACATCAAATACAAAAGAGATGACAGTGGAGAATTAATGATAAACCTATCTCCACTTGTTCTTGTTTGGGGTTCACTCTTTTTTGCAATTGTTTCTTGTTAAATCATCTTAACTGGTCTGCTGACTTTGTCCTTGGGAATATTAGAAACTCCACAGGAGCTTATTTTTCATTGTGATTCTTAATTTTAAAATTGACTCAAGCAATAATTGATGCATGTACCTCAATAAATGGCGAAAACAACACCTGCTGAAAACAAGACCACGCCCTATCATGCTAATTCATAATCATCAACCTTGGATCATGACTACCAAGCTAATTAAGCAATTACATTGCTTTAAGCATCTGAAGTTGGTTCTCTTTTTTATCCTTTTGTAGGTGTGTTGTTTCATTCCTTGCTATAAAATGATAGGCTGTCAGCAACAAGAAGCTGTAATGTCCCATCTATTTCGAGCAAGAAATATAACATGATAGGAGGTCTGTCTAGAAATATGACATCATTTGCTTAACTGATATCTTACATATTCTTGTCAAAACAAGGTGGTTGAACTTGTTTCTTATGCACAACTAGCAAGCTTATAATGATATTGCTTGTATTTAACTGTTGCCCTGTTGACTTCCAAATCAATATGTATAAGATTACAGTTCATTGTCATTTATGTATTCTGTTTTGTTGTTGGTGCTGGTATTGTCATTTTTCTTAGAGGTTGAAGATGATGCAGAATTTTACCCAGGAACTGAGAGGTGATGTGGCCTCTTCTGAGGTGCAAAAATCCAACTGAAATAGAATCTTGTTCTGGATTCAATAGTGATGAATTATTGGACAAGCTTCAAGATGATGAAAAACTGAAGGCACAACTTCAATCTGGTGATGCTTCAACTGTTCCAGAAAAATTATGACAAGCTACAAAGATCACAAACATCTCAGACAATTTTTGGAGATAGCACATTTAAAAATAATGCTCAAGTGACGGAAAATGCGAGGTAACTTGTTGAAGCATTTCTTGGAATTATCTTTTAAGTTCAACTTCACTGACCACAAGCTAAGTCTTGTACATTTGAGGTCAAGATATGCATTATTAGAAATAATCTGGAATAATTGCTAACTTGACTCCACTGAAATCCTAGATGTACTTTTCTTTCATTAGTGAAATCTCCTTTCTTAGAAATCAACCGATATATTTGCTAGCTCAACCCAATTGAGCTCCTAGATAGTGAACCGCTTTTGAAGACAAAAATATCAAAGTTTGAGGACAAATACCTCAACTTCAGAAAATTCAGCTGGAACAATCACCGACTAAACCCCCTTGCAAATTTAGTTTGTGATCCTTCCAACAAAAGAATATCATGGGCTTGGGCACAAATTCCGCATTCTAAAGTTTGGGGTCAAATTTTCCATCTTTAAAGAAACTTCCAAGTTCATGGTTAAATTCCCTTCTTCAAAACCTTCTAACTTTGTGATCAATTTTTCTACTTTTAAAATTCTTCCAAGTGTGGAACCAAATTCCTCACTCTGAGAAATCTCAAATGTAACCCGTGAAGAATGTACCAAGGCATCACATATGACTAAATCTTTCGCATTCGGGTACATGATTGATGCCAATTTTGAACAAAAATCCTATTTTTATGCTACAAATTCTTCATATGATTGATGTACGTTAGAGGTATAGATTTGATTTAGTCTTGCGAGATAAGAAGCAAGTGATAAAGGTTTGGTTTCATGTGTGTCATGCATATTTTATCTTTTAGCACTTCAATATGAGTTCTCTCAATCAGAAAATTCTTGGCATCTCATGGGGAATTAATGATAAATGTAGGCAATCATTTAACGTAAGGTTTATCATTTCGGGTACCGAACTTGACTTCATGATCTGTCAGACCAGTATGTAACAGTCAAGATGAAAATGAGGGAAAAGAGGAAGGAGCGGTGGAGGAATAGAGGAGGAAGGAGGAAAGAACGAAGAAGGAAGAAGAGGAAGCAGTGGAGAAGGAAGAAGAAGAAAGAAGAGGAGGAGAAGCAGCACCGGCATCATACATGAGAAGAGGGCTTGCATTCACGAGCCCTAATATTTTTTTTTTTCTTTTTTTAACACTGAGTTAGACAGGGCCCCACCACTTTTTTGTTTTTTATTATTTTAACCAGATCGTCCAAAGCAGGGTGGTCTGTGTATCAGCCCATGCTCGGACTGATACATACCATCTGTACCTTACCATTTTGGGCAGTACAGCAGTCCTTGATTGAACGTCTCCAGCCATTATTAAATAAAAACCTTCACTGGTGAAGTCACTGAGGTTGTTTACAGACATATATATGTAAACCTTAAGTCTCTTTTAGGATAGATTTATAATCCCACAATTAACTAGTTCAAGAAAAAAAAGAATGCATCCTGTCTCAAGTGAAAATAGTCGATGAAGTTTCCATTTTGGTACCAGCATGGGTAGACCTCGTGTATTTAAGGGTTCAATGTCCTCCAGGTCTCTCTCCTTAAGCTAGCAACTAGGCACATAGATGAAGCTTATTTCTATCTCAAGAGTTATATTTGGGCATGTTTCTTGTGATATTACAGCTGCAGCAAACTACCAATGATCAAGGATTAATATGACATTTTCTCTCTTTGGTGATGTTCTTTGCTTTTTCTCTGCTTAGATCCTGTTAAACATTTAATTGACATATGGTTGATTGCTTGCTAGTATTACATGTTATTATTGGTCAAGTTGATTTCTTGTTGATAAATATTTCTGGTTTCTATAATGTTGGAAGCAATACATATATATATATATATATATATATATATATATATATATATATATATATATATATATAGTACACTTGCAATATACAGTCTGATGATGCAATAAAATAACGGTTGTATCCCATATTAAATATGCAAGTTTCTTTGGCTTAAATGTTATTTAGCAATTAATTGATATATTGTTGATCATTTACTAATATTGCATGTGTGATTAATTATTGAATTGTTTTCTGGTTGCAATGTGAAAAGATCTCTTTAAATGCTTCCAGTGCCCATAATATGGGAATATAAGTATGAGCAACTAGTACACTTGCAGAATGCATGCTGGCAATGTGATAGCATTACAACTGAATCCCATATAAATATGCAAGTTGAATTCAAAAACATACAAGTGTTATACGTCTTGATGATATAATAGCATGACAGCTGAATCCCATATGAAGTTGAATTATGCAAGTTTGGTCTAGCTTTTTTTTTAATTTCAGCCCTCAGGTTTGATCTGAAACTTTTGTAACTATGTTTGAATTTCTTAATATGTTAGTCAATTACATTAGATCATACTAGGTTGCAATGTAATCTAGGTTCTGTTTTGAATTTTATGTATGTTGCATGTCTGGAATTTGAATTCTCAGAGCGTATTTTATCACAAGCATCCATCTCATCGAATTCAATTTATCTCAGCTATTATTTGAAATATAATTAATAAACCTTTTCTGTATCTATCAATGTAAGATTTTAGATGGGTTGACAACAGCACAAACTTTAGCAATTTTAGGTGAAAGCTTGCAATTGTTGTTTCTTTCCTACGTTATCTTTCCTTTTTTTTCATTTATTCAATCTTCTTTCCTCCTAGTGAATGATTGAGTCATTCTAATCCATGTGACTTTGGAAGTTTGGACTGAAGACTGTTCAAAAGGTTCAGCACAACACAATAGCACAGTGCCCCTCTCGTTGTATTGGGTTTGCTGCATTTGATTCTCTTCGAGAACATACTGGTGGATCACGTAACAGGATTTACCTAACAAAGTCCCCTTCAGAAGACAAGAAACGTTTGCCCGTAATTGTTGCCTCATGTTGGCCATTAACTAGGATTAATTATTGCAAAACCCTTGTTGACTTTTTTCATCTACTTTCTCCAAACTTAGACTGAATTAATGGATGGGCAGATGCAGGTTAACTTGGAGCATCATGCTCCCCTACTATATGTTTCTATAAGACCCAGATAAGCATATGCATGAACTGGCAGAAAGTTATTAAATATGAAAAATAAAACTTAACTTTGGCAACCAGAGTGAGATATAAATTGTTCGCATAGATGGTTGTCAAACCAAGGTTTCCCTCCTGTTTGTTCTCTCTCTCTTTCTTTCCCTGCTTTGGCTCCCTTCTTTACAGGATGGTGTCTATGTCTGAGCAAACTTCTCTGCAGCTCCCTGTGCTGGACATCTCTCAACCAGTGCTGACCACCTCCCTCTCTTCGCTGTACCAAGCATGCAAGGGCTGGGGCTTCTTCTACATCACCAATCATGGCATCAACAAAGACCTCTACGACCATCTTCGTGCTCTCGCTCATCAAGCCTTCAACCTCCCATTGGATGCCAAGCTCAAGATAGGGCCGTTGACTGCGGTGGGCACTTACACTCCTCACTTCATAGCATCGCCATTCTTTGAGAGCCTCCGAGTCTCAGGTCCAAACTACCTTGCATCAGCAAAGGGATCGAGCGATGCCATCTTTGAGCAACCTAACGTCGAGTTCTGGTGAGTATAGTGTTAGTTTCTCTGTTCCATAGTTGTCATGTTCTTGTGTTGAATGCAGTCTTGCTTCTTATTTGGCAGCCACATATTGCAACAGTATGGGGAGGCCATGGTAGACCTATCTAGGAGGATCTTGGCAATCCTTTTGATCTGTTTGGGTGATGGAATTGAGACCAAGTACTATGATTCTGAGTTCAGTGCGTGCCATGGATATCTAAGGATAAACAACTACTCGAGACCTGAGGAAAGTAGCATGGACGAGGTGGAAGGGCTCGGAATGCATACTGACATGAGCTGCATAACGATACTGTATCCCGACGAGATGGGTGGGCTTCAAGTGCGATCAAAGGAAGGTAAATGGGTGGACATAATGCCGGTCAAGGGGGCACTGGTTGTTAACATTGGAGACTTGCTGCAGGCTTGGAGCAATGGACGTTTACGTTCGTCTGAGCACCGGGTGGTTCTGAAGCAAACGGCCAACCGGTTTTCACTTGCCTTCTTCTGGTGTTTCGAGGACGAGAAGGTTGTGGCAGCACCGGAGGAAGTGGTGGGGGATGGTGGAAAGAGGATCTACAGGCCATTTGTCTGCCGAGACTACATCAAATTCCGAGAGAACAGCGAGCGAGGAAGGTTCGACAAGGTCGGCTACACGGTCGACGACTTTGCTGCAACACAAGATGCATGATCCAGAGAGATTACATCAAAGCCGTTTCTGTGTCTGTGTATGTGTGCGCATCAAGTTGTTACTGCTTGTTCAGTACATTCTTTAATCGATGGATTAGTAGTTAGATTTCCTTTGGATATGAGCATTCTCTCATCTTTCCATTCCTTGGGAGTTTGTGGTCAAGATTGATGCCACCTCCCACAGATAGATCTGTCGGGTGTTGACTTTTGTGTGGGTGTCTAAGTCCACCTGAGTACTTCCTCTCCTTCCCGGAAACAGCAGGAGATGAGATTGTTAAGGTGGCTGAGACATTATTTACTTGCAAATTGTGGTGCTCAACGTGCATTCAGTGCTTCTCTTACAATGCTGACAGAGTCCATCGACAACAACTCATTAAACTACACAATGCACGACATGTAACTTGTGCAAGTAAACATGCAAAAGATAAACTGAGTGTGTTCATTTCTTGGCTTCTTTCATGGGCCAAAAAGCATTTCTCATATTGAAATGTCAACGTGATTGCTTGAAGCACTACAAAAGTGATTTGTCCAATGCACAAGGAACAAAGTTGGAAGCTCTCCCATCCCATCCCATGTGAGGTTGTGAAAATGTAGCTTTCTTCAAGATTGTTTGTGATGTATACGAGTGTCTTTGATTGAAATGGTCGGTCCACTAACTTTAGGATCGAAATAGATGATGATCGCAGTAATGATAATGATAATGATGTTTATTTGTGCTAATAATAAGTATTGATGGGTGACAATAACTTAAATATATTTGAATTTACATGAAATATTCTTTATTTTGATAAAAAAAAACTATTTTTATTTTTATTTGATAGTGACGTGATAATTAAATTGTTGGAATTATATAAATCTTAATTTCATATATCAATTTTTTTTAATTAGATGTCCATGTATTTTCTCAAAATAATTAATATATATACTAATATTTTTGTATTTAAAAACCATTAAAATTTGATAAATTAGATTCGAACTATATATAATCTAACTTTTAAAAACATAAGAGTATTCTCTTAATCCTCTTTCAATGTTTACTCTAATATTTTCTAACATGAACACTGTAACTTAAGATTCTTACTTCACAGTCAAATACTTTTGGCCATTCATCTCACCGAGCATTCACCTCTCCATGAAAGGTAAGGAGAAGAAGTAGTGCTTTACCGGGTCAAGTAGAGGAAGAGAACCAACGGTTCACATCGAGGAGGTTTGACCACCACACCGTTCACTCTCTTTCCCTCGTATAAAGCTGCATGCTTTCCCCCTGTTCTCTCCACCTCCTCCTCCTCTTTCTCATGGCTCTTCGCCACTCCTCCATCCTCTTCCTCTTCGCTTCCTTCCTCCTCTCCGCCGAGTTCATAGCCGTCGACGCTCAACTCTTCATCCGAGGTCCGTTTCGTCTCATCGACGGCCCCTTTAGCCACTTCGCCGAACCCTCGGACGGACCCGACGACCGAGGGCTGCAGAGGTACATCATTCACGTCCGACGCCCGGAGGGCCCCCTCTTCACCATCGCCACGGAATGGAGGAACTTTTACGTGTCCCTCTTGACCAAAGCCAACGCCCAGTTCTCGTTGCAGGGCGATGACTCCCCCGTCTCCCGCATCCTCCATGCCTACCGCAATGTGATGACCGGCTTCGCCGCCATGTTCACCGCGATTGAGGTGGAAGCCATGTCCAAGCTGGACTGGTTCGTGCACGCGTACCCCGACCGCACCTACGACCTCCTCACCACCCACACGCCCGAGTTCATGGGCCTGCGAGACCCCACCTCCGGCGGCGGCGGCCGCGGCGGCGTGTGGAAAGAGTCCAACATGGGCGAGGGGGTCATCATCGGCGTGCTCGATAGTGGCGTCACGCCCGGCCACCCTTCCTTCGATGACAAGGGCATGCCCCCCCCGCCCTCCAGGTGGAAGGGCCAGTGCGACTTCAAAACGTCCGCCTGCAACAACAAGCTCATCGGCGCGCAGTCCTTCATCCGCTCCTACGGCCTCCCGGCGGTCTCGGCCGTTCCCCCTGTGGACAACGAGGGCCACGGCACCCACACGGCGAGCACTGCGGCCGGGGCGCCCGTCGACCATGCCGACGCGCTTGGACACGCTGCGGGCGTGGCAGCCGGGATGGCTCCGCGCGCCCACGTCGCCGTGTATCAGGTGTGCGACCGCGGGCGCTGCGCTGGCGCGGACATACTCTCCGCCATGGATGCTGCCATAGAAGATGGGGTCGACGTGATCTCCCTCTCCGTCGGGAGCGCGCCCGCGCCCTTCCACGCGGACCCGGTGGCCGTCGGCGCCTTCGGCGCCATCAAGAAGGGGATCTTCGTCAGCTGCTCCGCCGGGAACTCAGGGCCGGGGGAGTCCACCCTATCCAACGAGGCGCCGTGGGTCCTGACGGTGGCAGCAACTTCTACGAACCGCACCATCAGGGCCACCGTCAAGCTCGGCGATGGCCAGGAATTCGACGGGGAGTCGCTGTACCAGCAGCCGCCCGATTTCGGCTCCAAGAACCTACCTCTCGTGTGGGCCGGCGACGGCAGCAAGATGAACGCCTCGAAGTGCCGAAACGGCTCCTTGGACGGGTTGGACGTGCGGGGGAAGGTAGTGCTCTGCGAGCGCGGCGGTAACTCCAGGATCGACAAAGGCAAGGTAGTCCAAGGGGCCGGCGGCGCGGGCATGATCCTTATGAACGAGCAGGTGGACGGATACAGCACCCTCGCCGACGCGCACGTCCTCCCGGCGTCGCACGTTGCCTACGCCTACGGCTCCAAGATCAAGGACTACATCAAGTCCTCCTCGAACCCGACCGCCGCCATCGTCTTCAAGGGCACGACCATGAATACTTCCCGCGCGCCGGCGATCCCCTCCTTCTCCTCCAGAGGCCCCAGCAAGGAGTCCCCGGGGATCCTGAAGCCGGACATCGCCGCCCCCGGGGTGAGCATCCTCGCGGCATGGCCCTCCACGCTCGGTCAGGGGTCGCAGCCGCAGCCAACGTCGACGACGAAGCTCACCGGGTTCGTCTTCAACATGATGTCAGGTACGTCCATGTCCTGCCCCCACGTTAGCGGAGTGGCCGCGCTGCTGAAGAAGGCGCACCCGAGCTGGTCGCCTGCCGCCATGAAGTCGGCAATGATGACCACTGCTTACACATCCGACAACACCGGGCAGCCGATCGTCGACGAGAGGTTCCTCCCGGCAGGACTCTTCTCTTTTGGCGCCGGTCAAGTGGACCCTGCTAAGGCCCTCGATCCGGGGCTAGTTTACGACATCGACCCCGACGACTACGTCCCTTACCTCTGTGGCCTGGGTTACACCGACGCCCATGTGCGATCGGTGATTCACAGTTCGGTGAGTTGCTCGTTGGCGAAGCGCATCACCGAGGGAGAGCTGAACTACCCGTCCATCTTGGTGCCTCTCGGTGGGAATCACCCTACTGCAGTCGTATTCTCCCGGACGGTAACCAACGTCGGCGAGGCGCACGAGACGTACTCGTCAGAGATCGATGAGCCGGAAGGGGTGTCAGTGCGAGTGGAGCCGACGAGCCTCTCGTTCACTTCTGTAAACGAGAAGAAGACCTTCAAGATCACATTCGAAAGCAAAGGCGGTGGTGGCTCAGGCAATTCCGAGGGACAGCTGAAGTGGGTTTCAGGGAAGCATGTCGTCAGGAGCCCCATCGCCATTAGCTTCAAGTAGTATTCATGCAGAGTGCAATTTGCACGTATGTAGAGCATTCTTTTGAGTCGGAGATCACAGAAGAATGGCATACAGAGTTAGATAGATGAACAATATGAATCATTCAGCATATGAATGATATATCAGATGTTATCAGATTCTTCAGTGACATGAATCTTACAGGAACATGCCAAATATAAATAAGATATAGAACTCAGATGTGATGAACACATCAGTGATTAACACCATTTCCAGGGTATTATTAACAGTACATCTAAAGACCCAAATGCATACATCTCAAGCTTCTTTAGGTCTCCTCCACAGCATTACACATAAGGAAAGACAATAGAATTAGTAGAAACTATTGCAGTAATTAGGTGTAATGCTGTGACTGATAACAGTAAAAAAACCACACCAGGAACATTAATAACAAGGCAGAGGACAAGGTCCATTCCCCCTTTTCATATTGCTTAGAAATGGATTTGGTTGACTGAAATGTTGCTCAACATATATATCAAACTATGAACAAGGAATGTCACCAGTCAGCTGAGAGTTCAAGCCACAGGTCAAATATAGTTTCTTCCACCAAGTCATCTAGGGCAGTATCCCATATCTCGACAACGATGTTCTCGGTCTCGAACTGAAGGTCCATCCAACTTCCACACTCCCAGTCCTTTGTTACTATTTGATCTGATGTGTTCGGTAAGCACATGGGAATATGCATTTCGATTCTCTTGCTAACTTCTTTGATTAACCTTGGTCCTACCGGAGCCAGCTTGAGGTTGGATATGATCAAGGATACCCAAGGAGTACATTTGAAGAACTTCTCCTGTATCTCTTCAAGGGCTTCATTGATGCAGTCAAATAGAAGCTCTGGATCATCTATGTGTGGAGAACATGACATTCCTACTTCATCGAGTAAGGATGACTCGAGTAGTTTTTCTGCCAAATGCCATCTCTCTGAGTCGATAAAGCCTAACCCTGAGGCTTGCAACACAGTTTCGACATATTTAAACCTAGCTTGTCTGCCTTCAGAGTAAGTCCTTAAATTGACTTTTGCATCTTGTGTTGGAATCATAGCTGTAAATTAAGCATAACATCAATCAGTTCCCGTGAAAATGAGAAACTAGGGATGAGTAAATGACGACATAAATGATATTCATATTGTGTCAGATCATACAGTGCTCTACAGCTCTGAACTTAGGACTGGTGAATTCTGCTGGGATGAATTTTTCAAGAACAGATACTGGACTTGATCGCCCTGGCTTCCCGATAGTGCCTTCGGGAGCCTCTAATTTTTCTCTGAGAGAAGATCTCGGTGAGAATCCAGATTGTGTCACAGTATGTGATTCTACCTCTGACATACCCTAGTAGAACAAATGGCATAAATACATTTGAGGAAGCACAAATTGTTCAGACAAAAAGAAACAAATAATACAACTTACTAAATCTCCGTTGCATGGTTCACATGCAACATTAGATTCATAGCTATTTGGCTGCAAGGACACATCTAACATGTCAGTCAATAACTTGCTTGTTACATCAACTGTGTCCATATTTTTTTGTGCACTTCCTGAAAAGTTTTGACAGAGTTCATTCTAAAAGAAAGCACAGGAAATTATCTAAAAGGAAGCTCAGTTACATATTTAAGTATTACCTTCATGGTTCAAGTCTGATCCAATACACAATCCATCCTGCATGTGGTTATCAGTGAGCTTGGCTTTCAAGTCAAGCAATGTTATTTCATCAATTTGATTGCTGGAAGAGCAAGATGAGATCTCCAAGATTTGTTTCAGTGGGCTTAAAGAATTGGTTGCATCTTCTTGATTGAACTGCTGTAATGGGAGAGATCCTGTCAATTCAGATGGAAAGACAAGCTCCTTGTCACTTCCGGGAATCACTCTCGGAGATAATACACTGTACCCTGGGATAGAAAGCAGCCTCCCCAAAGATCTTGAGACATGGACTGTTCGCAAACTAGCTGTTTGATCTCCAATATCTAGCATATCAACAAGGTGTTTCTTGCCTTCTTTATAGATAGGAGAAGCAGGTTTTATGGCAGAATTATCACTCCTGATGTTAAGTTCATGTTCTTCTGGATTAACCTTTCTGTCCTTTCCCTTGGAAACGGGCAAAACTTCAGAAGACTTTTCCATGCTTGATATTACACCCTCATTGTTAAGCAGCTTATCTCTGCCACCTGAAACTTTGTATCCAATTGGAATTCTGTGTAAAACACCATCCCTGGAGATCATTCTTCCTTCTTTCCTGCTCCCACCAATTATATGTTTGAGCCTTCTTTTAATTTCTCTTAGAGAAAAATGGGATACAGCTCTATCACCCTCTTCCTCATGCCTTATTTTATGATGTGATTCAGGTGAAAAGCTCAGAGTATTCATGATATCTTCTCGTGTCCTCATTGGATTGGTCTTTGAGACAACCACTCTGTTCGTAGTTTCCAAATTCTGACTGTTCTTTAATGATTTGGCCTCCTTTGGCTTGTCCTTTTTCCAGAAAAAGCTGTATCTACTTTGCTTGTGAAAGAGTTCATTATTGTCAAAGTCGTGAAATTTCCTTCGTCTGACATCTTGCTGAACTTCTGAATAATTTTCAGATACCATCTTGGCCACTTTTACAACTTGAGTTTTCTGACGATCTTCAATTTGTTTATAAAAATGTGAATTAGGATCTTCTAGGAGCTTCAGCACTACTTCCTTATTTGAATCAAGGATTTCCAATGCATCCATAAACTCTCTCGACCGAACAGCCTTATTTACAATATGTTTCTCATCAAGAGATTCCTGATTTGCAATAGCCTCAAAAAAATCAGCTAGTGCTTTGTAAAGAAAATACTCTTTTTGATCAAGCTGGGAATCAAACTCATCAGGATGGTCACTCATCTTCTGAACAACAGCTTTCATAGCAAGACATAAGTCAATCTTATTATCATAATCAACCTGCATTTCTTCACATCCTTTGAAGTGAGTGTATAACTTAATCAAAAATGCAACCAGATCAAAGCTACGGGAAGATCTCTCAGTTAGAGTAAAATTATCAGACAGCTGATCGTTCAAGCTTGCAGAGCCAGTTTTTGTCTTACTTCTTTCTCGAGGAATGTTCTTGGAGTGGGTCCCATCTCCTGAGATCAGAATATTCTTTTCTTGATGATCTCGAAGCATCTCTTCCTCCATAAGTACTTTGACACTAGCAAGACAAAGATCCACTCCCTTTGCTTTGGTCTCCATAACATTCTGCGAAGTAGGTTTTATAAATCATTTTCTAACTTGGTTTTCAATGCTAAGGCTTTTCAGAAACCCAAAGAGATTCACAACATGCATGAACTACAATGAACCTAACTTTGATAATATGAGAATGGCCTTCATATGGAACTATTATTGGAATGGATACTATACACAAAGTCATAATGAGTTCGTTTGATCCGCAAAGTCATAATGAGTTCATTTGATCCGCAAAGTCATAATGAGTTCATCGAATACCATATCCAAAATGTTAAAAATCTTAGATGTATTTCCAACTGTCTGATGTTTTGCATTATATTGATATTAATTTCAGCTTGATAGTATGATAATCCTTCAGCATTTCAAATAACCTGACAGTTTCTTTACCATAGAATATCCATGTACATTAATATTGAAAAAGAATAAAAAGAAATCCCCTCTAAGAAATTATGCATCAAGTTACTCCCATTGCCCCATGAGTAATATTAACCCTTCGTACTATAACGGATGAAATAAAGTTTTGCTCATTAGCACATGGTAACACCAAAATAGGTCAAGTGTGTCTACAGTAATATCACATAAAAAGTTTAAGAGGTTTTATATGCTTATGTGAAACTTACCTTGCAATAGCATTCTATATGGTGTTAAAATCAACAAAAAATTTAAGAATAATAAAAACAATTATGATTGAGTTCAACATAGAGCATTACTTGAGATGAACATCAAAGAACTGCTAAAAGAGAAATTACTTTTGAATAGGTGAATCATTCATTTAGAATAGAATTTTATTCTTCATGTACAGGTTAATTTTGCTTTCAGTTAATAGAATAAGAATAAAAGAAGTAACATGTGCATACATACCAAACCTGAGAGCAGTGGGGTGTGTCTCAGTCTAAAAAATCACATAAACCTCATCCATTTTCAAGGTTCAACCAAGCATAATTTTGAAGACAAACAAAGAGAAAATAAAAATCTAAGAGAGTACTAGCAGAGTGTGTCCCCTGACAAATAACAATAAGAATAATCTGTATAAGAGATTAGACAATCGACGAAAAGCATATCAAGAAAAAAGTATGCCGACAAGCAGTGAACAACGAAAAGGGGTAATACAGTAGAAATAAAAGCCTTGCAGCTAAAAAAGTAAAAGGTACCCCAATCCACATTCTGATTCAACCTGGCATATTCAATGATTTACAATACAATCCTGATCTCAACTACATTGACTAGAACATAAAAGACTTAATCTCCTAGACCATTTTGATAATCACCTACGAGATATGCATGATATCATAGACACTTATGACTATTGTGTCAAGCAACCAAATACAGAATTTTACTAGTCAACAGAAGCAATTAATGTGTTCAACATGTATTAGAATTCTGGAATAGACTGTACTTACATTAGCATCTTTATATTTGCCTTCATAACTGCTGTGCATGCCAACTTTAATTTTTGAATAACCATTACCTGCATTAAATAATACAGAAACTTCAAACACCAAAGCTAAATAAAAGAAACATGTTTATCACTAACAAACTAAAAAAATTGTCCAAGGAATTGACATATTTAGTGCTCATCATGGAGCAACTTGAAGATTATGTTCTCCGACAATAGGGTACTTGGAGCAACTTCAAAGTAACCATACGATAAAAGTGCAGTGGTTCTTCAGGGAAATGCATTTTGTGATATTACATCTCATCCAGGGAACTGCAGTGGTTTGATGATGATATTTCAGTCAAAACAATTCCTTTCATATTCATGATCTTTTAATGATATATATAGTTATATTTAGCGAATATTAGATAGACAAGAAAAAAAAAAGAGATAGACTAATTTCCTTCAAGCATATGTGAATATTTGAACCTTGAGATATATACCATGAGGAGAACTTTTGTAAGATATGCCTAATAATTCATTAAATTACAAGTATTATTTGTAAACCTTACAATAATTGGTGGTTATTACCACAAAAATGAGTCATATGAATCCTGTGCATCACAGCCAGTCGTATCTCTCAACAATATACTGTTTTATGTGCCTTGACAAGAAGAAGTTAATGTTGTGAAAACCTGTAGAAATCATAAACGTACATGCTTGTTCACTATCAAAAGTGCAAACTAAAAGTGTGCACAAGAATTCCATTTATACGGGTTTTTAGGTTTCACAAAATGTAAGAGACAGGCATAAAGAACATTTGACAATGTGAAATAAAAGAATTCTTTTACACAATATAACAAGAAAAAAGCAAAGCATCAATCACAGAGTACTCAAATAGCAAACAAAGTGAATGAAAAACAAATGAATACGGAATATCATTTCCTCCGAACATCATTTTGAAAAACCATTATCAATCTCATGTAACTAAAATAGGAAAGTTAAGCACTTAGCGAACAAAACAACGAATATGCTATACCACCTTGTTTAGGACTTCCATGCTTCCTATCTGAAAGTAACTTTGGAGTGGGCGGCCCTTGGCGAAAATCAAACAAGCTAATCAAGGCCCACATACAGCCTGCATTATGCTTTTCAGATTGTGCAGACCTTTTGTAGAATCTTTTCGCCATTAAGGGTGTTTAAACTTCAAATTATGCTCACAGGTGGTCACGAAAACTGAAGAACTTTATGAATAAAATTCTGTAAGAATTATTAAGAATGAAGATAAATCAGATTTTTTTGACAAGAAAAAAGGATTAGAAGTACAATAGGAAACAGATGAGGGGATGGGATAAGATATTAGCAGGCCCAATGCTCATATTATCATAGGAAGCAATATATTGCAGTAATGTCAAAATTTGCAACAGACCAAGTAAATTTATTATTAAAATCAGCAGCATATTAGACTTTAATTGCCATATTCTGAAAGGAATAGTCAACGCACATATTGTGCTTACAACTGTAATTCTGAAAGATTGTATTTGAAAAGTAATTATGTGCAAGCTCTAATGGTTTCTCATACAAGCTTCTGAAATATATATCTGGATATTATAGTCTGTGATAATTGGTTGGCATATTGTGCTTCTCAGTAAAACATATTCATGGATCTCGGTAGAAAATGATAAGTGCTAGCATAAACTGCATATAAACAAATTTAAATTATTTGCAATTGCTGGATGTTATCCTCAGGGAATTATAGCTTACAATTGTAATAGATTAACAGTCTGGTTATAAACAAATGGTGTAGCTCAGAATGCAAAAGACACGTAAGATGAACTAATTTGATGTCATGAGCAGAAGAGAGTTGGAAATCATAAGATTGCTTATTTGAAGTTACTAAATTAACAAACATCTGAGTAAATTTAAAGAGTTAATATTCAATCAAAGCACATGTCTGTTCATCTAGCTCTT
This sequence comes from Musa acuminata AAA Group, assembly GCF_036884655.1. Classification (NCBI taxonomy): domain Eukaryota; kingdom Viridiplantae; phylum Streptophyta; class Magnoliopsida; order Zingiberales; family Musaceae; genus Musa; species Musa acuminata. Next base: position 33,142,517 of record NC_088330.1, read on the forward strand.
GAAATGAAACAGCACCCAGTGATCCGGTACTAAACAAAACCTGGAGCTTTCACATAAACAGAAGTGACCAATAATTATCAAAGCATGCATTAGTTATTTTGGTTATTTATATGTTGAATTTAACAGACTTAAATGCCACACATGCTGTTTCTTCTCCCCCACAAATTTGCAGCCTGTTCCTAGTTATGAGTTGTTCTATGATCAGTTCCAAAGATCATCAAAACACCAACGAAAAAACAGAAGTAAAACAAATTTCAAGAGTAGAGAAGAACAAAGTACCTGAAATCATAATCTGATTCAAAAGGTAAGAAAGTATAGAATCACTGGCAAATCTAGAAGAAGAAAGCTCATAAATTCCAGTTTCATGGTAATCTCTCTCCACAACCGATAAAGTCGCAGAACTTGGGGTGTTAATGTTTCTTCCCGAGGAAAGCCATCAGATTTAGTTCTGTCAACCTAATTCCAGACCTTCCCTCAACTATAATCAGATCAAGGTCATAAAAACCCACCAAATCCTCAAAGAAGACGCAGTGGCAACGAACAAATCTTCTGCATCAAAGTCACCAACTATCGAATCTGAAACCAAATTAAAACCAGATCCAATCTGGAGCTACTAATCAAAATCCAAATCCCACACTCTACTATATACAGTATCCGAGAACTCAGAATTGTCAAGTCTTTATGAAGGATCTTATGCAGTCATATCAGAAACCATAAAGGAGAGTCTTTTCTTCTCCTAATCAACTTCAAGCTGTAGATGCATCAAAGCAGAACAAAACAACAGAAAACAAAATAAAATATCACTCGGCACCAAATTGTCCATAGACCTCAATTAAGGAAAAAAACCATATTTTTCCCTTCATCACTATAACTTTCCAAAACCAACCAGTCTCCGGATTCCTCCTCACCAAGAGAAAGAGACACACGAACAGAAAAAATCCAATCTTTTGATCCGTCCGTCAACCTCGCTTGCAAAAGACTCCTCAAGACGAAATCTTCATACCTTCCATCCACTCTTCGCTAATCAAGACGCTGGGAAAAAAATAAGCAAAACTCCTGAAAGGCGCATGACCGACCCGCAAAATACAACGCCTTTCTCACTAGCGGCACGCAGCCGCCACTAAAGGAGGGTGACAGACGACGACGACGACGATGACGAAGAACAAGAAGAAGAAGAAGATTCGGAGGGATCGTGCTTCACGCCGCTGTGACGAAGCTCTCCCGGAAAGATCTCCGGATCGACACGGAGCACCTTCACCATCCTCTCTACTCTCTCCTTTCCTCCCTCCGTTGGAGAGAAAAATGGCTGCTTTTGGACTCTGCTTTGTCGGTTTTGTCTCTGCTTTTGTTTCGCTGTTTCGTGTTCATCCCCCTTTACATCTTCTTACGTGTCGCAGATCTGACAGGAGAGAGAATAATTTTGGAGCTTCCTCCGCTGGATATTCTCGTTTTCATTCCCGTAATGGCCTCCTCACATACTGCTGATTCCCGCACTACTCCAGAAACGTTTCTGCCATTTGTTACACTGAAGCATGTCACCAGAAGCTTTCACTTCCCAAAACATATCTAATTTAATCTTAAAAATTGTTTTTTGATCCATGAAACAGGTTGTTTATTAAATCCATGATGCTATCATATTGTCAAAAAACGATTTTTATCTCTCTTTATATTATATATTTCCGTGTGCCTATCATTCTATGTTCTAATTGTCAAAAATCATTGTCTTCTTCAAGGGGAAAACAAAATTATTTAAGCTAAATATATAATTTAACATTCATTTCCTGTTATTATAAGTATTTATACCGTTCTATGTTTCACTGTCAAATTCTTTGAGAGCAACTTGTGTTTCTCCTGTCTTCTTCATGAACGTTGGAGCAATGAAATGCTAGCTTGCAGGTTGCAGTGGGACTTCTTCTTCCTCCTTTGAAGCCCACCAGTAGATCGAGGGAGAGTCTATAGGTATTATTGGAGCCATGGCCGACAGATTCCATGAACACCGCTGGCTTTTGTTAGGGGTTGTGATGGTGGTATTGCAGGAAGAAAACAAAAGACCAAATCCAGAAGAATACATACGCGTAAGATTGGTATCTATCTGTACACTGTCTGCATCAGAAAACTACTATACATTTGGTGGTATCGAAGTTGTATGGAACAAAAGAACAGATTCTTCAAGCCAAACTGTGCAGGTTTCATTATCAGAATCACAGCTACCATCATTATCTTCCATTCATGATTCAGAATCACAAATTGCTATCAGTATCAGGGTTTTGCTTGCTATGAAATGTTGGTTGTCACAAAAATGAAACACCACCAACCAGTTCTGTGTCAGATAGTTGCAAGGATTGCAAGAAACAAAAGAAGGGTTGTCCAGCCAAATTGTGTAGGTTTCAGAATCACTATAGCTATCAATCTCAGGATTCTATTTTTTATGAAATGTTGGTGGTCACCAAGTGAAACATCACTAACCAGCACTGTGCCAGATGGCTGCAAAGATTGCATGGAGTTTTTAAGAGAACAGTTCTTTCTAGCCAAAGTGTGCAGTTTTGGTGCATAGATCAGAATCACAACTGCTATCAGTCTCTTCTATTTTTACACTGTTATATGTCATAAGATGTTAGTTTGTAAGGAGACATGACCACCCTCAGAATTTCTAACCTATAGATACAGATGAAGAGAAAAATGTTGTATCTTCTCTCTCTCTCTCTATATATCATGAACCATTAAGGGGTGCAAGTAATTAATTCTCAGAGGTCTAAGAATCCATCACCTGCAAACAAGTAGCAGTGAATTTAATGGCATTGTGAACAGAAATCACTTATAGCTGATCAGTGAACAAACTGCTAGTTTTAGTGTCTTTCATTCCATTGGAATTAAGGTTAGCATTTTAGGAATTGGAATAGCCATCAATCAACTAAACAATGAAAACAATCTTCTCATGTGATCATGTATGGAAACTGATACTGCAGTGACTGGAATTCTCTACAATCTAATTCTTTACAAAAGGTTGTATGGTCTCCATCTCCTTGATTTTGTATTTAAGAATAAAATTAAAAAGATGTGTGTGTGTGTGAGAGAGAGAGAGAGAGATTCTTTTGATGTGCTGTTGTCTTGCTTGCAAGGAAAACAAAGCCAAGCATAAAGCATTGAGTGCATCATTTCCATTGTTGGGGCTGGTCAACATTACTTTTGTTAGGTGGATTTGGATCAAAAAAATTATGCCTTAAGTATTGCACACTGCATCAATTAATCCAACCAAAGACCATCATATTAGAATACTTTATGGAACATCCTTTTTTCAAATGATGATATGTGGTCTAAGTGGACAGCATGTTGTGGTATACTTGCAATGAAACAGAACCAATGTATATAATATGTGATTTGTTGTCTCTTTCATAAGCCTCAAATTAGGTGAAAATTTATCTCCAATTTTCAAATAAAATCACTCAATTTTGAAGATATAGTGGCCTACCTTTTTTTTTTTTGGTAGAAAGACACTATTGAAGAACAATAAAAATAACCCAACAACACTCTATCATATTAATTTATTTACTTTTTTTAGAAAAAAAAATAGTTTAATGATGGATGAGAGAAAAGAGAAGAGAAATCATGTCAAACACTCAAACAGATTTAGACCAACAAGAAGAGAAAAATGGAGGTAAATTGTGTCAGTCACTGAAAGGTGGATGTGATGTCTTTTCAACACTTACTTTTGTGGGGTCAAAGTTTGCTGTTTAACCAAATGAACAGCCATCCACTGAAAGCTTAATAAAGCTGTATGGATTTGATCAAATTAACTTAAAATAAGAAGGGAAAGAAACCCAATTTTTTGTGCCTGTCATATGATCTGGATGTGCCTGTGAATGCCTGCCACCTTTGGAATCCAAGATGGCCACCATGACCTCACACCAGTGCAATTAGTTGTTTTAAAGCTGCCTCTGCCTCACATATTGGACCTCCATAAAGTCAAAAAAAGATGGTGTTCTAACTTGGGAAGGTGACCAATACTTTTAGAAAAGTTAATAGTGTTGGAATCTTGTATCATTTCCCCATTTTTATCCACCACAAAACCTCACAAAACATTTCACATTTTTGGGATGTTTTAAGCATGCATTTATCAGATCACTGTGATGTATTTTTCTTTCTGATTAAGAAAACACTATGCAACTTTTCTCTCTTACTGGATTATCTCCTTTTTTTTCCTTTAAACATTTATATTTGCCATGGTTGTAAAAAATGAATTATTCAGCAATTATGGCTCATATAATGCTGGTTTTCTTTCATGTCAAATGTACAATATATATGTATGTTTATGTGTGTATATATAAAAATATATATGTATATATATGTATATGTATATGTATATGTATATGTATATGTATATGTGTATATATATATATATATATATATATATATATATATATATATATATATATATATATATATATATATATACATACACACACAGAAATTTTTATGAAAAAATAAAATAAAACAAAATTTTAGAATGTGACAAACAGAAACAACACAAAAAAAACTTTTTAGCCTCTCTAAATATATGAAGAAACCCATTCATCAGCTCAACATAATCACTCAAATACCAAAGTCAGTTGACCCTTTAATTAAGCAAAATAATAAGATATTTTGATTTGATTCCATCAAATCCAAAGAGTATTTCTTGTTCAGTAGCCCAAGCAAACCCATCATGAATAGTGATTCTCTCCACATCAAATATGTAAAAAAAAAAATAATTCAAAGGTTTTGACAAAGAAGTAAGCAAATTTGTTTTCAACATTAATTAATTAATGGCATGCACCATCTTGATCAATTCAGTCATGCAAGGAGTAACTTGTAATGGAAGACATCAAACCTACCATGCTATGTGTTTGCAGAGGAAATCATTGATTTCCACAGCAAACCTGTGTGGCCAACTATCATGGAGGAGATGGGGATACCCTCACAAGCCATCATTTTTGGATCCCAAGCTTTGCCCAGAAGGAAGCACACCATTGATAATAGGACATGAGGTGAGAACATTTCCCAATGCCAAAAAGCTTTTGAGAATTTTATTAGGCTCTCACTTCTCAGGCCCCATCAAAAGAGGTTAATTATCTCATTTATTATTATGAGATCTATATACTTGAGATCATACACAACTCGACTTGATAGTTTAGATAACTTTATGTCCCAATGATATTTGATAGTTTAGATACCTCTAATTATTATTCTTAAGCCAATGCAGGAGACTGAAGCCAATAGAAGATCAAAATATCAACGTACGAGTGATGGAAAGAAATGTACCAAGGAAATCTGACGAAGACCACCTAACAGAAGCTGCACTTTGGAAACAGTGTCAGGTGTGGGCGTTCCTTTTCTGATGCAGCTTTTGAGAGCAGTAAAAGCTTTGATCTATCAACTGTAATGCCAGTGGAGTCTCTGCAGGCTCACTTGCTCTCAAACCTTCAAGTGGGAAAGTAGCTTTGATCCAGTATTCCTGCAAATGAGTGAACAAAGAGAGGCCCACCAGCAGACTGATGAAATGCGTGTGAGAATTGACAGGACGATGTCATCTCACCAGTTCGAGTCACTGCAATGCAACAATACCAAAGCTGTGCCATCGTGTGGAGATTATGATCTCTAGGACCACCGACGTGTGACATGATCTCCTGCTTCCCCACGCATGAAGCTCTCGTACGATTGGATGCTGCACAGAGAAGGCAGGGTTGGCCAATTGTAATCGTATAAGAGCACAAAGTGAATCAGAGGATTAGATAGGGGGAGTCACGTGTGGAAGTGGCAGGGGTCGAGCAACTAAAGTGACCAGGGCGAATCCAATCAGCTCGTGAGTCCGAATGGACCGAGTCTTAACGTCGGGTTTTGCTCGTTTTAATTTGAGCTTGAGAATTATGACTCGGATTTGTTCGTTAATCTTAGCAGACGAGTTGGGAAGAAGACGATTTCGCATTTCCGAACGGGCAACGCAGGGCCGCACGGGTTTGATGGGCCGGTGGCCCGATGAGGACGGCTCGGTTGTGGGGGCCCACTTTGAGGTCCTGTGGGCCCACTTCGAAGGCCCCGTAGGTACGGTTTTGGGGAAGGATCTTTCCTGATGACGTCTTCGACTAGGAAAAGTCATTTAAACGGTGCCCAACGCTTCCCCCGGAGGCCTCGGCTAACTCGTGGGGCCCATTCTGAGGTCCTGCGAACCTGTTTCGCGGGCCCCTCAGGTACGGTCTGCGAACCGATCTTTCGTGCTGACATCTTCCACTGGCAAAAGCCATTATTCGGTACCGTCTCGCTTACCCTCGCGCTCACTTATGGAGGCCCACCTTGAGGTCCCATGAACCCACTTTGTGGACCCCTTAGGGACAGTTTGGGAACAAATCTTTTGTGCTCACGTCGTCCACTAACAAAAGCCATTGATGGTGTACCCGCTCCCTTGCCCTCGGGCTTACTTGTGGGGCCCACCTTAAGGTCCCTAAACCCACTTCGCGGGCCCCACAGGTGCGGGTTTGGGGAACGATCGATCGAGTACTCGTATCTTCCGCTAGCAAAAGCATCGATTCGGCACGCCTCCCCTCGATAGTCACTGCTCATTCCGTGCGGCCCACTTTGTCCTATGGACCCCCACTATGTGGGCCCCGTATGTAGGTCTTGGGGTGGGACCTTTCGTGCTGACATCTTCCACGAGAGACAGCCATCGACTCGGTGCCCGCTTGGCGTACCTTCGAAAGTCTCATTATCAAACTGCGGGTCCCATGTATTCCTCGTCTACTCGCCTATGATCACGCGAGTAATCTCACCGGGTAAGCCGCACCGTGGAGCTAAGACAATTTCTATCCGACTCGACCAAACCTACGGCACTCAAAAGGACATAACTTATATCGGATCTGTACAAAGACACGAAGTAAATCTGCTATTTAGACATTCGTGACTCACATAAACTAAATCGGACACAAATTGTTACATACGTTTATATCGGAATCACATTGCAACATAAAGGATTAATAGCAAGATAAGTACTTGTTTCACGATGTCAATTGAAGTACTGAAACCTTAAATTCACCGTTTCTATAAGCTAAATTAGCACTCAATGTTGAAATACATTTTTAAATCGAAAAGGATAAATACGAAATTAATTATTTTTTAATATATGCAATATTTTCTAAAAGGTATATATATATATATATATAACTCAAATATATAATTAAAAATATTAAATTATAAAAGGGTGTATATGTATATATACCTAGTGTTAAACATAGAATAAAAAATAAATCGGATTAGTATCCACATCCGTGTCAATATGGTGGAATTGTTTACCCGGATCCGACTTGCCAGATACAAATTCGGATCTTTGGATACAATCCGACCCGTTATCAGCTGTAAAGATGCGGCCGTATCGTACCCAACATTCTCGCACCCGGGCCCACTTGTCTCGCTTACTGGTCGGTGGAAACTGAACCTTCTTCTTTTGTGTTCTCTCTCTCTCTCTCTCTCTCTCGATCGATCGATTAATATAAATTCGTTCTCGAATCCGTCACCGTCGCCCTCCTGATTTCTCCTAGGGTTCGGCGCCTCCTCCCCTTCGCCCCATCCTCTATGTCGCCGCCTCCGGGATCCCTCCGATCCCCAACGCCGTCTCGCGATTGCTGATGCCGCCTTCCCGGATCGTCTCTGCTTCTTGCTTTCGGTCCGCTCCGATCCGTAAGTGCCCGACCCCGCCACCTCCAGGTTGTTTTTTATCGTCTCTTGAGCACCACCTGTTCGATCTCACGATCACCATTTTCAGTAATGCCGCATCTGATATGGACGTGAGCACCATTAACTTTTTGAATCCTGCTATCTTCGATAAGCGTTGGCACCTCTCTAGCGATAGTTGTTGAGTTAATCTGGCGTTTCTCAACATTACTAAGCGACGATCATTACGTAGATTCTCCAATATTTCTAGTTTAGGATTAGGATATATGTACTCTTTAGGTTTCATCATAGTCAGTACCCGTCGATGTCCATGATTCTCTCGATCTATCTTTATTGTAGCATATTACCATCTTGTACTACCAAAATCTCTCCATGGATGGTGAAGATATGGGCATGTAATTGAACCCGCTGTCAACAATTTATAATAGCATTTGCGAAAATATGGATAGGGAAATGAAGAAGCATTTTCTAACGTAGACTGCTCTGCCCTACATATCTTTTACATGTGCCAGTGTTCATCTTGAATACTTTGAATGGCCTTTCGATATTCTTGTGTTGTTGCTTATGTTCTCTTCATTTTTGTCTCTTAAAACAGAAAATATACCTGTTAGTCAAGGAGTAGCAAAATCCAAATATTGCAACAAGCACCTCAATACGTGGAGCCAAAGCAGAATGTCATGAAGCCATATGGATCCCTCAAGAATGTAATGCACTAAGCAGGGAAAGGGTATATTTTTTACAGTTTTAATGCCCAATGAAAGTCCTGTCCAATTCAGTGTATGCAGCTGTCACATGCTTTAGATTTTCTGGAAAACTTACATCTTTCTAAAGTTCCTGAAGTTGAAAATGGCAAAAAAGAAATTGAAGAAGGCTTATTCACTGTAGAAGTGTGACTTCAGTTCTATTTTTCATGAATATGATTACAGAACCTGTTCAGTTTTTGGAGAATAATAAAGCCCCACAAACCTTAATAATGAGTACATCTCAGCAAATACAAGCTCTTAAAATTCCTGAAGCTGTTGTTGCCCTTGCTCAGGCAGCTGGAAAAGTTAGTGGTGAGACCGAAAAATGTATGTATATTGTATTTGATTTGTTTTGTTTCTTGCTGAAGGGTTGAATATATGATTCATTGAATATTTGTTCTCCTTTAGCAGATCTTCCAGGATGGTCTTTATTTCCATGTACGGTTCAGATGCTAAAATGTGAGAAATGTTCACGTGAGTTTTGCTCCACAATTAACTATAGACGGCATATTCGAGTGCATCGCAGATCTTTGAACATTGATAAGGTTCTTTCTGTGCTCTTCTGTTTTAATATATTTGTTTCCATTGGTGTCTTATTTTCTTTCAGAGCTTTACTGTTATAACCTTGGGCGGGAAATTGGATTTTTCTACTTTGTTGCCCATTTTTTTGACAGAATCAAAATATTCTGTTCTGGGGAGTGCTTATTATTGCTTGATAGTTAATGTATCAAGTGCTAGTGATTACTGGTATCATATTCCTGAGCATGTTAAGTAAAAGCCAGCAATCTTCTTTGTATTTTTTCATAGTTTCATGATTTAGTGAAAAAGTATGTATTCTAGTTTAATATTTAATCTTACTAAGAGTTCTTGAACAGCTACTATTATCTTCAAATTTGTGTATGGTTTACTGATCCTTTCTTGAAAACTTAGGACTCTACGAAGAATAGGATGCTTTTGGGAGTATTTTGGGATAAGGTAAGTTTCTTTAAGTACATGTAACACTTCTTAGGTGTACTTCCCCTCTAACAGAAATCAATAATGTATTCTGTGTGTTTATCTTGATTGGTGTTTGTCAAGCCTGAAATTGTAACTGAATAATTGATGGTCCATTTGAAGTTTGCATTTTTTTCCTGTAGAAAACTATGTTCTCTTTAATGATGAAAACCTCTGTGCGTTTGTAGCTACCTCTGGAGGAGGCAAAAGAAATTTCATCATTCAAAAATGTGGATATAGAGGTAATGGTTTAAGTTAGTATAGTTATTTTACTCATTATTCCATTATCCAGTTTCTTAGTGACCACAATTCAAAGTTCTTATTTTTGGTCTAACTGATAGAGCCATTCAAAGTATGGAAGTTTGTATGTATTTATGTGAAATATTGGTGTGCAAACTTTTCTTTGTTCTCTGATATGCCTCTTCAGTAATCAAGAACCTATTATGGTTTGCTTATGTATTTCTGTAATCAGAAATAATAAGGAACAAGAACAACAATCTTATGAGTATACTGTATCATTGATCTTAAAAAGATCATTGTTTTTTTTTTTTCACCCCTGGTGGTGAAATATCATGATGATTACTTGGAGAATGCTGTTTCTTGATAATGAGAAAGGGCTATTTAAGGTGGTCATCGATTTTTTAACCATCGGTCTTCACTAGGCTTATTTAACAAACTCTGACAGTGGAGTTGATACTCCATTGTTATGACAAAGTCACAAATTGCTAATTGCTTTTTATCTAATTTTAGTTTACCAATAAACCAAGTTATTTAAAAAAAGGAATGTGAGGGAAAATAATATTGCATTGTTATTTAGAGAAAGTTCTAATAATTATCCCGTTACAGGATGTTACTGGTTCTTCAATTATAAGGGCGTTGAAAACTTCTGTTCAAAATCTTGGGCTGCCTTTACTGCCACATATATATGTGAAGGCTGGCACAACTCTTTTGGTAAGAGAAATTGGATAGTACATCAGTTTGAAATGTATCAGTCACTGTTGCATGTACCGCATTCTTGAGGTTCACGTTTGCATTTTGTAGAATGTTATAGAAGGAAGTCCTTCTAAGTTTCCTATATCATCTCAAGAATTGTTTGGAGTGCTTGATGATGCAAGCGAGGAGACATTTTTATGTGCTGGCAGTACCTTGTCAATGCAAAAGTACATCTTCAGTGGAGATGCTGGGAAGATTGCTCTCGAGACAAAAAACTCAGTTGCTTTTGCTAGTTTTATGCTTGAACAGAAATTGGTATATACCTAGTTTTTCTCTCATTGTTAAGTGTTGACATTTTCTTTAAAAGCTTGCTTCTTACCTTATGAAGAATTGGTTGCTAGGTGAAATCGTGGTATGCTGATAAAGATATTGAAGCTTTAAAATGCCAACGTGTGCTTATGGAGGAAGAAGAAGTTGCTAAGAAAAGGTATCTTCAGATTATGTGCTTATGTTAGTAAAGGAACCGTATCTCCCCATGTATCCAACTTATCTCTACAATTGAATTTTATTCTCTTTAGCTATCATGATTTCTACATGTTCAACGTGGTATTATCTTATAAGAGGATATAAACCATTTACTTTTAAAAGCTCGACTTAAGGATTGTTTCATTTCTTAGTTAAGGATCTGAATTATTCAATCCCCTGAATAGGCAAATTTTTATCTGAAATTATGATTAAGTTTGAACTTTATGACAACAGAATAATAAATATGGAGTACAAGTATGATAAATGCTACTGCATATTTTGAACTTAACAAAGAACCAAAGAACCTTCATTAGACATGGTTGTAAATGGTCACATAGGAACCACACATCTTTGTCTGGATCCAATCATCTTACTGATATAGTTGTAAAATTATGTTTCAGTAAGGAGTGGATCCTCAGTGAAAAAATGTAACTCATAGATTGTGAAATGGGACTGATTTCTCAGTAATTTAGTATACAGGTTCATGTTTAACAACTTTTACTTGGTCAGCTTGGTTGGATTATGCAAGTCCATTATTTTTGGGTAACCTCTGACAGATATAGAGTATTGTTGGTTTTGTATACCATGCTGATAAAAATATCCTTTTGTTATCTTTTACAAATGTGAAAACACCAGTTTTATTTGCTAGCATATTCATTATAATTAATGCTCAACTAACTCAGATGGAGTAATGTTTAGGCAAGCTGAGCTCCAGGAAAGAAAAAGGTTGAAGAAATTGAGGAAAAAAGAAAAAAGGGTGAATATATCGACTGGTGTTGCCAATGCCAAAAACGAGAAATGTTTGTTTGATACTGTTGAGGCAACATGTAGTTCCATAGAAACACTAAATGAAATGCCTGCATGTGAGTTTTGCCAGAACACTTCTAAAGAACCAGTTTGTCAGGAGACACAATGTGGAGAGGCAACCAGACTGGTTGAACCACAATTGGATTGGAACCGGAGACAGCATTCTCACCCTGACAATGCTGATCAGACTGTAGACCAGAAAATAAAAGCCAAGGCTAGTGAATGTCAAATAACTACCACTAGTGGGCAAGTCCCCATGTCAGCACAAAATTCTCCAAATGGTCATGATCTGGGAGAAGTTCCATCTGCAAAATCTTCAGTAACATCAACTAATGACCTTATGATTTTGACAAGTAAAACAGTGCCAGATAGAGAAGATGCAAATGAAAGAAACACTGATCCAAAAGCTCGATATTCATACAACGAACATGAAGTGCTGATAGGCTCTATCAGTGTCACACTTAGAAAGGGTTATGATGATAGCAGGGAAGCTTCAGCTTTGGTACAGAAACATTTCAAAAAGCTAGCGAAGAATGATTTACATCCCAGTAGTGCCATTCGGACGACAATTGAACTGCACAGACCAGTGTGCCATGACATTGCAGATTCTACCACGGAAAAGATTGCAACCGAAGGCAATCAATTTCATTCTGATGCTTTCAATCAAATTTCTGTTGAAGATATTTATTTGTCCTCTGTTGCAATGGTTGACAGTGGCACTGACAAATGCTGGAATTCTTTCACTGACCTGGGTGATGCAGGATTGTCCTTGCCGAGAATGTTTTCAAGCCAGATCGCAAGGGCCTTCCTAGCAGAGAGTAAGTCCTTTGCTTCTGTATATCAATTTAATTAATATTTGATCCCTCACATCCCAGTTTGCAGTTTTTCCACCATGTTAAGGACTCATAAACCTGAAACCCTTTGGGTTATCTTAAAAAAAGCTTTGCCTAACTTGCATTATACCAAATATTCATAGAAAACACAAAGTTTGCATTTTATAAGCCTGATTTTAGCCTGTTCCTAGGAAGTTTCAAATTGGTAAAAATCATTGGACATATACAGGAATGAGGTTTTGACTTTGGTCAGTTGAACTGGCCCATTCTTGTAAGTTCTTTAAGAATTGATACATCATGCAGGATGGAAGGAGTCTATGATAGCTGATCACGTGACACTAACTTTACCCAGTGATTTGGAGGCCACTAGGCTGTCATCAGAGTTTGAGGTACAAGATCGGCGACTTTGATTTCCGAGGTCAGGTCATCCTCGATGCTTCAGCACATAAAAACAAAATTAGCTGCAGACATAACAAGAAGTCTAGGCCTGGTTTATCTCAGTGCTTCAGTGGGGAAGCAAGGGGTTAGATAAATAGACTTTTGCTATGATTTATACTTTTAGCATCCCCAAATTTTAGAAGGCTTCCCAATTTTAAGAGAGGTCTGTGTTTAAACAGTTCCTTTTTTTTCTTCTCCTAAATATTATTGTCAATGTGTCTCTATAGGTGTTGTACTGGTTCATTTTTAGTACCATCGTTTTGGTTTTACTTGGACCTTTTGTCTGTACAAAAGCATAGAATCAAACGTCTATCTCTGATTTAGTCCTTTGTCCTGGCTTTTCCTTCAAGACTTAATTGTCTAGGAACTCTCATGAATTGAGGTAAATCTTCGTTAAATTACTGATCAGAAACATCATTAAATTACTACTTAACTATGTGAATGTTACTGATTCTTCTTTTTATATCAGTTGGTGCAGTGTCTTCTTATATTCAGTGACTGAAGAGAACAACCACCGTGACTCTTCCACAGCAACAGGCGACTTGGACAGTGTTCTCTCTCTCTCTCTCTCTCTCTCTCTCTCTCTCTCTCTCTGACCACAGGATATGAAGAACACGTCTCAGAGAACACAAGTGTCTACGATATGAACTAGGAAGAACCAGGGAGAAACAAAAGACGAATGAAGGTACAATTGTGCTTGGCCACCTTCGTATTGCCATTTGCAGACCTCTTCAATCCAAAAGCAGTAGTATTACAGTTACCCAAAGACCAACAAAATACCCCAGCACATGCGCGCGCGCGCGCATACACCCTTAATCATGTAAACAAGCCAAAAAGACCACAAACGCCTCAACCACTTACATACAGATGCAAGTAGCAGGGCAGCTCTTCCTCCTTCGAGGAAGAAACCATCGAGACACCAAGGCAGACTGGAACAAGTAATCGATACCCCTCAGCACTCCGGAGTGAGGGAATGATCCCTGCTGTAGTCATGGCAGTAGTCGTAGACCATGTGGTTCCTCTGCGCCCACTGCATCGCCGCGTACTGCCGGGCGCTGAGCCCGTAGCCTGACGGCGACGCCGGCACCGGGCGGCAGGACGACGGCGCATTGGCCGAGCACCCTGTTATCTTGAAGTCGGTGAACCTCGCAACGAAGGGTTGGAACCTGTAATCCGCCTTGTACTTGCCGTTCTCTGTCGCCCAGGATGATGCGTCCCAAATGGAGCCGTACACCCACATCGGCCGATCCGGGAACGTCGCCTCGATCTTCCTCGCGTACCTCCTTATCGGCACATCGTCCACGAAGAATCTGCGCATGGATGGATGAACCGAGTTCAGCGTCTGAGCTGGAAGAGCAGAGCACGTGCACGTCCTCTCAGAGTAGACCCACTCACATGATCTCGTCGGGGTTCCAGAGGATGGCGTAGTGGTGGAAGGCGGCGGTGGGGTCGAACCAGAGGTGGAACCTCATCTCCCTGCCGATGACCCGGCCGTCGCCGCTTCCCCTGACGTACACGTTGGTCTGCAGCGTGTACGGCTTCCCGGGCGTCGTGCCCAGGAACTCGATGTCTACCTCGTCGTGGAACCCCGGGTGAGCTTCGTTGTTGGAGAGCTGCAAGCACGACGACCGACGCATGCATGAGTACCCATCAACATCAACTCCAACAAAACCAGTGAGGGATCACCGACGCACATAGAAGGCTGTATTCACGCCGGCGGTGTAGCCACTCTGGAGCTTGATGGAAGTACCGAAGTAGCCATTCCGGTACGGCCGAATCGACTTGAATCCACTCCCTACACCATTTCTAGCATCATAATTCGGCGACATAGAAACTGAGAAAGGTCAACTGCGGGGAGTAGCAAGAATGGCAGACCTGAGCTCCTGTCAAGCCAGACTGTGACAGAGGATTGATCCCGGGAGACTGATTGATGCTGAGGACCCCAGAGGTTCCTGTATCCCTGGTAGAACCTGGATGACCTGATCTTGGAACTGAGGGGATAGCCCGGGGAGGGCTGCGCATTGGCAGAGTGGAGGATGAGGAAGACAAGGAGTGGGATGAGAAGAGCCATGCAAGCTGATGGATGAAGGTGAAGGTGCGGAGGTTCATGGTGGTAATGCATGGTTTAAATAGGAGCGGTGAGGGTGTCCCACCTCCATGAAGATGCATGTAATTAATGAAGAAACCAAGAAAAGTGGTGAAGAGTAAACGGAAAGAGCTTTTCTTGGTGTGAGATTGATAAAAGTCTCAGTCCCAAGAATCACCAGTCTTTGATCTACACCTTGTTTGTTCATGTCTGATCTCAGGTCTGAATCCAACATTCAAACCTACCAAGAAGCACATCTCTCTCTCTCTCTCTACTGTTTACCTGATTGAATGCATGGGTATATTTCCTTGCATGCTTTTCCCATTGCCACAAGGAAAAGGATGGAGAAAAGAATGCAAATTGTTTGACCAAAAGCAAGCATATGTTTGATGTTTGGTGGTGATGAATCACTTGTTACAGCAGAATCTCCTGTTCAACTACTCTTATCAGTACATGGTTTAACTTGGATTAACACAGCTCATTTCTGTCAACTGGGAGCTTTACATTCGTTCACACTTGTTTTGATGGGACATTGTGGACTATATTCTTAGCATTAGTCTGATCAAAACAGTCATCACAAGCTGATAATTAGCAGATGTTCTTTCAATAGCAGACGTTGTTATTCTTTAATTCCATCAAGAGGTTAATGGCTATTTATGCTGAAGTAAGTGAACAGACATGCAGATGGAGACAAAAGAAAAAGCTTCTTCACTGTGGGGAACGAACTGATAAAGAAGGTCGGATCACTGAACCGAAATCCTTAGATCATCAATCTCCCACTGTTCTTGTAGTGATTGAAATCCTTCCTAATCACTCACCATGACAACCAGTAGTAACCATGTTGAGTAAATGCTGAAGTAGCAAAATCTGGCAGCAGATGTAGAAGATGAGCTGACTCAGTTTGGTCACAAGAAGAAGACCATGCAATGCTACAACAGACAAAGTGCCAAAAGAATTGATGATGAAAATGATACCTACTACAACAATAAGAAACAAAATAATAATTGAAATTAGGTAGGTTGAAGCTTTAAATGATTATACCAATAGTTTATTCGACCAGACACTGTTTCCTTCACGTCAATCAACAATCCTTGAGACGTGCGCAAAACGACGGTGGGTCAGACAGAGCTTGGCCTCCATGGTTTTGTGGAACAGTGTGTGTGGCTCGGAGGACACCTGCGTTCCAGAAATCAGCACCGGTAGTGCTTCAGTGAGGAGCAGATGATGAAGAAAGTAGCCACTGGAATACTGCCAAACGTGTTTGACAGAATGCTTCTGCAATTGCTTGGAATGCTCTACAGCTGAAGACATGGAATGAGATGCAATCAGGAACAAGCTGAAGCGCCGTGAATGGTGGGTGGCTCGATCATGCACACGCTGAAGAGTCAAGAGCAGAAAGAAAGAGGAAGAAGAATTCAAAGTTTGGTCACAGAATCCACCCAGACTGATCGTGTTCCACTTGTCCATGGACTCTCTGAAGATTTCAGATGGAGTCAAAGAAGCATTGTTAATAGCCGCAACTCATGGCTTCTTTGAGCAAATCAAATACATCTGTTGGAGATGCACACATTGCTCCTAACTTTATTTCATCACATCTTAATCTATTTGATCTGACAAGATCCAAGATTTTGTTCTCTAAACCATGTCACTAAGTTCAGCAACACCAACAAATAAATTATATATATATATATATATATATATATATAGTATTTATATTTAAATTTTATAAACTCGATAATGTCGACAAATATATATATATCAACAATTAAAATCATCTAAATATATTTTTTAAAATAAAAATTGAATACATCAAATAATATTTAAAAATCACCAGACTCATACTTTATATCTTTGCGACGATCTCTAAATTTCTTTTCTTACAACGTTGATGATTGATCTTCACATGATTACGAAGTAGATGACCACTCACGCGAGAGCCATGCGGCGAAGTACACCGAAGCGATGCCGTATCTCAAAATAAAAATAAATAAATAAAAAAAATATAACTGGACATAATTAGACCATACAATTAGCTGGCACAAAAGAACATCATCTCTCAACAGGGGAATGGGGAGGGAAACTCTTGTCTTCCCCTTAACTTAAATTGGCTTGGCACACTGAGCAAGTCAAGGAAAAGCTTCAACTGCTCACTTTCCTCAAAGAATTGAATTGTGGCTGCTGCTGGCTGCCAAATACCCGATGATGACACAGAAATGGAGGATTGGGCCACATTGCCGACAAGCTTCTGTGACTTCAATGGTGGAGTGGCTGAACCACACCAAACTGTTCTTGTTTGAATGCATGCGGTTGCAGAAGAAGGGCCACAGATGCATTTGTGTGAAGGGTGGAAACATGTGTCATCTGAGAGATTGGGAAGCCTGTGTTGTTCGTGCTCGAGCTTTTAATCCTTTGTTTAGACTGATGAAGATGAGAATGAGTGTGTCGTAGAACAAGAACATGTTTTCTCATGCAATTTGGCCCAATTTAAGATGTTAGATGGATGAGAGACATTATAATTATTAATTAATTATATGAGACAAATTAATTTCAAATGGGGAAGATTACAACTTTTGCATGCAATTTCGGCTGAATTCACGCAATCTTCTCATAGTTCCAAGTTCAGTGTTTGACCATCTTAGGTTCTCAAAATAATCATACAAATGTAGCCACTTTAGCCTCATTAGTCAAATTTGCCATATGCCATGGATGGATATGGCTTATAAAAATAGTCCAAGTAGAAGGACAAGTCAACAAAGTCTTTTTTTTATTAAAGAAAAAAATGATATATATTTCAAATTCTAAAATATCATATCGGTTAAGTATATCTCTACCATCCGATATCAATCGATGATACCAAATAAATAGTATGATCCGATATCGACGATCGACGACGAATGTTTGAGTCATTTGTTTGATCAATCTCATATGGTAATTAATAGAATCATATGGCATAATGTTTTTCTTTTTAAATATGTAGTCTTGCAGGCTTTTCTCAGTTCATTTGCCACCACTTTGTGATTGATCACATTTGACTCCTGTGCTCCTTTTCTCCTTGCTGTTGAATCAGAAAACCCACCTAATCCTTCTCCACAACAATCTCTCCATAGCTACTGAGACTAAGTACATCTAATTAAGATTTTGAATGACAATTGTAGAGAAAGAAACTAATGAAAATTTAGCAAGAATTACTCACCATCAAGACATGAATATGACATTTAGATTTGTCTTGGATACACTGATCATAGTTTGGTTGGGCATATGTGCTCACAGTAGGAAAAGGGCTCGCCCTATACCTTAAACCTTTGATGCTGTGTGTTTATGTGCTAATGCTTCACAATACTTTGATGTGCAAAGGCAAATCGATCTTGATAAGTAAATTAATCAAGCAGTGTATAAGTAAGGCAAGGAAATCGATCAAAATAAATATAAGAAAGCGATTGTATGATCGATCATGCAACAAACCGAAAAAATAAATGATCATACAGTCGAAGAGGAGATTATGTAATTCTTGGAAGATGATCATGCAATCGACAATCGTGTAATCGGAAGATCAACGTAATGAGGATGATCATATAAGAAAGACTATGATTATAAAATAGAAGAAAGATGAACATGTAGATCATGAATACAAGAAATAAGATCCATGTGAGCATGTAATTGATGTACTTATTAGACCCACAACATACTGATGAAAAATGTGTGCTTCCACTCAAAAATCCCTCCTTCTTCTTCTTCTTCTTCTCAACAAAATTTTCTCACACTCATCTATTTATCTTAATATAAATTTTTATATTTTATTTTATCTAATCCTAACTATTTGAATTAATATAATCATACCCTTTTAATTCAAAATAGTTATAACTTGAAATTGTCCTAAAGAAATAATTTTTTTCTTTCAAGAAAGCTTTTGTAAAAATATCGGCATGTTGATCTTTATTGCAGTAGTCATTTAATTTTTTTCTTTATCAACTATTTCACAAATGAAATGATATCAAACATGTATTTGGTATTCTTGTGGAAGATATGATTCTTTATTATTATAATAGTAAATTTATTATTGTAGTAGATTTAAGTTGGTCCATCTTGTTTTTCTTAAAAATCTGATATAATTCTTCGAAACTAAATTGTTTGACGTGCTGTGCATATAGCCACAACATACTCCGCCTCATAGCTCGTAAGAGTAACATATTCGTACTTTTTTTATTATCCATAAAATCATACTTGAGTCAAGATTGAGCATAAATCCTGAAGTATTTTTATTAACATCTACGCAACCAACCCAATCAATATTAGTAGAAAAATATAACTTAAAATATTTTACTTATTCATAATAGTTGTCTAAGAGTTCTTATAGCTGCTCCAAAGGTGATGCTTGCTAGAGTTGTATATGAATCTTGATAACAAACTAACTACAAACATAATATCCAATCTTAAAAGTGTGAGATAAATTAACCATCCAATTAAACTTCTGTAATATTTCTTATTTATTTTTTTAACTCCATCATCTAATATAAGTTTATCATTTGTATTCATTAGAGGAATCATTTTTTACGGTCAATGTTAATATTATTTTAATTATATTAATTTTGATAATTGGAGAAAAAGTTTCTAAAAGATCGATGCTTGGAATTTGAGCATACTCTTAGGCAACTAGATAGACTTTATATTTTTATAGCGAGCCATTAGCCTTAAATTTTGACTTGTATATTCAATTGAGTCTAATTGCTTTTTTTCCTATAGGTAAATCTACTAAATTTCAAGACTTTTTTTTTTCAATAGCTTTCAGTTTGTTATTCATTGCATGCACTCATTCTTCTTTCTAAGTTATAATTTTAAAACAAGTAAGTTCTAAAGCAAAACATACAAAATCACTAGACTAATATATATGTAAAAAACTATAATTTTTTTTAAAAATTGTTTCAGTATCATTAAAATTACTTGAATTAGAATCATTCAAAATATAAGAAGACTCTGGGTGAGGTATTAACGATAGGCAATGTATCATGTGCTTTATCGACTTCTTGTTTTACTACTATTGAAATTTCAATTGTCATAGAGTTGCAAGCTTCTTCTTCATTAAAAATAATATCATAACTTATGATTAATTTCTTAGTTATCGGATCATAAAGTCTAAAACTTTTTATCTCATTACTAGACCCCACAAATATGTATTTAATGTTTTTATCATCAAGTTTGCTTCTTTGTTATGTAGGAATATGAAAATATGAAAGTAAGCAACACAACCAAAGGCCATTAAATGGCTTATATCTGGTTTTCTATTTAACCATGCTTTGTAAGTTATTTTTCCTTGTACTGTCTTGGTAGAAAAATAATTTAACAAATATACTACTATACTCATAGCTTTTACCCAAAACTCTTTTGATATTGCTTTTTGTTTAAGCATGCAGTTGGCAATCTTGACCACAACTCAGTTCTTCCATTTTGCTACTTTATTTTGCTGGGAGGTGTAGCTTGTAATCAATTCCTTATGAATACTTATATTATTATAAAAAAAAATAAAAAAAATCTTTAGAAATGAATTCACCCCCTCTATCAGTATGTAGAGTTTTAATAAATCAATCATTTTATTTTTTTTTACATATGTTTCAAAAATTTTGAAAACAAAGAATGCCTCAACATTTTCTTTTAGAAAGTATACTCACATCATCCTTATATAATCACTAATAAATAATAAAAAATATATACTTCCATCATATGATATAGTCTGCATAAGCTCATAAATATTTGCATACATAAATTTCAATCATTATTTGGCTATCTGAAAATGACCTATTTGAAAGTTTGAAAGGTAAATCATACTCTCAGCAAAGAGTATCTTTATTCTTAATATTAGGGAAACTACCTATCATATTCTTTTAATTTAATAGTTTTAGTCCATCATAATTCATAGACTATATATTTTATGTCATAATATCGATTTATCAATAATAGTAACAATAAATGTATGAAATGAGAAATCCAAAAATAATAAAGAAAATATTTTATTTTTTTATCATCCATATAGTTGCTATTAATTTTTAAATTTTCTTATCATAAATCAAATATTTCTTATCATAAAAAATAGTATAATGTCTTTTTCTCATCAGTTGTCCTATATTGATAATATTTTATTCTAAATCAAGAATAAATATCACTTCATCAATAATTTTTTTATTAGATTTGGTGTTCAAATAATTATCATTTTTCTTCCACTTAAATCTTGCTATTATTTTTTATCTACACTATTAATCTAAATGAATCATCAAAACTGTGAAATAAACTTTTGTCCAAAAACCAAACAGAATTCTTCATTAAATATCATAAAGAAAATAATTTCTTTATCTTTGATCCTTATTTGATCGGCCTCGTCCCTTGTCTCGAGCGTAATATCATAGATGGCCTCTACCATTTTGATATCTCCTTTAAGATATAGTTTTTAAAATTTTCGTTTGGTCATTCTTCTTATATATCTTCATTTAAAGAAAATATTCTAAAGTTTCATATGAAGATCCGTTCACTTTTTGTTCATGAACTAAAAAGGAGCCCATTAATTCATCAATAAATAACATACTTGTATCTTTAATTTCTTCTATAGTCTTAAAAATCATATTAAATTTTGGAGATAAATTTCGTAATTTTTTTTACAACTATTTGATATTTTAGGTTTTAACCTTAAAATCTCATTTGATTCATAATAGAAAATTATTTTTGAGAAAAAATCAATGATAGATTCAGAATCTTTTATCATAAGAGTTTCAAATTCACATCAAAGAATTTGAAGCTTTAAAGTTTTTGACTTGTTTGTGTCTCCAAACACACTATTTAATATTTTTTTAGGCTTTTATTAATGTTGATACCAAGATGATTAAGTAAAATAGAAACTCATATATTACTTGTTATAGCATGTAGAGAGATCTTACATCTTTCTGCATATTTTTATTTATTTTATCTTTTTGATTTTCAGTAATATTATGATCCTATAGATCATACTTGATAAAATTATTTCTATAAAATTTCATAATCTTTGTAAAATAAATAGAGTTCTCATTTTAATGACCCAAAACATAATTTTCACCTTTAAAGATAAAAATAAATTGATTAGAAACACTTACTCTAATGTTTGTCATATTCTTTTTTTTTTTAGATTTACTGATATTTCCTTCTTTTTTGATCGACATACTCCTATTGGTATTCTTTAAACCAATATCATACTTATTGACTTTCTACGAAACTTCATGGAGAAAGGGAAGAAGATAGTAGAACGAATGGGGAGTGCTTCTAATTTATAATGCTTTGGGTTCATCGAACAACATCTATTTATATTAGCCAAAAGATAGATTATAATTAAAAATAAAAAAATTACCATAAATCTTTTTTCCTCATTTATTTATCTTAATCTAAATTATTATCTTTTATTTCATCTAATCTTAACTATTTGAATTAATCTTATCAATAATCTGTATATATATATATATATATATATATAGTGAATTCTTGTTTCATCTTTTAAAATTAATGTAATTTTTTTTCTACTAAAACTTATAATGGGTAGATTTGAATTAGCTTTTTTAACATCCGCTGGTATTATGATGTTTTCATCTACTTTCGTTCTTAAGTTTCATTTAGGGCTTGCATTGGGATGTGCTTTATGTCCTAAGTCAGTGAGATTTGAGTCAATGGCATCTGTCTTTGCTTGCAACACATTGATTGAGGACGAAAGAAAAAGAAGGAAAACATCAAAAGCTCTACAACTGAGTAACTCAATATAGTACAAAGTCCAACAAGAATCTAATCTTAGTTGCACTCTGTCAAGCTCTTAAGTACTGATTCTGACTTATATGTCCATGTGACCCTTAAACTAATCCTCAGCAGCCCTTTGTCTCAAGCAACTGCAGATTTGGATCAGCAGACATCGACCTTTCTTATATCAGGAAGTTGCACTGAGTTTAATGCCATGCCCACAAACAAAATCCAGTTGTCTTGATTCCAGATGCTTTGAGACATTGGTTGTATTGTGAATGATGCATGGATTCACAGGGAAACATATTCATCATCAAGATCTGACCTTTTCATGTTTGCAGTCAGAAACGTATTGGCTATAGGGTTGTTGTTCATGCTGCCATTGTTGCAGTGCCCAAAGGTAGAGATCAGAAGCTGCTTGATCTCCTCATGGTTGTATTCCGGTCCATTGTTATCTACCTGACACCCTCCTTCAAGAAACAGTTTGTTGCCTTCCATAGCACCATAGATATCTTCTAGTCCATCTTTGACATCGCTGAACCGAGTGCAGCTGCCATCATGTGAGCTGAAGGTGATCGTATGATGCTGATGATATGGAACCTGCAAGAGATCACTAGAGATCGCGGCGGTGGGGAAGGACTTCCACATGTCATGGGAGGTTGCAGGAAAGCCTTCTTCTTCTTCAGTGAGGAAGGGTTTTGGAGCGGTGTAAAAGCCAGCTTGTGGTGGCGAGGATGGTGAAGGGAAGAAAGGCTGGTGTTGTTTCTGTTGATGTGGTTTCCTTTGGGAAGGAGCGATTCCGAGGAGTTTCTTCTTGAGCTTGGTGTTCCAGTGGTTCTTGATGTCATTGTCCGTCCTGCCTGGGAGCTGGGAAGCGATGACAGACCACCTGCACTACGTTGGCTTCGCCATTAAGATCATGGGCATAGGCGGACAGTACGGATGAGATACTTCTCTTCGTGCAAGCACACAAATGGGGGTTTCTCTCTTCCTTATCGAGGAGAATCAACAGACAAGTGAAGAAGGATGCTTCAAACCTGCTTCCAATGGTGGCGAAGAGGCTGCAGATGATTCTGTCTTCTTCTTCTGAGAACTCCCCATGTTTTATGTTGGGCCTCAGGTAGTTGAGCCATCGAAGTCTGCAACTCTTCCCACATCTCTTCAGCCCTGCCAAAATCACCAAAACAACAATCGAACAACCACAACTTCGAGGGAAAGAAAAAGGGCACAAATCCAATCTATGTATCTTACCTGCTTTATGAGGGAGAGCGATCCAATTCCCACCGGTGCCATGCTTCTCTATGAACTCCTTCAGCTTGGAGTCCTCCTCAGGTGACCAAGGACCCTTCTTCACGTTAGCCTTGTCACAGCATGGAGCCCTCCCCATATCCCCAAACCCAAGGAGGAACTTCTCGCTTGTATTACACCAGTATGAGGTTGCAAGTTGCAGCTGGTGACGCTCGAGATACAGCCTCCGAGGAGAGAGACAACAACACAGAAAGCAAGAGACTGAACTGAAATAAGACATAGAAGTTGTAAGAAAGTCAAAGGTTAGCCTGTCTGGTTTCCATCATTTCGAACCTCTCTACAGTAACTTACCATCTTTCATATTAAGGCCATACCTGTACTTACCAGGGCTTCCCTCTCTCTCTCTCTCTCTCTAAAAATTCAGATCCTGTTTCGTTTTCCGGGATGAAAAAGTCTATCTGGAAGAGTGAGGAGCGAGTGAAAGAGATGGCTGGAGGGTGGGGATTTTGCTTGAGAACTAATTTTCTAGTGACGTCTTCCCATGGCCAAACAGTAGGTCAAGAGCATAGGTGATGGAGAAGAAGAAGTAGGCTGGGTGACGAGACCCAACCTGATACAGCTGCATGTGGGCTTGTGAACTGTGTACAACCCTGAACTGGATCGATTAGGTTATGACATTTCGTACAACAATGGCCTCCTTCGTTTGATTCTGCTACTGTTTGGCTTTGAAGCTTGAAACTTGCATATGCGTGCTTGCATCTGCCGCAGTGGTAAAAGCTTAAGAGTCAAGTGAAGCACTGTGCATGAAGCAGCTGTTGATCGTTTTGTATGTGAACTTTACAAGTGACTTTAGTTTATGCTGCAATGATAGCTTAAACAATCCGCAGGTCACTGTCGTCTTCCACCATCTCTCCTTGGAATCGCAGTGCAATTCTACTCCCTCTGAGAACTTGTGAAAAGGTTAAAGGTTCCATGAAAGGAGAATCTAACTGATGTCATATCTTGCGCCATAATACATGTAATAAATATAATTGGGGAAGAGAGTCTTATCAAGTCCACGTGGAACAAATCTTATAGAACTCCTTAGAACACATCAATGATTAGTTTCAACTGCAATGCTCATGAATTCATGATTGATCTGGTTTTGCCACCACAGCTTCAACACTGCATGTTCACAGATAGGTGGTGGAAGACTTTTACTTGATCCTTCTTTTCGTGGAGGTACTAGTCTTTGATGAGGCAGAAGACGTCCCAACCCAAGTCAAGTCTGCAGTTGTTGCACGGTGAGACTTCACCGAAGACGTATGATTGAGGATACAAAACAAATAGATTAATCTTCGTTGCTATCAACTAAATAGAGCAACATTGTATATATATATATATATATAAAGCCAAATGTTTGCTTTAAAAATGGGGAAGATGTCTGGAAACTTCTTTTCACGTGGGAGTCACGTGGCGGTCACTTTCTCCACCCACCGACAACCGCAACCGGTCTCTTACACGTCCACACCCTACCCGCCATCGTGTCAGGAAGGCCCACAGGGGCCCGCATGGCCACGTTTCCTTTTGTCATGGTGGGCCAATACGGGCACGTAGCAGGTGGGTAAGGGCACGTCTTCCGTTGTCGCAACCCGTTACAGCCATGAGGGGCGTTTCCGTCATTTCGTGAATTCCTTGTTCACTTGTGCCACGTGCACCGCACTTGGGAAAACCCGATGGTCATCCCATGACATGGTTGTTTGTTGATGATGATCATGATGATGAGGATGATGCATACATGACCGAAGAGAGGAAAATGTTAGGTATAAGAAGTTCGGATCCGGCTCCGGATCCGATTTCAAGTGACGTTTCTTTATATAGTGTGCTGCCGATCGCTGCCCTCCACATTCTGAATCGGATAGAGATCGGAAAGGGAGAAGGGAGACTTCGAGCAGAGGCGAAGGCCATGGGTGAGGTGAGGCGGGGCTTTTCTTCTTCTGCCGTTTCTGCTCTCAGCTGCTTCTCTGTTTTCATGGTTTTGTTTGCTCAATTGATTTGTTGTGACAATGGCAGGAGAAGGAGAAGAAGGGGGATGTGGAGAAGAAGGGAGGAGGGGAGAAGAAGGAGGAGGAGGAAGCCGTTGAGGTGAAGCTCGACATGCACTGCGAGGGCTGTGCTCTCAAGGTCCGCAAGGCCGTCAAGGGGTTCGAAGGTAATGCTCGTCTTTCCACCCTCGATTTCGTCCTTGAAATTGAAATCGAGTTGAATTGAGCCGATTCTCTCTGTGAGCGACGAGGACTAATCATCCACTACAACGATCGCGTGTTTGCAGGGGTGAAAGCGGTGGTCGTGGATGCCGCGAACAACAAGTTGAAGGCGATCGGGAAGGTGGACCCGTGGAAGCTCAAGGAGTTCCTGGAAGCCAAGACCCACAAGATGGTCGACATCATCTCCCCCAAAGACCCTCCCAAGAAGTCCAAGGACGACGACAAGAAGAAGGACGAAGGCCAGAAGAAATCATCGGACGACAAGAAGCCCAAACCGGTCAGCAATCCATCCACAGATCGAGTTCGATCACCGTTTCGTCGTACTAATTCGTTTCTTCTAATCTGTCTGTGGAACGACCGATAGAGTGCCGTCTCGACGGCGGTGCTCAAGATTCGCCTGCACTGCGATGGCTGCATCCGAAGAATCAAAAGAAACATCTACAAAATTAAAGGTAAAATAAATCAATTAATTCTCCCCAATTATCTGATTTTTCTTGTATCAGTTTGATGTGGATGCCGTTTTCCAACCGTCGGATGGGAGCGTCGGTTCTCATCCGACGGTTGGAAATCGTCGCGGCATTCATCGACTTGCGCGCGTTGGAGGTTTGCGTTATTTTTGCGGTGTGGATTGACAAAATTACCCTCAGGCGTGGAGGAGGTGACCGTGGACGCGGCGAAGGATCTGGTCACCGTAAAGGGCACCATGGACGTGAAGTCCCTCGTCACCGTCCTCAAGGAACGCCTGAAGCGCGGCGTCGAGATCCTCCCGTCGAAGAAGGACGACGGCGGAGGCGGCGAGGTCAAGAAGGAGAAGGCGGCCGGCGGTGGAGGGGAGAAGAAGGAGAAGGCCGGCGACGGTGGCGAGGAGAAGAAGGAGAAGGGAGGCGATAGCAAAGGGGAGAAGAAGGAGAAGGGAGGCGATGGCAGCGGCGATAAGGAGGAGAAAAAGGAAGTGGGAAAGAAGGAGACGACGACGACGGTGGTGGAGGCGAACAAGATGGATTACTCCGGGCCGCCGTTCGGGGGCTACGGGGGTTATGGTTACCGTGTGGAGATGATTCACCCGCCACAGTTCTTTAGCGACGAGAACCCCAACGCCTGCTCTATCATGTGACCGACACGTGTTCGTCGTACATTTTCGCAGCAGCTTATGTAAACAAGAAATGTAAATTGGGAAGAGTAAAAAAAAGCGAACAAATCTTTTCGTTTGGTTTTTGTTTACTTAATTACTAATATATATATATATATATATTGAAATCCAGTGATCGAGGAAGTGAAGTGGTGATGTGAAATATGTCCAACTTTTGGAATGAAGTCTCCAATTAGGATGGTTTGATGTTACCGGACGACTTATGATGCAGCGAAGCTTCAGGAGATACAGCAAATGCTGAATCAGCTCTTGTTACGTGTCAACTTCTTTTAATATTATTGTTGTTTTATGTGATGAGAGATGAGTAGGGAAGGATCTTAGGCAGGTTTTCTAGTGCTCTTTGGAAGTTTGCGTCATTGGTGACTCTATTTATTGATGTAGAGGATAAAGAATCTTTTAATGATAAATATTAATTATTACTATCTTCCCTGTCATTGTTTATACATCATCCATCAAAGCATGAGAAAGATGGGCACGCATTGGAAATGTGTGTGCACCAACCATTGATGGGATCAGTACAGTGCACACTACCTACCAGCCTCCACTGGGACCATAGTAATCAATAAAAATCGTATGATTTGATATCTTTTAAATGTTGTTTGGTTTGTACATGAGACAAGGAAGTGGGGTGGGAGTGATCACAGTGGGTGATTAGATGATGCAGTGATATGAGAATAATTAATATATATATATATAACGTAAATTATTTTTTATTAATTTCTTCCCTTTTTTTCCCTTGAAAAATACTTTACAGAGGTCAATTTTACGAGAATTGCATGTCGAGCAATTAGTGGACCGACAGAGTTCAATTTCTTTGAGCAACCAATCGTTGATGTTTGTAGAATAGCCGACACAAGATGAACAAAATATTAGGACATGTGAAGTGATAGAAAAAGATATGAAACCGGTCGAGATTGTTATTGGCGTGGCTTTTTGTGATGGAGCATCAAATTAACCAAAAAATTTTATTGTCTTTATCGAATGATACATCAAATTAGTTGAACTCCAACATCATCAGTAATAGCTTTCTTATTCCTTAATGAATATTATTGGATGAAAAAGAAAAACTTCTCGAGTATTGTTTTCATCAAAATTTTGAGAAAATCTTCAATTATTTACTCGATGATTCTTCGTTTGGATGATGATTTTTTGCAATTTATTTTCTTGTTCATGAATATTTTTCGAATTAAATAAAATTATTCTCGACATTAATTGACTTATTCACTTGTTGTATAGGAAAAAAAAAATAAAGCATTGTATAAGATGTAACGTTAGTTTCTACAAAGTTAAACACTTGTCACAAAAAGAAAATTTATAATTTTAGTAAAAAAATAAAATCAAGAATTACATGTGCAAGAATAGTTATGATTAGTTAAATTTGTGGGTGTGGAATTTTCATTTGCATTACAAGTTCCTCTACTTGTAAGGGTTTTAATCCCAATCCAATGATCAACAAGAGTTCCACCAGCATCATAAACCCATTTTTATTCTCTATATCCATTAATACAAACCCATTTTAAACAAGGGGATTTCTTTAAAAATGCTGCTCGTTTTTTATTTTTTCTAAATGAGGCCTATTAGATTTATCGGTTGTTGTATTCATTTTTCTTTGTTGTCCTATATGCTCCTCCTCATTGTCGGCAATACCTCATTCTCTCTTAGTTGCGGAGGTGATATTCTACCATTTCTACCCACTATAATTATTTTATTTCTCTTAGCACAATAGATGTGGACATAATTCAAGGGCTAATCTAGGGAACGATGGATAGAGAATAATGGTAAGGTTGAAACAATAGACATCTAAATTAAAGAGATGACCACCATAGGATGAAACTAACATGATCAAAATGACAGACCTTCCGATAGGACGAAGATAATCATGATGAGGTGGAAACGATAGGGTCTCACGGAAGCGAGACAACTTCGAGGCACTTGATAACTCATACCTGAAAGAGGACGTGACGATGATAAAAAACATCACTATGTGATGAATGAAGAAAGAGGCATTGGCGATTGGCGATAGGTATTTTAGATATTTAAAAAAATAAAGACATCAAATATAAATTTTAAAATTAATAAATATTATTTTAAAATTTTTAAAAAGAAAAACGTTTTTTTGTTACAAAAATCACATGTTCATATTGTATTCATCTAAATCTGCCTCTTAAAAATGTGATGATTAATTTTGATGTCATATGTTTCTTCCTACCATCGAATCGAATCCCTCCCCACCCTCACATTCTAGTCAGCGGAAGTCCACCACAGGATCATGTGATGGTCCCTGACCTTACAGAATATTTGTAGGGATGTCAAGGTAGAAAGTGGAAGGAGGAGATCATTCTTTCCTTCTTTATGTGGAGGATGCTTCATGGAAGTTAGCATCAGGCAATCATGTGGAAAGAGAAAGAAGAAAGAAAGAAAGAAAAGCTTATCCTCCTCCCCCTCACTCCTGCAAAGCTGCTGTAGCATTGCTGTTCCTTCACACCTCAAATCCAAATGCATAAGAAAGCTCCAAAGGTCTTCTTTAGCCTTTCTGCCATGCCATGAGATTGGATGAACATGATGTGTGTTCATCATCTTTACCTCCTCTTCACCACCACCACCACTTCCTCTAACTCGTATGGTTTGGAGTTCATAACCATCTCCCTCCCTGGAGGTGTCTTTTCTGCATATGTTTTCTTAAGAAATTGTTACCGTGGAAGGCAGCCAACTTGAAAGAACAAATATACATATATATTTCTTCATCCACTCATGATCGAAGAATGAAGTTTGAGGGCGATAAGTTTTCAGTGAACTGGTAATTGATTGGAAGAACATTTCAATTATCTCATTGGTGCTACTTTTATTGTTGTTGGCCTTCTAAAACCCATTTCGTGGCTTATCTCATCTCTCTACTCATTCAAAATGCAAACAAGAATGGTAGCAACAACAAGTGTTATATGGCACTTAGTGCCCCTAAGATAAGCTTAAAGATAATGTTGCTAATGCTAACGGTGCAATTAAAAGACATTAGTACCTTCTTATCAGGCCATTACTGCACTGCCATAAGAGTAGGACGTTCGAGATCCGAAAAGAAACTTCGAAACCACACCAATTACTATTTGGTGTTGACTTCTGACATGTGATGTCAAATTATCGGTCCCATGTCACCACCACCATATAAGGTCAACGATGAAGAGCCACACAAACATGCCACATGCTTTGAGCCAAATGTATACATTTCCCGAAAATAATATTAACGATTTGATCTTGTTATTGTTGTCCTTAGCTTCGATTTGGAACCAAATCACACATGATTGACACATATAATAATATTCAGATATAAATATAGATACATCTAAATAAATTTATACATTAATAATTTTTATATTTATCTTTATACATATATATATTCATGTTCACGAATATAATTGATACATCTAAAAATAATAAAAAATTAATAAAAATTATAAAATTATAAATTATTATTAGTGTCGAATTTCCTGATAGTTTCTTTACTAGATTTGAACCAGTCAAACTGCTGAGTCGAAACCGGGCCACGTCTTGTATAACTCATAGTGGTGGCGGCCCCACCAAAATGGGTGGTGGAAATGGCAGCACGACCGGGCCCCTCTTGGCAATTGAGGACATGCATCCATCACCGCCCCAGTTTCCCCTGCATATTAACGGGTTTCGGATGTAGATTTTAACGGGCGAGTTCATTTGTTCGACCCGGAAGCCGACATTGGATGGCATGTGGGTCGTCATGCATCCTCATCGTCATGTGATGGGTTTACCATGCTTGGCTGTTGGGCCCATTTAGTCGAAGTCAATGTTTCCAGAATGTGGTATGGATGGTATGTCGACGGCCTCATGAAGCCATGTTGGGATTTTAAACGTGGGAAGGATAGGAGCACGCATCGATCGTTCACGAATCTCAAAGCATGCACATCCCGTTCCACCTGCTCCGACTTCTTCTAACCGCCCTCGATCTCGCACATACTACTCTCTGTCGACCCGGCCGAGCCAAACCCAGTGGTCTAGTCGTTTGGGATTCCTGTTCCGTCGAACACGGGCGCCCGGCATCGTCTCTCCCACAGATGGGGTGCTCCTCCTCTCTTGCAGGTCCCCATTCCCTTCTTCCTTTCCCTTCCTCCTTTCTTAGGGTTTGATCTATCGTTCTCCGTCTTTACCCTTTGTTGATTGCTCCATGTCTTCGATTCTCAGGTAGGATCGTCTTTGTACCATAATTTCTTGTCGATCCTTGTTGTGTGAAAGATAGGAGTGCCATTCTTTCAATAATTGATTATCCGAATCCCTTTCTTGGTATTTTGTTTTCTTTTCGCCATCTTGATACGGCTGTAGGTATGTTCGTGATCTTTGTTACAAAAGGTTAGCTATCCGATCTATAATCGATTCAATGCCAGAAGGATCCAAACTGTTTCCTTCAATGCCGTTGTGTTGCTTGATTCGTGAGAGAAGCTGCCTAGTGGGATAGTCATATTGATGGTGGTATGCATCTCATGTTGCTGGGCTGCGATGGAGCTCAAAATGCAAAGTCCTGGTGGCGAGATGTATTAATGTGTTTCCAGGCATAAGAAAAACACTTTTTGTGTAACCAGAGTTTGATGGCAATTAAGGATCCATTTGATGATCATTTCGATAAGATTATGCAGGCCTCGTGCATGTGGTTCTTATGAAGTGCTAGTGATATAGCTTTCTGATTGTAATGGGCTTACAGTTTTAATCTATATAATCTATTAAATTATCAGAACTTTTTTATCATATTTGGAAATTTGAGAGTTTCTATAGGTATTATTAGTTAGATGCAGAATTTTGGTAGAGGGCTGATGAAGGGTCTAGTTGCTAAGGTATTAAGGAATCATATGGCTCTGAGGCATGCCAACCAGAGAGTGAGGAGAAAGTGAGAGAAGGAAAGAAGGGTAGGTGATGAGGCACCAGGAATTCATTTAGTTAGCAGGCATGTCTATTTCAGGTCATAGTAAGGTTGCTGGATTTGGTAAAAGTTGCCAGAAATGTTGTGGTGGTGGTTGGGGAGAATGAGAAAATTATGCTTGATAGCACTTTGATCATGAGATCTGTGTTCTTAGTAAGGATAAACTAACATAGTCTACATCTGAAGATTGGTTTAATAGTATTCTATGCTATGTAGTTATTGTTCATTGATTAATTTTCTTTTGGGACACTTATCATAGAAGGCATATTTAACTAATTGGTTATACGAACTCATCTGCCAAGTCCTTACTATGAGGTGAGAAAATTTGGTGGACTTCACTTTTTTCAAATACTCTTTAAATGCAACATCTATAACTTTGTGAAAAATAACTTTTTTGAATTCAGAATGAGAAAGATGAGTTTCAACTTCACACCATGGTAGAGGCACTTTTAGAGTTTCTTGTACGAAGTGATGTGTATTCCTTTTTTCTCTGTTTCTTCAACAAGAGCTGAATGAACATTTTTATATTATCAAAGTTTGTGAATTCATTCTTTCAAAACCATATGAATTATGGTGCTTACTATATCATTTGGCAGTTTTAGATGGCAACATATTGATGTAGCATAAGGGTTTTTCCCATTAAATAAAGAAAATTATAGTCAAAAGACTCAAAACAATAGATATCACAATATCCAGTTTAATGCTTATGTCTCGAACAATGGTCTTACAAAATGCAGAGTGCTTAGTTTGAGCCATCTTTCACAAGGTTATGTTTATGATTCTTATATATAATCCATTAGTATGCTAGCACTTATGGCACTGTCATTATATGATTACTATATCCTATTCGGTTTT
The DNA here is from genome assembly GCF_036884655.1 of Musa acuminata AAA Group. NCBI lineage: Eukaryota > Viridiplantae > Streptophyta > Magnoliopsida > Zingiberales > Musaceae > Musa > Musa acuminata. The sequence goes on from NC_088330.1 coordinate 33,175,748, forward strand.
TGTCAACCCAACATGGAAGGAGGTTCTTCAACTTCTTCATGTGAGTAGATATTTGTGTTTCGATGTAAAGCATATCTTCAGAATTAAATGTTTTTTTGTTGCTGTTTTTGTTGCCATATTTAAGATAGAGAATTAAATGATGGATTTTGTACTTTCGAGATAGTGTAAGTAATTAGAATGTCATCTTTTGGTGATAATCAGATAGAAATGCTGGAAGGTTGGATGGTTTGAATAGTGAAAACTCAATGGCCACTGATTCAAAGAACATTCGTGTTAAGGTATGCTATATGTGGTTCCTATCCTGTTATACCAACATTATTCCATGTATCCTGTTATTTGTTTTGATATTACTGGTCTGTTCCTACTGATCATATCTTGAGAATATTGTTACATGAAATTTTTTGACTTGTCTGTACTGATCAATATCAGCACACATGTATTATGACAAGTAAATCCTTGTTTTTAACTTGGAGAATCTCAACAGTTAATTGCTGTTTTGGTGTATTTCTTATTTCTTTGTTGTTGTAGCTTATCATATTTCATTGTGACATAAAAGAGCACCATTGTTTGTCTAAAATTTAGATATTTTAAGGAAATATTCAACACACATTCAAGAACATCTTACAATTGTTATATGTGACATGTATCCGATACGGATAGAGTAAGCAAATTCAAATTCTCTGTGTTTACATATAGATGACCTTATCAGAGGTAAAATGATTCTAATTGAACCAACTCAAGATTTACTTTCATGACAACAGAAACTTGATTTGCTGCCGGAGTTCCTTGAAACTCGAGTTTTGATCTGACATTTTTATTTTAAACAAACAAAACAACATTTTGAAGTTTTTGATCCTAATTTTCTTTTGTCAATTTTATTCCTGGCAAAAATAGCTGCTTCCTAAAATGGAGTTATCATAGTTCAGTGTGTAATTAATGTAAATTGGCCTCAATTTATCGGTCAGAGATATTCAATAAGCCAAACTGCATTATCTTCTTGTTTGGCTCCCTTATCTCCCTTGTGTGCTCTGAGATTCAATTTTAAGTTTTCCTACTCAGATAACAAGGGTATAGTGCTTCTGTAAGATCAGTAATTTCTATATGTATACAGATTTAGTGTGTTTCTTAACACAGTTGAATGATGGAGCTATGACACTGCCTATGTTGATTGTATTGCTTATATACACATGAGTTTTCATGCGTTCATGAGTCTACCATTTTCTGCAATATGGATTTGCTTATTTGTGTGTAACCTTTATTGATTTATTTGCATAATTCTGAGGGCATAAGCAAATACTGGAAGCAAAGAAATTTTTAGATTATGCAGCCTGTTGACCTTGCTAGTTGAGAGTTTACCATTTCCATTTTTGAATTATTGGTTTATAGTTTACCATTTCCATTTTTGAATTATTGGTTTATAATTTTCAAAAAAAAAAGTTAGGCAAACCTTTGTCTGAAATGTGCTTGCTCCAGCTAACTGATTTTGATACTAGTGTTGTCTCTGTCTTTGCAGTTGGTATTGTTGGGTGATTCTGGTGTTGGTAAAAGCTGCATAGTCCTTCGGTTTGTTCGTGGCCAATTTGATCCTACTTCAAAGGTAATGCTTTATCTAAATAGATATCTAACAATTCTGGGTATGTTGATGTACTTTTCTGCCTGTATTGACAGTTCCATCACATATTGAATACATTTGTAACATTAGGCTTTGAATTTTATTTTTGAACCTAATAGTAGTAACTATTGGATCCTTAGGCGTATTATTCAATAAGGCAGGTTGAAGAAAATAATTCATCATATAAGATAACAAGACAGTTAAAAATAGAGAGGTTGCATCTCCTGCAAAGTGCATTCTCATTGTTCAAGAATCTCTCTAATTTAACAAATTTTGTAGGTTGCTTATGAGATCATTATGTTTTATGAGTTAGAATGTTGAACAATTAGGAAGCACTAGATAAGAAAATTCCATGTATTTGAAAAGATGTTCCTGAGATGGATCATCGGTGTTACAAGGAAAGATGGTACAAGAAGTTATTACAGTCACTTAAGAACTAAGAATAAATATCAATAGAGGCTGAAGGAATACCAATTAAGGCAGTTCAATCATATTGTTGATGAGCTACCAGAAATAATTCAAGATAGAGATTCCTATAGAGTGAAAGGCCAAAGAAGACATGGACAAAATGTTTGGATTACTTGAGGATTTTAATCTTAACAAAATAGAAGTGCAACAATAGATTTATTAGCTAACCACAAGTGGTTGGAAACATAAATTCTTTCTTTTTTCTAAGTTATTGCACCATCAATGTGACTTAATATATATATTTTTTAGTACCCCTGTTTTCTCGTTTTAATTTCTTTCATCCTACAGCATGTGCCCAAGTGGTTCCTTTTGATATATGTTGATTCTCATAAGGTTCATTCAGGTAACTGTTGGTGCTTCCTTCTTATCACAAACATTGGCATTGGAGGACTCCACAATAGTGAAGTTTGAAATATGGGATACAGCAGGACAGGAGAGGTGCACAATTTAATTGTCAAAAATGTCATTTGCTGCTCCTAGTGTTCCAAAATCCTTTGTGGATCAAACATGTTATAGTGTGGTTAGGTGAAATATATGCATGAAATATATGGATGATATTACTGTTTCTATTTCTGATGTCTAATGACCACAATTAAATGATATATAATAACTTATAATTATTTTTTGAATGTTTTTTCTTTTCAAGGTATGCTTCACTGGCCCCTCTTTACTATCGAGGAGCAGCTGTTGCAGTTGTGGTATATGACATAACAAGTCAAGAAACATTCAAAAAAGCACAGTACTGGGTCAAGGTATCATGCATCTTTTAAATCTAACTAGGTTTTACTGGATGGGAATTTTGCTTCTTTCTGTGGTTTTGTGGGTTCTGCTTATTAATCCTCAAGTTTAAGTGGATGTCATGAGTATTGGGAATGATTTAAATGCAACAGATGTAGTGAGATATTAACTTGCAGCCTACGGAAACCTGATAAAATGGCATATAATGTTAGCTACATTTTTCCTTTTGTGCAAATTTAACTAGCATGCGGGAAGACCTGTGCTGCACAAGGCTCCTTCCAATGCAAATTATTTAACCTTACAGAGCTTTTACATAATGTAGAAATATCAATCAGTCACTATTAAACATTGATCTGGTGATAGTGGTGTACTCGATTCTTTGAGGAGGGATCAAAAACTCATTTGATATATTTCAAAGATAACAGCTAACTAAGCGATGTTGACTAACAAGGTCTTATTGGATCAAATCTCATTTTCACCACTTATCCTTTGCAATAAGAAAAATAAAAACAATCAGTGCACTACTGCAATTAACATAGCAAGAGAGTTGACATGGGTAGGACCTGGCTGTGCCGCAAATGCATAACAGCTGAGAGTGTCATCCTTGGGTAGAGTAGTTTTGTATTGTTACTAAGATTTATTACAGAGGGAAATGACTTTTCTTTTGTTGTTCCTACTTCATCTGAGCCTTGGGAACAAGAGAAAACTCTAAATGAATCATTGAAAAAAAAAAATACACAAGAAATTCCTAGCGTTTGTGATTTTTTTTTTTTTTTTTTGCGTATAATGTTGTTTGCTTTTATTGTCTAACATCTTTTATGAGGATTCATTATAATTATAAATTAAATATTTCATTTGAAGGTCAGTGGCCTCTTACACTTGAGACTTCCTCAAATGCTAGAACTAGGTTGTTATCTATCAACATTTGCTCTATAAAACTATAAGTTCTATCATTAACTATAAGATGAACTTTCAAGTCTTGGAAGCAAGTCATCAGCATGTTCATGGATAAAATAGTTTTTTAAATAATTGGAGTCTGTAATCTTTCATGTGTTTTGGGTAAGTCTCCACTGAGGTCTCAACTTGCCAACCTTTTTTTTAGCTAACCATTCTTGGCTTCTGTATCTTTTGACTTCTCTCCCAATTTTTGTAACGACATCTCCACTTGAAAACTAAACTTATTTTTGTGCATCTATGTATGCCTTCCTCATTTAAATTTTCAACACCCTTGTAGTGGTGAATGCCAATTTTGTTAATACTACATATTTGCAATTCTGAGCAATAGTGAGTGCAAAGTTCCATTCTAGAATGTCAGGTCCATATATAATGATAATGTGATCTCACAAGAGAGGTTTCAAACATTGTGGTGTATTATGTGTAATATGAACACTTCTTCATTCACCAACAGGTTATTGCTGATGTCAGGTTGATAGAACATTTAGGAGAATTACTCTCAGTGATTAGGAATAGTCGCTTTCTCCCTTCTCTTGTAAGGAATCTATTTATTGTACTGAATGATGGTACCATGTAGTAGAAAAACCACTATAAATGTGCATTGTTTTTTTTGGAGAATCTCCAGGTTGAATCCTGTTTTCCATTAATATCCAATGATAAAATATGTTTTTGAGTTTTCAGTAGTTATTTTGTAAGAGAAACAAAATAGATGGCAAGGTAGTACACAACCTTACCTAGGCAAACATAGTCTTTTGTGTGTGTGTGCGCGTGTTAAATAGGAACATTGATATGCAAAATAGCATCTCCTGAAGTGGAGTTAGGCTGCTTATATCTGGTCCTCGTAAGACTTCCGAGCCTCTTGCACTGGGTAGCCTTTGCTGTCTCTTACCTCTATGTATAAAATTAATATTAGGTGATCAGATTGATCAGTTCAAATATGTCTGACAGGAACTTCAAAAGCATGCAAGTCCTGGCATCGTCATGGCCTTGGTGGGTAATAAGGCTGATTTGCATGAAAAAAGGGCTGTATCATCCCAGGTAGGCAGTGGTTTCTAATTGGCAACCTGTGAATCTGCTTAGCTTTGACCAATATATATTTGGCTGTGCTAGGAGATGACATTTATTCATTTTGAAGGATGCTATGGAATATGCAGAGAAAAATGGTATGTTCTTCATCGAGACATCAGCAAAGACAGCTAACAACATCAATCAACTCTTTCAGGTATTCATGTAGTAATATGATTAGGTGCACTAATGTCCAGTTTATTGGTTTTTAATTATGACAAAACAGAGAAGCTGCTTGATGATTGTGAGAGATTATCCTTTTAATTACTGGCTTTTAATTACTATGATCACAGTTCATGAAATTCTTAGGTACTAGTTTTTTTTAGCTCCTGATGCTTTGAGAGCCTTTTTGTACTTTTTTTCTAATCTAATCTTGTTTTCTTTTTTTTTTTCTAAGAAGTTTCAAAAACTAAGGTGACTTTGATTCTGGATTAACTTACCTGTAATTTGTTGTTCTATTTGCATGATATTTTGATCTCACATATATGTAATTCTTTCATGATTGATGCAATGTTTCAGCAAAATGCATTTGTACATTTATTTTCTCTGAGCAAACATTTTTTTCTTATTTCAGGAGATTGCAAAGAGGCTTCCTCGGACATCCTCCTAACTATCGTGTCTGGAGATTGATTCTTTCTTGTTCTGACTCACCTGACATTCCTAATTACTGTGTAAAATCATAGTATATGATTATACCTGTGTAGTAGTATTCGTGTCTTTAGTTCTTCTGCTGCCTGACACATCGTTTAAAACTAATGGCACACCAAATTGGGTTACAGTATCCCCATCCATTAGTGACATTTGCGTCAATAAAAAAAAAAAGCTATTAATTTAGTTTATCAATGTATCATGCGAGGGATGTTTACAGGCAATGATAAAGTGTGATAATAGTGGGGATGGGGAATCTGATTATTATGATGGTGGTGGTAGTGATGATGGATGATGTCATGGCAAAGGAAGTGTCGTGTTGTATAGTAATGCTGCTATGATCATAATAACGGGTGTTGCGCTAATAGAGGCTTAATCGTGGTTAATTCACTGTTGCATAGATGATAGGTTTCATATCAACTATGAAAGCGTTTTGTACGTTATTTAATATAATAAATAAAAAATATTATTTAAAGAAAATAATTATGATGATTATTGATATAATTATAACTTTAATATCTTTTCATAGAACAAAAATTAGAATACAAATCACATGCTACTCCTTCCACGTAGATATCACATAGAAGAAAAATATATATCTATAAATATATAGATATATCAAATAATCTTAGTATTTATAAGATTTTAGGAAGTCTAATGTACAGACAGTCAAACCATAGTGACATATGTATGGATGGACACTTGCTAAACTTAACTTTAAAGAGATAAATATGAAAACATTTTATTTTAGTGGGATATATACACCTTCCATTTTTTTTGGAAAATATAAATAAATATTCTTTTTATTACTGTAATTGAGAAGGGAGGGGCAGACTCCATTCATAAAAGTAGTACCTGTAACTCTTGTTTTTGTTTGTAGGAACGGAAGACTTACATCAACCATCATCTCCCAGTCATCGACGGAAACAGCACATATACTTTTTTAACTATGAAGAACCATATACAGCAGGCGGCTACCTCTGGCGTGCGTGCTTCATGGCCTGCGGTGCCCCCTCGTATCGCACATTGCCGACCCCAGCGTGTTGTAGTTGACGTACCGGCTCGGGGCGGACGGCGGCGGCCGGAATCCCCTGGGCTTGCAGCCCCTCACCTCCGCCCCACCACCCTTGAAGGAACGCCGATCCCTGTGACGAGGTCTGAACGTGACGTAGTGGCGATGCTCGAACCGCCCGACGCCGGCCGTCACGACCGGAACCGCGAGGAAGAGGAGGAGGAGCAGCAGCAGCAGCACGGCGAGCGAGGTAGGCATTGGGGTGGAGGACGAGGTGGGGTGTGGGCACTGCCTTGGCGTTTGCAGAGGGTGGGAGAGGGGGAGGAGTATAAGAAGAGGTGGTGGAGATGGTGGCGTGGAGAGAGTGATGGGAAGAGGGGCGTCTTAAAGAGACTCGTGAGGACAGGTCAGGAGTGAGATCTCACAGCTCAACAATAGCCGGCAAAGTGCGGGACTTTGTCGTGAATCCCCTCCCCCTCGGTGGTGAGCGTAGGATGCCGCTTCCTCTATCCCCCCCCCCCTCCTTTTTCTCGCTCTTCCATCAGCTTCCGGACCACGCAGGTGATGATGCTCGTGCACTGCATTTAATTGCTCCCATCGCCCTTCTTTCTCAGCGTCAAACCCACCACGTAGACATCGCCTCAACATAACAATAACATCATCCCATACGCACACCACGTAAACGCATGTATACCGGCAGAGCAGGTTCGTCTTCAAGCTACGTAGGTGTGTTGTCGACTCCTTCGCATGGTCAACTGGCGAAAAGTCAACCGACGTGGCAACGTTGACTTTTTCGAAAACGGAACCGATGGGCAGTTTGTGATGTCGCCAGGTCGACTCGGAACGAGAATACGTGGATGAATCTGGACGGTCCATCGATATATGGTAGGTGGAAAGTGAGATCGGATCAGATGCGTTGACAGAGAGTTTGGTTGCATTTGGTGGGCATTCAATGAGGGGCAGATGAGAGGAGTAGTATCCGATCGATGCCGGCGGTGTCATCGAAGGCGACACGCCCCGATTGTTCATACGCTCCTTTTTGTCGGGCATTCCACAAATATCTCACACCAATCAATTCATATAATGCATAAATAATTTATTATTATTATTATTATTTTCAATGAATCCACACTCGTGAAGCTCAACCAATGCCTATCTAACATATCACATCGATATGATATTCAAAAAAAATATTTTTTAATTAATATGAATATGTCAAGTCAATTTTGTAATATGTCGAGACATGACTCTATCATTTATCAATGACTATAAATATATTATTCATATTGAAAAAGATATTTGATATGATTTTGGATATAGTACATGACTATGCTATTTTATGTCATAAATACATTCCTTAATGAGACCAAAAAAATTATCTCCTGTTGTTGCCACGTGTGACACGAATCACGTCGTGTCTTCTCTGCTCCACGTATGACAATTCGTGTCTTGTTACAAAGTTAGCAAATTGTCTCTCATGGATGCTTGTGTTGGAAACCCATGTCAAGCATAATAAATTAATACTTAAGATAAGAAGCTAATTAATTATACAAACTAAAAGATATGGATTAATACAAGGAAATGTAAATTAAGGCTATTAGTTGGGAAACATAAACATGGAAGGAAGGAGAATGTGAAACATATTATGAGAATAACAAGTACAATGGCTATTTTAGCTATAGTGGTACACTCTAAACCACATATGTACTATCTACGATTTGATGTACGCCACAACCACATGTTTGCATTTATTGTATCGTCTATGGCGTCTTCCTAAGTCTCCAACTTCTGGATAACGGCGATCACCACCACCACCACCATGCAAGAGAAGCTCCTTCGGCTGTCATTACAAGACACAGCAGCACATGAGAACAAACCCTAAAATAATTGTGTGTGTGAGAGAGAGAGAGAGACCTGCCATGGGAGGAAGAGCACATGGCTGTCAGTGACTACGTCCAAAATGAGAGCTCCTCGAGCTCACTTCCAAGCTCCAACACCACTCTCCTCTTCCAACCCCTTTGCTGGCCCTTCTTTGCGGTCCATGATTGAGATCGGCAGTGAGATGTTGGAGGCAGTACATCATACATATATGCACCTCCCTGCTGCATTCTCACAGTAACTTATAATACTGCATTGAACTATGCCCTCCATCTTCTTCTCTCTCTCTCTAAATGGCCTCAGCTGGTTGACATAAACAACCTTAAACGACAACATGCAGCGAGGTATAGAAATGAATATTATTGCGGTACTCCTTTTATTGTATGCTCATTCTTTTGCAGAGTATATATGACTTGTCCTTGTATCGACTATGCATGATATATGGTTGGCGAGGAGAAAGCCGAATGGATATGCTTTAAGATTCGCGTTCTCCATAGGCAATCGAATGAACGGTCCACGTGTTGGGGCTGGACCAGCGAGTCAAATCTTGTCCGGTCTAAATCGATTCGGTCAAACCTTCTCAATGTGGCTTCCCATGAAATCGAGGCATAGGCCACATAAAATAAACGTCATCTCGATCATGATATCAATATTATATCTCTTGAACTTTAGCATCGATTTGATTTAGTTTACCCAAAGATCTTTTTTCAAGTTAGGTTAGATCGTACGCTTGTAATCATCAAAACATGACTAAAATCTTTTTTCTTTAATATTTTAATTTTATAGATTATTTTGTCGGTAAAACAAGAAATATAAAGATAAGAAGAGACATGAGACCTACTAATTAGCTCGGCTATAATGTCCATTTCACACATGAAACAAAATTATCTAATGAAAATTCATCGATCCTTCGCAAGAACATCTTCAACCTATTGTTCTTCGCATCTTACCTATCGATCGATCGGTAAGATATTATACAATTTAGACTAATTCAATTAAGTCTATGATAATATAGTCAGCGGATGTAATGATTGATGATTCATTTTGTTAATTAGTAAGTCACAAGAAGTAGTCCCGAGATCTCGTTGGATGAGCACAAATCAAATGATCAATAGATATGTCTATTTCTGATCATGATAAAATGGCACCTTCCAAAAACGTATTCATGTTGGCCTTCTTTGATGCGCTTGAACACATATAAATCAATTCAACATCATGGCTCGAATAAGTTTGTACCCATCCTTAATAATGCAGTAGGACATGTCACACAAAGATGTTGAATTGGACATCGACGTTGGACTCATCTTGTCTAAACACCAATAGTTTCGGAAAACAATAACCTCTTCTTTGGCACTCTTCTTATTATTTGGATCTATAATAACTTAGATTGTAACTTTATTTCCTTCCTAACTAAACTAGCATCATTCTTATAGTAGATCCATCTACCAAATCAGCAACGTAGACCAAGCAAATTAGAAGTCACCTAAACCCTAATTCATTGGTGATATGAGAATAATTATGTAAGAAGAAGTTCTAAAACATTCACGCCAAGTGAATGATACTTCGATATCATGTGATCGATGCCTCATTATTATATGGCCGATATAACTTCTTTCTCGACTCTACTCAAGATTGTATCATATCCTTCAATTTTGGTATAATATGATTACACCAAATATCAAACAAGATAAGTAATTGTTTCTTGTATTAAATTATGACCTCAAGTACACTAGTCGTATATCTTCAATATAAAAGCCTTTTAAATATGTTCTCTAAAATGATTGATTCTCTAATACATTTCACTTTTACAAACTCGTCATTCAATCGAGACTATTAACTTAAAAGCTGACTTAAGTTTTAGAGGGATTTTGTCAGGCATAATCATAACGTAAGTTTACTAGGTTTGATGTAGATTCAAATTAGATGATTCTGAAATCTCTTTCTCTTTTCTCTAGCACCATCTCGTATCGATGTAAAAAAAGATTTGATGGGCTCCAAATTGATATTGGATAACAATATCAATTAGTTTTGAGAAGAAACTTATTTTATATAGATTATTTTTTAAAAAAGAATTATCATTGTAATTAGTGGATTCAATTACGTGGATTATTTTTATCATTAATAAAATTACTAATAAAGTTAAGAGGATTTGGATATTTATGTATAGTTGTATTGTAAAGTTATTAAGTTTGTTTTTTCTCTCATTAGGTAATTAATACTAATAATTATTTCATCTCTTTTAAACTATAAAATTTATAGATCTTCTAGAATATAACATCTTAAATTGTTCTTTTCATTTTATCCTCTACTAAAAAAACTACACTTAACTTGTTCATGAGTATTTTTTTTTAATTTGTAAATATTCTCATACATCCACATTAATATTCGTATTTTGATTCAACATTTTAAGATTTAGATGCCCTTAACAACATTTTGTTCATTGATTTATTCTCTGAGTACATTACTTTAAGAGAATTGGTTGAGTCTTGTACTCATATATATGGTCATAATTAGCCCATTGTTAATTGAGAAAAAACACACACACACATATAGAGTTGTTGAACTAAGAATGCATCTAAATTATTGGATAGAGCACTGAGTTATATATACTCATTTCCTTCTAATTATAATGATGGGATGCTTCTAGTCATTGCTAGTGGATATTATTGAAGAAATAGTATGATCTTATCAAAAAGATCAGATGATGTTAGAATAATATTTAATCCATCAAGAGGATGAGTATGATGATGTGGCAAAAATTGGGTCATTCATGGAATAAAAATAAGAATATTCACAATTGCCTCTCCCTCTCTCTCTCTCTCTCTCTCTCTCTCTCTCTCACTCAATGGCCATACTCTAATTAATTAAGGTGGACAAGACTAATTCAAAGGTAAAGGTCTATTGTAACTTGAGCATCATGCCATAAACATGGAGGATTATAATTTAATAATAGAAAGTTAATTATCACTACATAACATGCACATCCATCATCAATAATAATATTGAGATGGTAGGCAGGAATGGACAGTGAAATGATGTAACATATGGCCCTTCTATCCTTCCACTGTTCAAATCAATACAAGATTAACTATTCACATCATTGAGTTATTGACCTTTTCTTAAACTGCAGGATAATTTTCCAATAAATTAATAAAAATAAATAAGATAATTAGTTCTTTTCATATACATAAACTTTAAAAAGATAATTTGATCACTCAGCTTCAAAATTAATAATTTTTTAAGATTCATTTAGAAATAAAAATGATTATATATGCTAATTGTCAATATACATATATGTTACATGTCACAGTGTGACAAAGGAATACATATGCTAAGAAAAAGTGACTTGTCATGTTGAAGTGCAACAATTTTTGTCAGGCAATGTTCAGAGATTCTCTTTACATATGATTTGACATATATAAGTAAATGATGATATAGTTTAACACAAGTAAATTGTAACAATTTTTCACAGGAAGAAAAAGGAATGTGTTTATATTGTAATCAAATAAAATATATATTATTATAACATATTTTAAAAATATTTATATGATAAAATGAACACAGGAGGAAGAAGGTTGGAGACTCAACATTAGATTGTTTGAAGGATTAATAGAAGATAAACCCAAGTCAATCTCAATGAAAAATGATCCAATAATTTAAGTTCCTTAAATCACAAATATAGGTTATCTTAGATTGAATTGGTGAATCTTTAATTTTTGAGTTAAAATCTTCATAACATTAATGAAATTTAAAGAATTTTTTTTTACAAAGGATAAGTACTAAAACTGTATCATTTTTTTTTCATTTATCTATACATCCATTGGGGCCTACCACTTTGTCCTATGATGTTTGGAATCAAAGGTGTATTAAACTAAGTTGGAATCAATGTCTCAAATGCTATGATGGAATGAGATGTCACATAAAAAATTATATCTAAAATAATAATATTAATAAAGAAAAGAACCATGAGACCATTCAAGATATGGGACATGAATAACCAATGATGATAATAGTTAAATATTTCTCTCTTTTTTTTTTTTTTTTTTGTTGGGGTGGCTTATGGGTCATGCAATAGCACACATAATTTATGTCTGACAATTTTCCAGAAAATTATTCCCTACATTTTAATATGACAAAAGAATCCTCTATCATTTATTAAGAAAGATAAAAATGATTGAGAGCATGGGAACTTCTGTTATATTAAAAAAATATAAATATTATGTGGGAAAACAAAAACATAATATTATTTAAAATTTTATTCTTTATAATTAAAAAAATTAATTATTAATTCCAAAACAGCACAAAGCAAGTAGAACAAAAATAACTTTACAAACATTATAAGAGGTCAGCAGAATTATTATTATTATTATTAAAGCGCGGGTAGAATTATTATTACTATATTACTAAAGGGTATTTGTGACATTTCACGGTCTCCAATGACCCTAAGCTTCGTGTTTAAATAGGGCGTCTATGAACGCCATCCGCCGGTAATATCGCCTTGTCTATCTATTCCCTCGTCTTCCTCTCTCTCTCTCTCTCTCTCTCTCTCTCCTCCTTTGTCACAGCTCACTGCGACTGCCATCTCTGCAGAGTTCCACTGTAAGTTTTCTTCCTTCTCTCTCTCTCTCTCTCTCTCGTTAGATTTATGTACCTTAAGAAGCTCTGGTTGCTAAAGACGAAGAGAGCAACCTTGTTTATGGATGTATTCCTTTTCGTTTCTCTTGATTTCCTTCCTCTTTTGACTTAGACTCTTTAGATCCGTTGTTGGACTGATTCGGAGCGCCTGTTTGTGTTGTTGTTTTCTGTTGAGGCAGAGGCGGTATCGAGGAGATGAAGAACTCGGTGTCAGATCGCAATCTCTTCATCGAGAGCGAGGAGGACGATGACGTCGACGAGGAGGAAGAGCACAAGGCGCAGCCGTCGAGGGCGGCCGACGACGATGACTCCGACTGCTCCGATTCGTCCTCCTCCCCCGACGACGACGACGACGACGACGGCCCCCCGCGGAGCAGGCCCAACTCCTACTCCACAAATTGGCCCCAAAGCTACAGGTACCCCCCGTTTGCATGGATAGATCGCCTCATGCGTGCCTTACGATCGCGATCCGACGGCGGAAAACGTTTCCCGGGTTACCGCCGTTGGATCCCGATCTCGATCCGTTGGGCCGCGGCGGTGGGAATCGGCTGGTATCTCGCGCGGCGAGTCGTGATCGTAGGGGGTGTCGTTCGAAGGATGGTGGGGTAACAATTTGGTGACAATACTTTTAAATTTAGCGCCGCGACAGATTATTAGGTTGGATGGAATATTTTTGATGGCGTTAGGACGAGGCTGTCGCGGTATTGTCTCCTTCCTCATCAATGCGACTTGGATCCATCTCTTCAGAGACCAATATTCTTATTAGCTGTAAGTGTACTACAAACACTCCCTCGTACATACATTATATGTACGAATTGTAGTAGAAGAGTTTGAGTCAATATTGGTTTGTAAGGGGCCGTTAAATACCGTACGATTTCGTGCAGACTTTTGATCCCTCCTATCGTCACATCCCAACCGTTGGTTCTTACGGATCATGTTGGGATGGTGGGGGTGAAAGAAGAATTAGTAAGTCCGTAAGTACCGCATTGGTTCGTAGCTCTTATATAAATGACTAGTTCCGTATAAACTCGAGCTCGGACAGCACATATATTTTTGGGATCAATTAAGAATGATCAATGGAGATGAAGCGTGAGGAATCCGACCTAATTAATCTATTAACGGGGGAGAGGATGGAGGTGGCAGTGGCCTACTCTGACTTGTTCTACGTATTTTAATGTCCAGGGGATGTTGCTTCATGTTTTGGATAGGATTTGTGTCGAAGGGTCTCGGAAAAGGGTGAGGGCTGCTGCTGTGGCAGACTGATCTGTCGTGGACTTGTTCGCTATAGGTTGTCCAGTAAAAGCCGAAACGGTGCCTGTGGCCCGCGACAGCTTAGACGGAGGTGGCAGGGTGTCGCTCTGTAGTCTGTCCCAGGACAGGGAACAGGGTTTTCTCTCTCATCCACTGCCTGACTATCGTAAGGGCCCATACTCTTTGGGATCATTAGAATTATCGAGAAATATATTTCTTTAAGCAGCCTTATAACGAAGAAAATCCGCTGTATGACATTTTGCAGTTTATGATTTCTGGAATCTTATGAAATCTTACATTGATAAATAACTTATGGAAACGTTAACCAACATGTCATACAGCGGAGGTGCAATTTGACAGTATTTTGTTTGGAAAGAAAAATCCATTGGAAGATCTTTTCCATAAACAACAAAGATAAATTATTTAGTTTGGAGAATGGAAATAAAACCTGTTTCCTCTTTCGTTTCGTTTGTTTAGCATACGGGAATATTGTTCCATTTTAGAACTTGAACGATGAAATTTTCCTTCACTTTTTGAAAAAAAAGGAAATTGAACGGTTAATTTTGTTTGTAAATTATGATTTTTTTATTTTTTGTTTTCTGAAATAAACATAAATATTCAAGGTATGCCTTTTTTACCACGAAAGGCATCATCAACAAGTATGTTCAAATGAAATTATAGTGCTATTATTAGGTTAATAGACTTTTAATTGGCAAAATCCCAAGAAGCCATCATGAAATTTAATTTAGATTGGTCGTGATTGTAGATGAGTGTCTTGTTAAAATGGATTAATTGATTTTTAATTCATATTTTTAAATATAATGCAATTGGTTTATAAATATAAACTAAGATTTAATTTATTTCATCTAAACATAAATTAAATTAATAAAGTAATTTGAAAAGTTAGAATAATGGGGAAACAGAACAGAAATAGCATCGATTTGATTTGTTCCTTGTAGGTGTAGCATATCCTGGTAAGAAATACTATTCATTTAAAAATTCGATTGCGTTCCAGTTTCTATTATTGCAGAAGGTGGTCTAAAATTTGTAGAACATTTGTAAGCTTATTGAAAATTATTATAAATAGTTCATGGAATCCTGTTTTAAGAATCTACTTTACATAAAGTAATTCTTATCCGTTTAACTGTATGGCTAAGTGAGTGGATTATATCAGAGTATAAAGATCGTTTAATGCTTGAAAGTTCTATTTATGGTTCTGGTGATAAATTATTCAGATAGTTTTACTGATTTGTATGCAATGCTTTTGATATTGAGCCTAAACGATGAACTAAACACAATATTTCTTCTTCTTTTTTGTTCTCAGGCAATCCATCGACATGTACAGTAGTGTGACTCCACCAACGATAGGGTTCCTGGGGACTCCAACACTCAGCAGATTGTCAAGTTCCTTCCTTTCTTCCTCGTTTCGAGGCAAGCACACCCCAGAAATCATTGCGTCACTTATTAAGCCTTTACTGCCCACTACTGCTGCTGATCTTCAACTACAAGACGAAGAAAGACAAAGCTCGCATTCGCTATTGATCCCTCCACTGCCATCGAGGAAGCCATCGTTAGAGAAGATACAAGAGAAGGTCTCTCATGAGTTACCCGTATCCCGGAGCTGTTCCTATGGACAGGCGGTGCTCAATGGTGTGCATATCTCGATCTCATCCTTGTTATCAACTTTTTAAGAGCATGAAAATTTATTTTAGTTTATTTCTTAATGTCAAAATCTATTTTATGTATTGTTTGCCTTTATGTCACGTATTGATAGTTGTTAGAGGAGTTACATAATGTTAAGAGCTATGTTGAATTCAAAGGCTCAAATCTACAGGCCTTTATGACCACTCGCAGTCAACTATAGGACTTGTTCACCATGCAAGTTTAACTCATAGCTTGAGAACCACAAAGAGAAAAAAAAGAAGAAAAAAAAGGGGGTTCTTATCAACCATCCGTAGGCTTTCGTGATCCTGATATCAACATAAGGAATAATTTGATTGTAGAAATAATCTGTGTAAGAAATTATTTCACCGTTCTCATTTGACATTTTCATTTTTTTTTTCTTGACGGTATCATGTGAAACTTCTTTGTTAGGGATGAATGTTTTATGTGGGGTTGGGATCCTTTCAACACCTTATGCCGTCAAAGAAGGAGGATGGCTTGGGCTCTCCATACTCTTGACATTTGCCGTGCTTGCGTGGTACACCGGCATTCTACTGCGCTATTGCTTGGATAGTGAAGAAGGCCTGGAGACGTACCCCGACATAGGTCAGGCTGCCTTTGGTACCACTGGTCGTTTTGCCATCTCTGTAAGCCCTTCATAGCCATGTCCACTTCCTGTATTCTCTTGAATCTTAACCGCTGTTAAGAACTGATGAACTAACGCTTTCGTTTCATGTTCTCATGAACACGCAGATAATCCTCTACATGGAATTGTATGTAAGTATAAATACCTGAATCCACGTCGTCATCATCATATCAGTCTTTTATCTGATGATATTATGGCTTATTATTGGGGAGAATCCACTTGAATGATTTTTTTGGTTGGGCTTAAACATGAATTTTTTATTCTGTCAATTGTGATACCAATCATATGAGTCATAGGGAATCAAAATTAGTGAATTAACATTATTTTATTTAATAATTATGATAGTATTTGTGACTTCTAACATGCATTCATTTTGCAGGCTTGTTGTGTTGAGTATATAATATTAGAGAGGGATAACTTATCATCACTATTTCCAAATGCGCAACTGAATATAGGCGGCATACATTTAGACTCTCGTCTACTCTTTGCCATCTTGACGACTATTTTGGTTCTCCCCACTACGTGGCTTAGAGATTTAAGTGTTCTTAGTTACATATCAGGTCAGTATATCCCCTTCAATAATTTCTTGTTGCAGTTGTCATTAACACTAGCTAATTTGGCAAGATGCATGAGGTCAACATTTTAATGGATCATTTGTTTCATCTGCAAGTCAAAAACACAAAAGAGCATTTTGAGAAATATTTTATTATTGTTTAGAATTTTTTCTAGATATTGTTTAGAATTAGTAATTTGGGAAACACAGGGTCAACAAAATCATATTTTAATACTGGTTATATGCATCATTTCATTCTTTATACACAACTAAGTGATGATTGTGGCATGAAATCTATATACGTGTATATATAAATATTAATCATGTACTAGCAAATGGAATTTTGTGAGGTCTAAATTAATATATGATCAATTAGTTATCCTTAAATTGCACTTTCTTTTATTCAAAGCAGATGCAGATGGATCTGCAATCACCAAATGAACCCTTATCACCAGAATCCGATAAATTTAGAATTCATCAAATATTTTAAGAAAACGCATGCTTACTAGATTCTCATTTAATAAAAACATCCACTTATAGATTTATTAATTTTCCTTTCTTTCTCAATATTTGGCAGTTGGAGGAGTTATTGCATCGGTAATGGTTGTCTTAAGCTTATTTTGGGTTGGTACAGTAGACAAAGTTGGATTTCAAAATAAGGGCACTTCACTAAATCTTTCAGGTATACCAATTGCCATTGGTATATATGGATACTGCTATTCAGGTCATGCAGTTTTCCCGAACATATATTCCTCATTGAAGAAACCCAATCAATATCCTTCTGTTCTCTTTACCAGGTCAGTAGATCTAAGACATATTAGTATTCCTTACCTTTCACTAATACACAGAAGTCTAACTACATTTTGGCCAATCATATTTGTAGCTTTGCAATTTGTACTGTGATGTTCGCTGGGGTTGCTGTCATGGGTTACACTATGTTTGGGGAGTCAACGCAATCGCAATTTACTCTCAACATGCCACATAATCTAGTGGCTTCGAGGGTTACTGTGTGGACTACGGTAACTACTATATTCTTTTCTTTATTATTATTTCTCAATGATTGCGAACTTTAACTAGTTGGTCTATAAAATGCATGAAATATTGATCTTTATTTCATTTTCTTATAAATCATTGAAGGTTTTGCTTCTTGCATACATGAAGGTACATCTTAAAATTTTAAAAAGAAAAATCATAAAATTCTGTATCTCTTTAATTGAGAAAAGGGAAGAAAAGGAAAAAATAAAATTCATTGGAAAATTACATTATCAAAAACTTTGAATACAATTCATAAACAAGAGATTGTACTAAAAACACTAATGTTGTTGTTTTTTTGTGTTGCATATACTAGACTAATTTGATCAATAATATGAACGTAAATAAAACTGTGAGACATGCATATTTGATAATTTATCTAAGTAAAAAGGGAAAAAAATGTATTCTCACAACAATAAAATCAACAATATCTTTTAAGTTTATTTATTAGATGTTCAAATTAAGATGTTGACTGTTTAATTGAAGTATTTGTCTTAAAAAAATTTACATCCTGAGATAATGGTCGAGTTGGTTACTAATGTTATTTCATAGACTTTTGGTTGCAGGTGGTGAACCCGATTACTAAATATCCTTTAAATGACATTTTCTATTTTGATCATATTGTACTCCATTGAAGAACTTTGTTTAATGGTGATACTCTTTGTTCCTGTAAGTTTGATTCAAAGATTTATTATATTATCAAAAAAATGCTTCAGCTTCTTCAATTAGTTGAACTTTGATTGGAAGTCAAATGAATTTTGTGGTAATTCCAAATTTTCTACTAAAACTATCTTAAAAAACATTTTTAATTCTAAATTTTAAATAGATGGTAATGATTATGGTCTCTTCGTAGTAGCGTGATATTTGGAAGTTTGCACACAAATTCTTATGGAAATTTTTGTTATCCTTAACTTATGAAAACATATGCATTAACTCTGACTCCTTTGGCACTGAGTTTGGAGGAGTTGATACCATCAAACCAATCAAAGTCGCACTTGTATGCAATCATGATAAGAACAACGCTGGTTCTTTCTACTCTGTTAGTGGCTCTTTCCGTCCCTTTCTTTGGTAAGCTTATTTCATGTTGCTTCCTTTTCAGTTTTACAATATCTTACCAATTATTTCCTAAGTGTTAATTCCCTAAAAATTTACATTTCAATTCATGACTTAGCAACGCAATAATTTACTTGTGACTTAGGATGAAATAACCCCTCTTTTCCCATTTGCATTTTCTATAAAGTTTTTCAGCTTTAAGCACTTATATAATTTGGTTATTATTTTCTTAACAGGTTTGGTGATGGCTTTTATTGGATCTTTGCTCACAATGCTCGTTGTAAGTTCTAGATTTGCTTCAAATTTTTTAGAAGTTTGACCTCACTGTTCTATCTATAATAATTTTTTTGTTGCAGACTTTGATTTTTCCATGTGCTTGTTTCTTGAGCATACTTCGTCATAAAGTTACAAGAATTCAGGTAATAACATTTAATCAATACCTACAGCCATATATGCTCCTATCATTTCATTTGCAGAAGGTTTTTGATATGTCATGAATCTGCTGAAAAAATGGTAATATAATAAGTTTATATTTGGTGCAAAATAACAACCAAGCTGAATGTAAAAGTTCACAATATATTTCAGAAATTTGTTCTTCACAAAACCATTATATTAAGTTTGTTTAGCATCTTATTGAATCATTGATTGACATCAGTTCATCAAAGGAGAAAGGGTCAAAGTCTAACATCCTACTAACATAAAAAATTAATGCACACTTGCGAAAAAATGTTTAGTGTTTGATTTGATTCTATCATTGTCTATACATCCTTTTTACAAAAATCTCCAAAAGAACTCTTTATATTTATAAGCTTCTCTTTGTTTATCTAATCTACAAAAATTCAGAAACATTCATTTTATTCCAAATATTGGTTTGCTCATCATAAATAAAAAAAGCATTCACAATTTTAGACCACTAAAACACTGAACGAATGCTTATTGATGATATAATATCATGCACATATTAAGAGGTTCAAAGATAAATTATAGTAGTATCTAAGTATGGATCCATGTTCTACTTTATCCACGAGATAAAATAATTTAAAGTCTTAGTTTCGATGCATAGAAATTTAGAAGGTTGAATCATTACATAACTAATAATAATTTGCTAGCTAGCATCTTATGCGATGTACATGCTGTGTAATATATTGTCTAATTAATTTCAATTGTAGGGACTATTTTGCATCATCATTATCACAAT
Organism: Musa acuminata AAA Group; assembly: GCF_036884655.1. Taxonomy (NCBI): domain Eukaryota; kingdom Viridiplantae; phylum Streptophyta; class Magnoliopsida; order Zingiberales; family Musaceae; genus Musa; species Musa acuminata. The sequence goes on from NC_088330.1 coordinate 33,196,153, forward strand.
TGGAGTTGTTTCTTCCATTGTCGGCACCGTCTCATCAATCTCCAAAATAGTAGATAAATTGAGTCAATGATCACGGCACCAAGCAAATCTAGTTGGTTGTTCCTCATTTTTGCTTTTATTATTCCTACTACTTTTTATTTATGTCCTCTTGTAAATTTTGTTTATCGGATACTGAACTAGTGTTGGTCTTAGTCTTTTCTCCCTCTTTTAATTTATACAAGTACAATAAGTGATATGATCTTATGCATAACATGATCTAATGTGGTACACATTTTAAATGATTATTTCTTGCTTTTATGTTAAACATTATTTGCTACTTAACTCTTGTTTTGTTTCTTGATTTGCAAGTGAAATCGTCATATTTTGACCTCCTTTTGTTGTATTCATTTGTGCATATGCAGTTGCATGCTAGAAATGAAACAATCATTCCATGTAGAGTGAGTGATTGAAGCAATGCACTTATCACCAGCCTTGTTGTCTAATGAGGCTTTGTGTTTTTCTAAATTAAATGACACCACCTACACAATTAGAACAGTTAAATTCGTGATTAAGGAAAGCCATGGCATCAAATCTCGATCACTTGTGCAAGATTAAGGAAATCATCATCAAATCATCATCAGTCAATCGAGAGATGAACTCGAGTTCGGGTCAGGTTTCAGTATATAGAAACATCTGAGTCTCCAAAGTCAATTATTTTCCTACTTATCCGTTAGTTATCTTTATACATCCCTATAAAATTTCAAAATTACTATAAATACCTTTACATTTATCATCAATCTTCGTCGTTCACTAAGCTAGAGAAATTATAGTTGACAGTAATATTGTCTAAAAATATTAAGTATATAAATATATATGTTAATTTATTTTAAAACTTTGTAAGGATTAATATACAAGAATCTTACAAGGAAAAGATAAATACTTAATCTAAAAACATATAAAACCCAACCACATTATTATTAGGCCAAATTACATATATATCCCTTCAAAGTAAATTATTTTGGACAATTTCCCTAAAGAAACACTGTATTTTAGATTTTTCTCGGGTGATAACTCATGTTTCCATATTTTCCATAAAGAGTCCTTACATTTTTTTCAAATACCCCAAATTTCATTCATTTATTTATTTCTCATTGAGTGCCTCTACAATTTTCTATATTTTTCATAGAGAGTCTTTTTCATTTATTTTAAAATATATCAAATTCTTCTTAATTTTCCTCTATAATTACATAAATTCCGAGAAATAATTTTATAAAATATCGAGATTCGATTGATAATCAAGTAAAAATACTATAAATGTTATTGAAAAGCATTGATATAATATCGTGCCTCTTGGGTTGTCATTATTGTCATTACAATATCATATTTTTACGTTTATAGTTAGTTTGATTGAGGTCAGAAATCTATTTAAATTATTTTATAATATTTTTAAATAGATTTTATAATATTTTTATTATGATAATTAAAATATTATAATAAACCAAAAATACTATAATAGATGAAAAAAAAATTTGCATGATAGTTTTGGAAATATTAAAATTAGATATACTATTTAGGTAATTTTAAAATTAGATATGCTATTTAAGAAAAATAAGACGGGATATATCAATTAAAAATGTTCAAAATATGATGATTTTTTAGAAAATCATCCCATATATATATATATATATATATATAGAAACGTGTTAGTAATTTATATTTCATAATTTGAAAATATAGAGTAATGATTAATTTTTGAGCGAAGTATATATGTTTTGTTTGAGGAATACATGGAAATATGTTGTTTGTAGAAGGATATATACGTAAAAACACCATGTTATCATCACCCGGTCTCCCCCTGGCAGAGCAAGTCTACTGTTTGCTTCTTGTCGAAGCCTCAAATCCCAGGCGGCATCCCGACCATGGTCTGAGCCCGCCGCCGCAGTACTTAGTCTTCATCCCACCATGAGCTTGGAGCCCTTCGCCAGGTCGCTTGTTCCCCCTCCCTCCAGAATTAGGGTTTCTTTTCTTTCTTCCTTCCCGCTCTCTTTCCCTCCCTCTCCCCTAGTCCCATTCGGCTCTTTGCTTCTCGGATTTGCTGCTTCCGTTGCTCCTGCTGATGCTGGTGATGGGTCTAGGTTGGTGCGGCTCGCGGGGAGGGCTTTCTACGACGACGTCTCTCTCAAGGGGGACAACCAGCCCAAGAACGGCAGGGGCGACAACAGGGGCATGGCCGTCATCGTCCTCGACGCCCTCACCAGGTATCGGGAGCTCGTCTTGGTCGGATGGTTCCGTCTCCCCTCTTTTCGTTTCTTCGTCTGTTTCTTACTCTTGGAGTCTTCCGTTGTTGGACGTGCCGTGTGAATTCTTTTAGTTTAGGAACCCTAAGTGCACCTATGTTGGCTGAGAAATGTCCGATTCGTTTTCTTTCTTGTTCTGTTTCAGTTGAAGGGTTCTTCCAAACTGCCTTTCGGCTAAAACTGTTGTGTTGCTCGTAATTTCCTTTTTCGTGATTTCATTGATATTCTCCTTGTTCTCTTTACCAACTTGAGATTATGAGCAGCTTGATGTGGACTTTTATAGGTCAATTATTTGAGTGTTTTTTTTAATGAAATATTTATTAAGTTGGGTTGCATTTGTTCTGCCAACAGAAGATGGGAGATAAATACAATCTTGGCTATGCTTAAATGAATGAAGCATGTGTTATTGTTGGAATTTTTTGGTACAATCAAACTGTTACATTATCTAGGCATATGGAAAAAAGACCCCAGTGAGTGAATTGAAAATCAAATATGGTGAAAGTTATTTTTATGGTTTATGTTGTTTATTTAGAAAAAAATTCATTATATGATTGATATCAATTCAAATTTAGTCATATTTGATTTTCTGATGATTCTAGATTCGAGCGGGGCTTGTGGGTGGAACAAATCGTGTGTCAGCATACCTAGAAATTATTTCTATTAGAAATTAAGGTTTGAATCCACTTAAAAAAAGAAAGGGCAGCCTCGCACACAAGGCTTCCATCAGTGCTAGCCACATCCTGGTAGAGAGATTCAGGTTCCAGTCCTTGGACGGATGTAGTTTAACATTGCCATAATGAATTTACCTGATCTGTAGCCAATCTGTTTAAATTAAATTGTTGTATTAAGTTGCTGGTTGGGTCAAGTTGTAAACTCTAGTCATATCCAATATTAATTGGATCTAGTGTCAGATCGAATTTGGTCAGATCCAATCCAATCTTTATAATACTACATCTATATTCTCTTGATAAATCCATTAGTTTTTATCAAGAATACTTAATTAATTATAATTCTTTTAATTTTATTAATTATTCATGTAGCCGACCCCAAATAACTGGGACTGATGATTTTGTTGTTGTTGGTGTTGTTAATTTTATTAATTAATTAGTTTTCGTTTATTGGAAGTTCATTTGCAACTCATTTATATGTTAAAAATTAAAGCTCATTGTACTTGAGTTTCGAGCAGACTTCTAGATGAACAAGCAGTTGTGTGCAACTTAATAGTTTACCAGGAACTTGGCTTTCATGAACTCAAAATTGGGACCTATTCTTACTTTTGTCAATCCACATTCCTCACTATTAAAAGTTGACTGCTGCAGTTACCCTCAAAAGTCTAAAAGATTTCCCCTTTATTTTCCCTTTTTTTGTTGGAAAATAAAATTTCAGTTTTGTAGTGGTTTCATCTGAAGGAAATGTAAAGAAGTGACCCATTTATTAGGAACTACATTTGAGTCGCATGTTCATGGCCAAACATACTCATGCTTCGCGTTGTGTAAATGCATCGTACATATAAAGTGAATAATTCTATTTAAAACATTGGAATGTGATCTTGGTCTATAAATATGACACATGAAAAGGAGAGCCTTCTAATTGTAGAAACGTGTGTATCAATTGAATGACAATAGTTCTTGTTTTATGATGGGTTTTCAATAGGTTCCCAGATTGACTGTGCTTAACTTTTTCTAAGGTTTGAGCTTTGCCTTGAGTGGTGCATCTTAAGTTTATAAGAAAATCTGCTCAAGCTATTGGAATGTGGAGTGGTCTACCAATATAATAACAACACAAACAGATTTTTCAGAAAAAAAATAGTTTTGATTTATTCAAAAAAATCCTTCTGGAGCTTTTTAGTTAATGCTAGACTTAGGCAGATTTTGTTTTTGGGCGTGGCAATAGCAAGTATGTTCATGGATTGGTTTGTTTTATTTTTATGACGTCAAGTGAAAAATCTTCACTATGACCTAACCATCCACCAGGTTTGGGGAGGCCTAATCACCCACAGAAAATTTGGGGATAATTGTTTCACCTCGGTAGCAGTACTTTACTCTTCAACACCTAGTCTTGTTGCCTTTCAAGAGAAAATTTAGCTTCTAAGAATTCTTAGTAACTAAGTTAAGGTGGTAAGAGATAGTTAAGAAGCACGGACGCGATACGACACGGACACGGCGATACACCATTTTTTAAAAAATTAGGACATGGATACGACGAGCACATATGTATTTTTTTTAATATATATATACATATAATATTCAATTCAGGGTCTGCAGTATCGAACTGTACCGCCCGGTACGGGCGGTATGTACCGGTCCGACAGGTTGCCGGTACGCGGACCGCCTGTCACCGGTCCGAGTGCACTGTAGCAGTGCTACAGTACTCGGCACACCTGAGTGTACCGCTCGGTACGCTTGGGTGTACCGCTCGGTATACCGTACCATACCGGTACCGAGCCCAGGTCGAAATACCGGTACGGTACGGTATTGTGAACCTTGATTCAATTAACATGAGTTTTATAATATTTATACTTAAATTTATAAACTCAGCAATGTGAACAAATAAATATCATCATACAAGTTAAAACAATTAAAATCATCTAAATTTAAGTATCCAAAATAAAAGTCGAGTACATTAGATAATATTTAACAATCTCCAAATATAGTTGATATATGTTTCCTTGTGACGATCTCCAGATTTCTTTTCTTACAAAGCATATGACCCTTATGTGAGGGCCACACGAGCACAGTGCCGTACACGAGTGTTTGACATGTGTATCGTGTGTCCTTCATGTGTTGGACACGGACATGTCCACCAAAAGCACGTGTCCGTGCTTCTTAGAGTGACAGAAAAGAAATGAAGCATACGAGACAGGCCATTTAAGTTAATAAGCCTCTTCTTTCTGAAATTTGAGCTTTTCTTTTGCAGATCGACATATCTTAGTTCTTCAATGTGACTTCCTCTAAAGATTATCAATATAGGAATGATATTCGTATCTGTTGGTGCTTGAACTATTTCTTCATTCTCAACAATTTTCCAGGCGCCAATGGGTGAGAGAAGAAGATTTGGCTAAGACCTTAAAGCTGCATGCAAAACAACTTCGTCGTATTTTACGATTTTTTGAAGAGGAGAAGCTAGTCATGAGAGACCATCGGAAAGAGGTTACAATCTTTTCCATATGTAAAGCATAATTGACTGTTAATGACTTTGTTCATGAGTTATAAAATTTTGCTTGACCCATGCTTTGCTTTGTAGGATTAGGAGTCCTTTGCAGATTATATGCTTAGCTTAGCCAAAAATATTAATTAGCTGTTTTTTTCTGGGTTTATTCTTTGGTGAAGATCATGAATTCTTATTTACTCAATAATGGCCAGGTTGTAGGAACATGTTCAAATTGGTAGCACATGCTATCTTGTTGGTCCTTTTATCCTTTATTTTTCTACTACAAGCTGATGCTAATTACTAAAAGAAAATGAACCCAATGGATGAGGCACTTGCCAATGTGGTGTTTGGTTGATATCCATAGTCCTATGCCTACAAATAGAGAGATTGTTTCCATGACTTTGTACTTTGGTCATCCAAGTTGCTAAGGAGCAACCTCACCATTGTATCAAGGCTTGCCATCAGCATCCTACTTTCTCAAAGTTCAATATTTGGGATGCTATGACTATTTCTTTGGTGACATAGGTAAAGAATGACTTATTCTGTTATTATATGCAGCATAATTGTAATTGACGTCATTTCGTTGTACAGTGGAAGTGTCTACATCTCAAAGTTGTGTTGTTATTGATCATGTTTTTTTGTTGGTAACTTAACAAGCCATATTCTTACGCATTTAATGGTTATTAATATCCAATTTAAACATGGATTTCCTGCTGTGAAGAGTTGACTTAACCCTTGTCTCACTCCTCTCTGTCTTATTTTCTGAAAACTTTTTTTTCACTTCTTTTCTATGCAAGTCCAAATTAGAAGACACTTCAACTTTTATGGTATTAGACAAAACCCTTGGGCATACCAAGTTATACTTTTATAGTGTCACTTCACCACATCACCTCAGAACAAGTGTAGGCTGATAATTATACAGTATGTTTTTGGTCCATTCTTCAGTTTATAATTAAATTTAAAATCAACCATTAGAACGTGGATTGTGTTTGGATATGTGAATGATGGTTTGAAGTTCATTTTCCATTGACGACGTAAAACTTGTAGCCATTTTATCCAGAAAGTGATCAGAAATGACAACCAAGATATGCTAGTTAACGCCTGAAAGAGGTGATGAATTTGATTTGGTTGTTAAAATGATTATCAAAATTGACAATGGAGGATGCCTTGGAGAAGTGTCAAATGGTGCATCCTAATCAATTCAGGGTATAGTATTTTAGTTAAATAAAGGTATAAGGCTCATGTTACACATGAAACTAAGCCAAGGTCAATGTAACATTGATGCTGGAAACTACCAACAAAAAACATGTTGTGTGTTTCCTTTGCATGCATGGACTTATGGAATCCTAGATAATAGAAGTTCGATGTCAATAGGAGCTTCTTCTCTGCAAACGAGAGCTGACAGTCTTGTAACATGAGTTTTCTGGTAAACCTGCTTGTATTGTTAAAGCAAATTGTTTAAAGCCCCTACCTATCTTATGATAGATGTCTATGCCTAGATGGAAGCTTAAGAATAACATCTATGTTTTACTGTTGGTGAAGGAACAATCTTTTAACTCTTTGCACCTTTAGTAGGATGAAGTGAGAGATATTTTGCAGCTTTAGCAACAACAAATAGAGACCCTTCTCCAGCAAACTTTGTGTTTTAGGAGAACATTTTGCTCTTCCTTTGGTTATGTCTTGACTTTTGATTTCATTTTTCATGAGAAAGTTAACTTTCGGTACCAGGCTACCAGAGACTACTATCTGGCATTCTCCTGAGTTTCTGACTTATGTCATTCAAAATCTTGCAGTCAGCTAAAGGGGCAAAAATATTCAGTACAGCAGTAGCTGCCACTGGTGATGGTCAACAAGTAGTAAAGGATGGAGAAGAGAAGACGAAGATGCATACTCATTCTTATTGCTGCCTGGACTATGCGCAGGTTGCTTGTAATATCTATGCTGTTTCTGGTACTCTTTAAAGATCCTTTTACACAACATAGTTTGATGATTTATGTGATGTCTCTAGCAGTACTTTTATCGGTTCTTATCAGTTTCTGATTGTGAAACTTCCAAATTATAAATGCAATGGCTCTTTATTTATCTAGACGAATTTGTGGCCTATGATTGTACTGTTTAGGAAATTGAATGAGTTTATCCTCGATAAAAATGGAGCAGTTCACTTTTGCCCTTATGTTTTCTTCATTTCAGTGGTTTTCATTCTGTTTCTATAACAAGCAGTGCTTTGCTTGAGCAGTTGGTTGGTGATCGGAAGTCCCTAGCCAACTCTTATGTTTGCACACTTTTACCTAACACAGTTATTTTCTACATGTAATCATTTAATTGACTAGCATCTACATGGTTAACCAAGGGCATGTCAGAAGTTTGACATAAGAGTATAGTTCATGATATTGATTGATATAGGTAAGGATTACAACTTCGTTCCGTACCGTTATACTGAGCCCTACTCGGTATCGTATCCACGATACGTCAGGGCATACCGACAGTACGCCCAAAATTATTAAAAAAACCTCCAAAAATAGAAAAAAAAGAAAAAAATAGATTAAGGTTTTTAAATTAGAAATAAATACAAATTTAATATAATTTTAGTAAAAATAATGTAAATTGACCCAATATCAATCAAATTTCAATTAAATCATTAGAACCACTAATCACAACATTAAAAAAACTTAATTAAAACCTAATTAAACTTATTATACGATCACAAACATATGATCTAATCCTTAATATGTATGAAATATAAATATTTGACCTATTAAGTGTTTAATTTCAAAAAAATCAATATTAAACACACTAATCACAGGATTAAAGACCTTAGTGACTCCCTAATTAACACTATTTTACCATAAAAAACATATCAAACAACATATTACACATTAAGTCATATACCACATAGAATAGGTTTTATCATCTCACAAGTCAATAAAAATCTAGAAAGAGAATACATATATCTTGATTAGAGTATTCTTCCTCTTAATTCTCCTAAATTAGCTTCCTAAATTTGATCTAATTCACAAATTGTAGCTTTGTTGAGTTAGGAGAGTGAAAATACGAGAATAAGAGAGAGATGTGAGTGAAAAAGAGTTTGAGAGAGTTTAAGAGATTGAGAGATTGAAATAAAGGCGGGAGAAACGGGTTTAAAAACCCTTTTCGAAGTCTCAAATGATTAAATTGATCATTTGAAATAAGGCAATCTCAGTTATTGATTGGTAACAATCGAAATCCAATCGTTATCGATCGGTACAGGTCGATAACGGTCGGATTTTGATCATTACAACCCGGTACAAGTCGGTAATGATCGAAATCCGAGCATATCAACCGGTACAGGTCGATAACGGATAGATTTCGATCATTACTACCCAATAGAGACCCCAAATCGCCTGATACGGGATCAAGTGATCGGTACCACCCGATAAAGGGCGGTCTGTGTATCGGTATCTTGTCGAACGAATATATACCGCCCTTATTGGGCGGTACACATTAGTACAACAAACTCTAGATATAGGTAACATTCAAGGTCGATACGAATTTGACTGATTTCTTATGGTTATAGGTTGATACAAAATGGCTAGAGATATTGATGAAGTATAAATTAATTTTACAGCCTTAGGAAAGAGTTGTTGGAAGGAGAAGAGGAAACTTGAGGTACAGGACAAACTTCTACTATATGTTTATCAAGTTCATTATTAAATGTAGGAGTCGAATACTCTTTAAGTCATTGGAAGCAAGGAGGAACACAATCGTGTTGTTGTTGGGCATGTGCAGGAGATTGTGCAGCAGTGTGCATGCAACTGGATACAAACAAGGTCTTTTGCTTGCTGCCATTGGAAGGAACTAGAGTGGTTGCAAGTGCAAGCTGCATCATACATGGAAAAAAGATATTTTCTTCCTTTCATGTGATGCAGAGTGGGAGAGTGACCATGGCTGGCATGTGTGCATAACTAATCAACAAGAGAAAGTTAATATCGAGGATTTAAATATTGGTCTGATATTGTTTCGGTAACCTACTGGGTTGTTACAATACCAGTATACAAGATGGTATACCGACTTTTACAGCTTGGTATCATTGAATTAAATAATGAAAACACAAAATAAATGGTACCATACTAGTATTGAGCTATACATTTTAATACTAATATTGGTCAAATTGGTAAATATCGGTAGGAACGTACTACTCCGACCAGTATATAGATATTTTGTTGTTTTTGTGTGTATTAAGTTTTCTATCTTTTTTATGATAACTTCTTTGGGCTTTTTTTAACATTTGGTATTTGTTGCACAATCTCCCGTACTTCCAATATTATCAAGAATTGTACACTTGGATAGTGTTGCTCTTTGTTGGCCTTTGACTTTTTAAATGCTTGATAATATTGACAGTTTGTTTTCTTATGACTGTTCTATAACTTTCAATTTCTGCATGTCAAGCTGATGTTTGTCTATGTTTCTTCTTTATCATATTTGTGGTGCCACCACGGAGTATAGATCTATGACGTCATAAGGTATCGAATGCATCGAATGAAGAAAAAAATAAAGGATGAATTGGACAGCAGGAATACCATTCAAGAATACATATGCCCAAATTGTGGGAGAAGGTAATTAGTAATGTCAACAATCATATTGGTACAGAACACTCTGAAGTCTCTGTTTGACAGCCAGTAACTTCTGGGATTGACTTATACTCAGGTATTCAGCTTTTGATGCACTTCAGCTTGTGAGTTTCACCGATGAGTATTTTCACTGTGAAAACTGCAATGGTGAACTTGTTGCCGAGAGTGATAAACTTGCTGCTGAAGAAATGGGAGACGGTGATGACAATGCTAGAAGGCGGAGACGTGAAAAGCTGAAAGACATGCTTCAAAAGATGGAGGTTAGATTAAACACCACCAGGTTCCATCTTCTCTGGATTTGTGTGACTCATCTTTTTTTTTCTGTACGAAGCACATCAATGTGTGGAATTCGAGTATTGAGGTTACTGTTTGAGTTAAAATTAATGTGTCATTTTTAGCATATTTAATCAATATACACAGAATTGTAATTTTTTTTTTCAAAATAATGTGCATTACCACTGGAACTACCTTTTTTATAATACTTATAAGAATAAGGTGTACATTATGTTTATTATATGTGCACACTATGTTGTATTTGATTCACATTTATGGCGGCAAACCGTGTTCCTGCTATGCCATTTTGTTTGTTCAGTTAGAAGTTGTGTATGCGTGTAAAGGCTTGAACATACACATACATAAAATATTTATACATGAACATAATATGAGTGACAACTCTCCCATACATGTCCTTTGGTACCTCAATATTTGCAAGGAGGTTGTGGGCCTTGTTGCCCTCCTTGATATATCTGAATGTGCATCAAGAGATCCATTAATATTGCACAATAATTTCTGAAGCATCAAATTGATGAAATTCTATCAAGCTCCCAGCCATCTGTTGTGGTTTGTTATTTTGCTGAAACTGGCATGAATGCAGGAACAGCTGAAACCATTGGCTTTGCAACTTGCGAGAGTAAAGGATTTACCTGTTCCTGAATTTGGAAGTCTGCAGGCATGGGAAGCTAGGGCGAATGCAGCTGCTCGTGCAAATGGTGATTTAAATGCACTGGATCCAGCCAAATCTTCTCAAGGACAAGGATACAGTGGAACACCTATGCCATTCCTTGGGGAAACAAGAGTATACATCTTATTTTATTTCTTTGAATTTTATGATAACTTTTGGTTAGTTATATGATGATCATTGCCATTTATGTCAAGGTTTTGGTGGCATTGGAATTTGAATGTTGTGCTGTTTCATGTTCAGGATTCATCTTTGAAATAGAGGGGTGTGACTAAAGTTGTGCCTGTCATTACCATCCTGATTTTTAAATCTTGTAATTTTTCTATTTTTAATAAAAATAACTGCATATTAGCCACTAATTATTGATCAGAAATCTGGAGATGATAAGTTTGTCAGTCTGTTTATTTTGCTTTCTTAAAGTTTTTGTGTACATGAATTAGCAACACTTACTAGGGTAGTCAATTTACTTGATTAGGATTATGCCAGCCATTTACAGGCTCATGTTATTGTGGCTGAGAACATATATGATAGTATGTATTATACACAAACACATTGTGTAGGGTAATCATGTTTAGAATGATGAACTCAAGTCGTGAATTCTCTATGACAGGAGAAAAAAAGTGCAATTGAACAGATCAAAGTGCTTTGACAAATGATCTTCTTGGCTTGTTTATTTTAGTCTTATCATTGATAAATTGATGAAATTATAGCTCTTCACTAGTCATTCGCATTATCCTCTTTGTTTTCCTTCATCTGTTTCTTTCTTGTTCTCCTACTAGATTTTTTGCATCATTTAGTCATCTGATATCATCTGCTTATCAAACCTGAGCACCATTGTGGTTTCTTCCAGTTTGCTAGATCATGCACATCATATGTTTGGTAGTTTTTATTAAAATAAGTTCAATATTTTCATTATGTTTTTTCTGGTGTGGTTGCGGAGTATTCAATGTTCATACTCAGTTTTCTCTTTTAGGAGTCTTAAAAGAGTTATGACAGGTGTCAGTATCATCTTTATCACCGATCTCTGGTTGCACACAGTCCTAAAAAGATTGCAAAGAGCTTAGATACTTTTTGATCAATAATGGGTTTGATTGGTTGTTGTAGAGTTATGTCCAAAAGCTATTTGGGTAGCCAAATAATATAATTCTAGGAAACTCTATGATACTCTATTAGCTTAGCCAAAAATCTTAACTTGGGCTTAGTAATACTGTCCAAGGCATCCCTGCTGACCGGCTTCTTGCACACTCATATAGTTCACACTGATCCTATGACCATATATTTTTGTCTATCTATAATTCTCTAGGCACATGTGTGGATATGTAAATGAGATGTGGCGCGTTCTGTGATGGCCTGTTGTCAGGCACTCATGCTTTGATGCCATGGCAACGCAAATCCTTTGTCCTATTTGATTTAGGATAGTGATAACAGGTCTATTTGTAAAGGAAGTCCGTTGAGATGCAATTCAAGATTCTTGAGATAGAAAGTGGTTTTGTTGGTGGCCCTTCTCTTTTCTATCCCTTTTTATTGTATCCGCTTTTTCCTGCCTTTAGTATACTATTTTATTGTTGTTATCATAAAATCAGCAGTATGCTCTTGTTCCAGCCAAAGCAACCCTGACTAATTGGATTTGATCCAATCCTATTGGCGCAGCTTCCTGACTGCAAGGTTATAGCAGGAATGCCTAGGGCTCTTTCTTCTGAATTTTCCATCCTTTTTGTTCTTGGTCCTGCAAATATCAATTAAGTACTCATTTTGTGTAGAATCTTCTACGAAAGTTTTCTTTTGGGTAGTCAATGTGTCATTCTAGTAAGAATATATTTCTTCATATTTTGGTGACTGTTATAGTCTACTGCAGGTTGAAGTTGCTTTATCTGGTATGGAAGTGAAGGGAGAAGACAATGAGTCTGATACAAAGACTTCAGCCTTGAAGGTTATACCTCCTTGGATGATTAAAGAAGGAATGAGTCTAACAAAAGAACAAAGGGGAGATGCGGTAAAAGTAGATGACGTTTCAACTTATGGTGATGACAAGAAATCAAAAGATGTAAAAGAAGACGAAAAGAGCATACAGGCTAGTAAAAAAAAAAAACTTGAGTAATTCGTTCCAAATTTTATGTTGACGAATTGTTTCTCATAAAATGGTTACCTTTATGCTTTTTAGGATGAGTATCTCAAGGCCTATTATGCAGCTTTGTTGAAAAGGCAGAAAGAGCAGGAAGAAGCTTCAAGAATGCAACGAGAGGCAGAAAGAAGTCAGTCTGACCTTGTGGATGGTGTTCTTGAAGCATATTCTGAACGCCAAGTTGGCAAAAAGGCAAAACGTGAAGATTATGAAAATGATGATGTTGAATGGGAAGAGGTTCCATCTGCAGGTTTAGTTGTCTTTTCTACTACTTTTTGTTATTATACTTATATGTGTCCTTAAATCTGCAATATCTATAACAATGCATGTTTTAAATGTCAATTTGGAAAAAAAGCAAAATGAGAAGATTATGAAAATAATGATGTTTAATGGTCCTGTATATAACAACACATTTATGTGTACTGTTTTATGTACAGCATATATTTACTATAATTTGGGTATGCCTTAATATCTACATTTGTAACTTGGTTGATGCTTAAATATATCACAGTTGTGTCACACTTTTATAGAATTATTAACATCTCACTGAACTCTTAATTAGTTAATCAAGAGCTACTCTTGAATTCCTTCTTGTAAAACTGAATGTTCCTTCTTTTACTTAGGCCAACTTTATTATGTAAAATTTATTTAACCCTAAAATTTAATGAATCATCAGATGTTCTAAAACCCCTTAGAAGTTTGACATGTTGAATGCTTCGGCACCAACATGATGTAGAATAATAGCACCACAAAGAGCGGTCATAGGGATGTGCCTCTCACCACTCTCGTATAATGTGGTAAAAAAGAAAATTAATTCATTTAATCATTCTGCAATGATCCATATTACAATCCTTTTCTCCTTTTAATAAACTCTCTAGATTCAAGAAGAAAAGTTAAAAGAATAAACAAAATTATAATCGAGAGAATTACAACCCTTGGATTAAGATTCATCAACCTACCCTTTTCTGGGGAAGGTGCTTTCAAATTTATGTTGGTAGATAATCTTTATTTTTACAATATGTTTAATTGAGTAGACTTATTTGAAGATTCTCTAATCAGGCTTCAACTTTGTTGTAGGGATGAAATCCTTATTGAAGTTCAAATTTGGAAATTTCCTATTTTTCTGTTTGGCTTCCTTTTTCTTCTACCTAAGGATTGTGAGAATGCAAAATAGAAATGTAGAAGATGTTTCAATGTGACAACTTACTATATTTGCAAAAATCCCCCTTGAATAGTAACCTTTATTGAAAAGAAAAATAAATCAAAATCGTGGACATCAGCTTGCCTACTTGGTATCTCCACATTGCAGATGTGCATAATCTCAAACTTCTAAAGCATCCATGAGAAAGTGCCTTCTTATCAACTCCGGTTCTTGTTCTTTTACTTCCTCATGCTTCAAGGAATTTTGATTCTGATTTTTTTGCCTCTGCCCTTGTTTATGAGGTATCCTGTTGTCTACATGAATTTCATGATAGAGGTGAATGGGGAGGTAAACTTTTAGGAAGCTAGTCACATACTGCTTTGAGGTGAATGGTGAGTTCATAAGATATGATTTCTCCTCTCTCAATTATCAAACTCTTGATATGGAGCCTGGAGGCATGTGGTGAGTGCTTAGCAAGAAATGAATGCTCCTCTCTCTAAACTATCAAATCCTTCATATGGAATCTTGACTATCCATCACAAATAGTTACTTACACTTGTTGATTGTTGGTGCTAATTTGAGCAAATAAATTTAAAAGTTGAACTTCATTATTTACGCTTACATGCAAGCTCATGTGCATGTAGCAACATCCTTCCATTGTGCAATTGCTATGCAATCCTTTTCACTGCTTAATCCACCTCTCCCTTTTTCTAAGCTATTTTGTGTTGGTATTTGTAAGGTTTACATCAGACATTTCTGTCTTATCCTTCTTTGGAGCTGAGGTTCCTCATCCTAAATGCTAACTATTTTCATATGTATAAATATATATGTAACACCAGCCATCAATCTCAACATTCTATCTCAACATTTTTTATCCACATTACACTAATATTTGGATATAGTTTTCTTAGTCGTCAAGTTTCTGATCTAAGAATTACACAGTAAAATTTTTCTTTCTGAGAGAAGGGTATGCAAATCACACAGTAAAAGTATGTTTTCCAAACTTACATTTCTATGAGCATTATTGTTTATGATCCCTCTATCATGCTGAACTTCAAGAAAGGGAACTCATACTTGTTGCTTTTTTCCTACTATTATCTCCATTCGGTGATTAAAGTTTTACAAGTGTTACGCTTTGTACACTAATTTTTTTTGTCCTACTTATTCTGAAACCCTCTTGAGAGTTCACTTCCGTAGTTCTATTTAAAATTTATTATTTCTGTATCCTCATTTAGTATAGTAATGTCACAGACCCTGTGCAGATAGGTAAGGACTCAAGGATGGCCCTTCCTATGTACCTTGAATAAATTATTTGTTTGTCTTGCCAGTTACTTTTCGCACTTGCAATTACTCAATTACCTTGTTATTCTTGGATTCTAGTTCCACTAACGTGGCATTTTTCAACTTCAAAGTTGTATCCATCATACTGCACTTCACCAATCACCTACTCGTTATAAAAATCCACAACAAATGGTTCAGACTTCAACTTAATGTAAGACTATTGTACTTGGCAGGATCAGCTTCTTGCAGTCATGCATGGTTAATACCAAACATGAAGTTTGGTCCTTCTTTATGCTACTGATTTCGACCTAAAGGGAAGATCTAAATTGAGTCTTTTTTTTTTTAATGTATTTTGGTGTAAGAATTATGAATGTGGATATAGAAATTCAAGCAAAATCTTTTTCTGACTAATTAATCCAACGGTATGAACATTCCACGTGCTCCATTAACCTCTCTCTGCAAAGTTGCCATGGGCCTTTTGTGAGCGGACAGCATACCATATGATGATAAGAAAGTATTAGCTGCATTGCTAAGCAGGATGAAGAAGATTATCTGACCTTACCATGATGTTAAGTTTCTCTTTAATTCCTATGATTTATTTTCAGATAAAGACTGAGAATACTGTGTTTTTTGTTTTTGTATTCTTTGTATCAATATGTTATTCTTCAACTTTCTTGACAAAGCTTACGTTCTTAATCCACATTATCGTTTTGTATCATCATTCATTGATGTCAAGTGTGATGATGGTTGAAATTTAACTGTATATGTAACAGTTGTGACAGGTTCAGGTGAAAAATATAGACTTGCTGATCTAAACATGGAGGCCACTGCATCAGGCGATGATGAAGATGATGACATTGACTGGGAGGAAGGATAAACCTAGACAAATTCAAGAAGTTTCTTGCTGATTGGCCAAGGAGCAAGAGCCTTCCAGTTGCTTCGTCTTCTCACTGTAACTCATAGCTAGGTGGTAGGATGACTAAGGTGCTGCTGCAGTATAATATCTGATGCATCGTAGCTGAAACTTTACAAGTTAGTTTAGTAAGGCTAAAGTTCTCAAGGGGAAAAGACATAGGTTTCTTGGTTAATCTTCTAAGCACATTTAGTGTAGATTATTTCTGTATAGTAACACCATGGCTGCTGCAGTACTGGTAACCAAACATTTAGCTTGCATTTGTTGCATATTCTTCGAGCGTGTAGGGTTATGTATGTTTTCATATCTTTGTGTCCAATTGCTAGTGACTGTGATTGTGATTCGCAACGTATATCGCTGTTAACTATGTAATTTGGTTTTTGCCCCAACTGGAGCAACAAAGTTGATAACAAGGTTAGATGGACATTTTGCCTGCAGGTGCTGGAGATGCAGCCTCCAAGGGATCTCTGTTTGTCTTTGCGGCCAGTTCTTTTTTATTGGTTTCATTAAATGGTTGCTAACACTATTTACGGGTCTTCATGCAACACCTTATTGTTCTTCATGCTTTTGCCCTTGTTATGTTTTACAGTTGGTGTATTGGAAAACTCCACCGGGAATCCGCATGATGTCCAGCTGAGTCCAGGAGACTTGGCTACGTTACAAGTATGCTTCTGGCTGTGTTTTCATTTTCTTATTAGTTAATGTTGTTGGAATCTGCGTCACAACTGCCTTGTAATTCTTGTGATTCTAAAATTGGACATCATCATCATGCTTTATGGCTGACATCTTTTGCCCATGGGAGTTTTTTTTTGGCATCTTAGAAGGAACAGAAGTTACTGGCAATCCTTGTTGCTTGGGGATTAGAAGAATCAGATGTATACACTACATGGCTAAGTTTTCTTTAAAACTTTTAGATTGTGGCATTCCAGATTCTGTTTGCAAATGCATCCCAACAGGGAGAGGACCCCATGGAGGTGAGGTGACATGCAACATCTTAAATTCTTTGGTGTGGGGAATCCACCCACCAAGTAAACATCAGCTTATAGTGGGTGGTCTCATATGTCCCAATTCATTTATTCTGCTACTGCTGAGTATTATTATAGTGATCAAATGGTGCTGTTTATGTGAAGTAATCTTACCACTACTATCTGTTATCCATGGTGGTGTTTATGCGTTGTAGACATGGATCCACTTTATCTAATGCTTCCTTTTCAATCCAGCATTCTTCACCACCACCACCATTGCCGTGTAAAGTGTATCGGAATTGCCCCGTGAAATATGCACCACTAGATTTAAAGGTTTGCCACCGTGGGAACTCCACCCTCTCTCTCTCTTCACAGATCTCCTACTGCTCTTTCATCGCTTCAGTGTTCAACTACATCATACATACAACTGCCTCAAGGTATGTTTTTCTTTTTTTTTTTTTACATTTAAAAGGTTATTTCTTCTCCAAAACTATACAATCATATATTGACAGTTACTATAGAGCATTGAGTTTCCATTGGCAGACGACAAACCATTTTTCTCTATATTCATTTATGATTCTCGATACATTTTTGTCTAAGAAACAACGACAGCCAGCCAGGAAGTGTCTCTATAATGCACCTAAACACAACCCACAATAGCTTTCCAAAGTGGGGGGGACAAAAACCCTCTTTTGTTGTAGTCCACAACTCAATCCAAATATTTGTAACTTTTACACAAGCAATTCTTCATTTTTTACTTTCACCTAAACCTTATCATGAACATGTCGTCAAATGCTCATCCACTTCCCTACCTTCTTATATATACTCATGCTGGTTTGCACAAGATTGTTACGAGACCAAGCCAAAGGTGACACACAGCATGAAGCTCCTCAGCCTACTTGTTATGATGGTTTCTGCCATGCTTGCAGTATCCATCACGGGGTCATCCTCCGCTGCAGACCTCCGCCATCGCAAGACACCAAAGCTCGACACCAAAGAAGGTCTCCTGCATCATCAGCTCAAGGGTGTGACTTCTTCCACAGGCAGTAATGGTGTAGGAGTCACCAGCCTTCACGAGTTCGCCGACGCTGTTGGCCAACAAGGAAACACCTTTGGAGCAAGCAAGAGTGCGTACCCTGGAAATGACATCGACGGCCATCATAGTATTGATCCCACGTCTTGGGTTCAGAGGAATGCATCTCCCCCGGATCACGAGTGATCTGCGACCCTTTAAAGGACTCTCCATGAAGCGACAACAGCAGTGGTGTAAGCTCAACATAAATGAGGTAGATCGGTCTCTCTTTTAAGTATGCAGAAGAACCATCTCTCATGTTCATGTACTATGAAATCTATGCTTACTAATCTCATGATAAGTAGTTGAATCTCCCTCCTCCAATTTTGATCAAATTCTTTGATGAAGATACCTGAGATGTTAACCTTCGGAAACAAACAAGAGATCAACAGATGATTGCGCCCACGGAATACATCGATCTCAGCATTACAAGTCTTTTCACAAGCATGGAAAAGAGCTCTTGCATGCATATCAAGGCCTATGATATCTAATGTCAACAATCTATATCAATTCATATAAATATAATAACAAAATATACTTTAGGCTGCAGTTTATACTTGTGCTAACGGTTTTAACGACGGTCGGAACTATCTTTAAGTGTGTTTTCACAATGCAGTAAAAAGTTTTGGTGTTATTCACAAAAGGTGATTTTTATCGTAGTATTATTACATCTATTAATAAGCTTAACAAGATTCATAAAAATCCCATGATAATCTTATTGATCATATTCAATACACAAAACAAAATCTTATTGATCATTCTGTTCCAGATGTGGCACCGGTATAAAATGAACCTATTATTATCATGCTTGACATAATTATGACATCCTTTTTATTTTATTATTATACCCTACAAATATGTATTTAATATTTTATCATCAAATTTATCTTTTTTTTCTGTAGAAATATTAAAGTAAGCAATACAACCAAATACCTTTTAAGTGACTCACTCATATCTAACTTTCTGTGCAACCTTAAATATAAGTATCGGAAACCATCAGCTCTGGAAACCAGTAGATCTATCTATTGGTTAGATCTACTTCCACAAATAAAGATTCGATCTACTTCCGGGAGATATGACGGTGGAGGCAACACAGTTCCCACAAGCATCCTCTTCTTCGTGATCCCGTCAGGGTCATGGGAAGTTTCTGCGTGACGTGATACCATCTCTCGCACATGCCATGCACACCCTTCAGGGCGCCATGTTTCAGGTCTTCTATGGCCTTCCCGATGGCCTCGGAGGCGGCGAAGACTGCAGCGGGGTGGGGGAAGTCGTAGAAGAAGAGGCGGCGGACGGGACCGGAGGTCGACCAGAGGACGTCGAAGAAGGTGAGCGGAAGAGAGGGCGGCGCCGCCGCCGATCCCATCGTTGGGAAGATCCGGGATTGCTCCAACACTCTCACTTCTCCGGCCGACTCCATTCGTAATAGCTACGCTTCGCTCGATTCCCCGTTGAGACAACACGAGATTCACAATGGCAATAGGCTCGTTGGAAGTTCGAGCTTGCTTTATGCGCGCCTTCGATCCGTGATACGAAACCTCAGAGCTCGTCCACTGGACTACGGGCTTACCATGTGATAAACGCGGGATTCTTTCTCGACTGCGTTCCTCGACATAATGTATAGTTTACTGCGCTAATTAATATCCTATAATTAATTATGATTAATACGTCGGTACTAATAATTTAAAAATAATACTGAGATTCTTACGCTTTTCAAAATGAAGCATATATATATATATATATATATATATATATATATATATATATATATATATATATATATATATATATATATATATAATTTTTTAAATTATTAATTTAATATCAACCTTTCCTTCCTATCTGTTCCCTTCCCTTCGGTTACGACGGACAAGCGTCAGTGTTAGTGGCGCGCGAGGTCGGTGGCGTTCCAGAGAAAATCCCAATGTCACCTCCGACCGTGATCTCTTTCCTCCTTCTCTCCCCTTCGGTTATGTTGTGGACGATAGACTAGTGGAGGAGGCTACCTCTTGAAGGGCAACGACCAGCCTCCCCTCCGGTTCCCTCCCCTCTAGGAGAAGTATTTCGAAGGCCACCTTGAACTCTACTCCATCTACGTCCATTCCAGCTCGACTACCCATCGAGTTTGGTGTTCTGCAAGTGGTAGATCCCAAGCCTGGTACATACGATGAGTCCTCTATTTCGTAAATGCTTCGACTCCTAATCATTGTCTTCCTCGTCAAGATCTAAGCTTTTGTAGGTGTTAGCATGAGGTGGTTTGTCCATGGTAGATGCCGAAAGAAGACTCTTGGTAAACTCATTGCTCGGCATCTCCAACCAATTCTTCGTTCTGCTATCGAAGACATACATCCCTCTATTCGACTTCAACTTCACCTATCGCTATCTAATGCGATCCAAGTAAAGCTTCATGGAGACCATTGATGATCTAAACCCTAACGCCAAGGGGAGATACTATTGGGAAACCTTAGGCAACATCACATGCGTAGTAGAAGAATAGAAAATAAAAATAGGTTCCAAAAAATTCAATAGCGGATCGTTGTGCAAAGATTGATGCACAAAAAACGTAAAACTAAAAACTTTATAACACATGTGAGATGATTTACCTAGGGGAGATCGTGTATCCTCAAAATCTCAGATCCAACTCTCTAGATGAAGGAGGTCATATATCCTCCTCTCTAGCAGTGATCCACATGGTAGATAGCGCGATGATGCTCATTCTTTGCGCACCACAGAATTGTGCCAAGATCAAGAAGGGGCCGACCCTTCTAGCTGTCTCCATGCCCCAAATAGAGCTGTTGGCTGGGGAGAAGAGGGAGGGAGGAGAATATGAGGTGACATATAAAAAGTGTCTAACCTATGCCCCTTTGGTACCTTTTATTTATAAAGGTCTATGTCAACTTAACCCTAATAGATCCTGCCATATTGGATACTGGATCTCTATGCAACTACCTAAGCCTCTTATATTAATGAATCTCTATATAATAATCACTATTTACTCTTATTGGGTCTCACCCAAAGGATCCAATAATATTGGGGCTTATTGGATATCTAATAAGATGGGGTTTTAATAGATATCTCATATTCATATCTCTATTCGTCGCAACACCTACCATATGTGGGTGATCCTCTAGACCCAATATCGAGCTAGCCATAAGTCATACATGTTGGAAAATTTGGCGGCGACATCACATGCGCAGTAGAAGAACGAAAAGAAAAATCCTAGATTTTCATAAAAAGGTTACATCGTTATGCGAAGATTTGTGCTTGAAAACCCACAAAAATGAAAAACTACATATATAAGGGAGATTGTGTTACCTAGAAAGATCGTATATTTCTAAATTCCTGTAGATCTGTGGGAGAGAATGAAGGAGGTCAATTATCATCTCCAGTTGTGATCCACGCGGTAAGGGCTGCGAAGACGCTCCTTGAATCGCTACCTAAATCTCCACACACCCCAAATAGAGGTCATTGGCTGAGGAGAATAGGAGGTGGCAGCCAAAAGTCTTAGCCAATGACCCTTTGGTTCCCTCCTATTTATAAAGGCCATTGTCAACTTAACTATAATGGATCATGCCCTATTGGGTGATAGATCTCCAACCAATTACTTAAGCCTCTTAGATTACTGGATCTTTACCTAATAATCTCATATTAGCTCTTATTGGATCTCATTCATAGGATCTAATAATTCAAGGGCTTATTAGATATTCAATAAGATAGGGGTTCAAACGGATATCTCATATCTGAACCTCTACGTGTGGCAACACCTACCATATGTATATGACCCTTTAGACCCAACATCAAGTTGGTCATGAGTCATACTTGTTAGAACTTCTTTTAGCTCAGTAAATTATTATCTATATAATAATTCACTCTACTCCTCAACTACAAACGTATTAGGTGCTAGTCATAGGTGCCCAGCAAGCCAATCACGTGAGTGATGACACATATGACTTGATACAGAATCCTTTTGCTTATTATATTTTGGCGTATATCACTTTATAACTATTGCATATATATATATATATATATATATATATATATATATATATATATATATATATATATATATATATATATATATATATATATATATTGTGATGTCCTTGGATTTGTGCAATGAGAATCGGATCGTGATGAGATCACGATAATGAGATCAATTCACCTTTAAACACATATCCTAAATAATCCCGGTCATAGGTTACTTGAGAGGGACATCGTGATAACCGGACAGACTGGTGTGTTGTATACCCGTCCATATGATGGATGCAGCTGGTCTCATAGCTACTCGTGTAGGGACACTAGGGATACAATACAGGTGCTCATTGGAGAATGAGTTCACTGATTGATCCGCTTACGGAATGCTGGATGGTTGATGATGCCTTATTGTCAGACAGCGATTCCGTAGTTCTAGTGGTATATCTGGTCCTTAGACTTGAGACACCAAGGATGTCCTGTACGAGTGCTCAACTCTTTGATACCAGACTTATAGGTTTGGCTGTCCCAGATCTAGTACAGCTGGTCATTGGGAGTGGTAGTCGATCTTATGAGGGCTATTGAGTGTCGATAGAGTATCATCTACTCTCGGCATCATGAGAGGAATATCCCATGTGTTCTTGCTCAGAAAAATCCCTGGCCAGGGTCATTCGGGTTGAGAGAGAAAGAGTTTTCCGAGAGAATCCATTAGAGCGAGACTCGAGTAGAAACCGTATGGGTCTGACAGCACCATGCTCGATATACGGTCTCTGGGATATTAGATGGATGAGGGACTATAGGTACACGGTAACTGAGGACAGATAGGTCCAATGGATTGGATTCCCCTGTATCGTCTGGGGACTATAGCGTAGTGGCCTAATACGTCCGTAGTCGATGAGTCAAGTGAATTATTACAAAGATAATAATTCACTGAGTTAGAAGGAGTTCTGACAGGTATGACTCACGGCCAGCTCGATATTGGGCTTAGAGGGTCACACACATATGGTAGGCATTGCGATGAGTAGAGGTTCAGATATGAGATATCCGACGGAGCCCTTGTCTTATTGGATGCAGATCCAATACCCACTAGGGGAGGACCCATTAGGGTTTGACAGGGGAGCCCTTGTCTTATTGGATTCAGAGCCTCATAGGCTAGAGCCTTTGCTTGCCTCTCCTATTCTCCTCCCCCTCTCCACCTCAAAGCAGGCCTGGAGTTTTGAGGAGCGTCGTCGTAGCCCTGCTGTGTGGATCACAACTAGAGAGGAGGACGCTTGACCTCCTTCACCCTCTCCTAAAGATCTGCAAGGAAACAGGGATATACGATCTTCCTAGGTAACACAATATACTCTATACGCAGTTTTAAGTTTCACGGATTTTGTGCATCAATCTTCGCACGATGACGAACATCTCTTTGGGAATCAAGGATTTTGTTTTCTTGTTCTTCCGCTGCGCATCTGATGTCGTCCCCCAAGATTTCCCAACAGTGATATCAGGGCCAGGTTGTTCGTGCGAATGATTGGTTTTGAACTACGTGTGTTGTGTTTAGGAAGAATTTTGACGTCAAAATCGTTGACGCAAAAACAAGGAAGGGCAGCAACAGTTGCTACCCTCGATCTACATGCGTGCAGCGCAACCGAAGGTAGGCAGCACAGGGGTTGTGCCTACAGCAGCCGGCCGACGACCTACTTACAGCAGGCTTGCAGCCGGTGGTGCTGGTAGCCCGCGGGTGCCCCACCCGCGGTCGTTGCCGCACGGCGCCGGCAGGCAGGGCTACATGCAAGGCGACCACCTACGTGCGGGCATTGTGCCCGCGCGCAAGGGCGACGCCTGCGGGTGCTGGACCTGCGGGCAGAGGCACCGCGGGGCGAGGCGCCAGCAACTGCAGCGCCCGCGGGTTGAGGCGCCATAGGGCAACGACGCTTGCGACCGCTGCTCTTGAGGGAACACCCCTCTACAGGGGTGGCCGCCCGGCGGGGCACTGCACCCGCGGGCACAACGCTCGCGGGGGCAACGCCACCCGCTGGGGCGCCAACCCACGGTGGCGCCCACCTACAGGGGCGGCGCCCCCACCCCGCCGCACAAGCCGTCGCCAGCGGCAGCAACAAAGGGGAGTAGGGCATTAGGATTTTCTGGACAAAAGATAATTTTACCCCTCGAAATTTGAGAAATTCCAATTTCTGTCTTTTGTCCAAATTACGAAAATACCCCTATAAATTCAGAAATTCCTTATATGTCCCTGATTTCATAAAATATTAATTAATTAAAAGGTTTAGTTGATTATTATTTTTTATCATTATCTAGTAGTCCTACATGATGATGATAATTTATACATGTGATGTATGATGTGTGGACGGATGATCATGGACCGTGTGATGTGTGTACTTGTGATTATTATTATTGAGGTCTGTAAGCCTCCATTATATTCCTCGTTTATTGTCGGGCCTGCATGCCTATGATTAAGTTGTAATCACATGAGGAGGCACAACGGGAGCGTGGATGCGATAGCGGGACCCACGAGACGGATGATCGCGATGCATGAAGATGCATCAACATGTCGACGAAACCAACGAGGACGAGATGGACGATCACAGGGCATGGAGATGCACCGTTGCACACATAGATCTTGATATGAGTGATTAGGCCTACTGGCTCGGGCCTAATCACATTAGGTTATGGTCCATGATCATATGGTGTGATTGCTTATACACATACTAGATATGTATATATATTTGCATGTGATATAGATATATATTAAATATGTATATGTGTGACATGTCATATTACGAGACCAAATCATAGAAACATCTCTCTCGATAATATTAAGTCGGTAAACATGAGGCAATTAGATTGACCCACGTGGCCTTCCATCGTTATAAGTAGGAACCGATTCCCGATGTAGGTTGAGTTGGTCGAGTCTCTCGAGACTCACCTATATCGCGATTCGCTATCTTGCTTATGACATAGAGATGTCACCGGTAACCTGAGGACATGGTATGCTTGGTCGAGTCCCTCGAGGGTATATCATCAAATCAGACTCATCTTGTAACGAAGGTGTTGACTTAACTGAGCATCATGGTTGGTCGAGTCCCTCGAGGCCATGGTGATTCGGAGGCCGAATAGGACGGGAATCACAAGGAGTTGTGATCGGCAAGAGTTGTCTACCTTTTAGGTTTAGTGTGATTGGTCGAGTCCCTCGAGGTTACACTAAGACGCTGATTAGATCTTGATCCCCACTAGAAGTCTGCCGGAGACTTCCGTTTCATGTGCTGAGGGTGTCGCGTGACTCGTTAGTAAAATAGTGGGAGCATATTAAGATAGAAGTCCATATCTTGATAGTTTATTTCTTGCAAAATCTACATGTTATTCATTTCTGCTACATCTTTATTTTCAGAAAATGTCGCTTTCAAATCCCTTACGTGGCATACTTGATGTCAACCGCCTCACTGGTCCAAATTATACGGATTGGCTCCGTAACTTGAGAATTGTTCTCACGGCGGAGAAAATCATGTACGTCCTTGATACAGTGATGCCTACGCTCGAAGAAGGGGCAAGCGAGGATGAGATCGCTCACTACGTGAAGTACATTGATGACTCCACTCTTGCTCAGTGCTATATGTTAGGCTCTATGATTCCTGAGTTACAGAGTCAACATGAAAAGATGGATGCTAGATCCATTCTCCTACATGTTCGTAAATTGTTTGAGGAACAGGGAAGGACTCAGCAATATGAGATATCCAAGAGCCTCTTCCGTGCTAGGATGACTAAGGGGACATCGGTTCAGAACTATGTCCTAAAGATGATTGAGTGGATAGAGAAACTCATAGGTCTAGGAATGGTCCTAGAAGATAACTTGTGTGTGGACATTGTGCTTCAGTCCCTACCAGATTCCTTTTCACAGTTTATAATGAATTTTAATATGAACAAGCTTGAGGTGACTCTCCCAGAGCTCCTCAATATGTTGAGGGAGGTAGAGAGTACTATTAAGAAAGAGAAGCCAGTTCTCTATACTAGTGAGACCAGAAAGAAAAGGAAAGCAGAAAGGTCCCTTAAGAAGGGAAAGGGCAAGGGCAGACTAGGTAAAGCAAAGGTTGCTAAGAAAGACCCAGCAAAGGACAAAGGCCAGTGCTTCCTGTTAGGATCGAGAGCACTAAGAGGGGGGGGGGGGGGGGGTGAATTAGTGCAGCGGAAATCTTTCAGCGATTAAAAACGAAAGCTGCGTTCGTTCGATAAAAACTATTTTGATGCAAAAGCTGATTCTAAGATTACTTATGATTAAGTGCAGTTTACGTTTAAGCTCAGATTGCGTAAATCACTTGTTTAGATCAAAAGCAGTTTAAGCAGAAGTATAAAGACAGTGTGCTGCTATTGTACAGCTCAAAAAGTAATCTGCAAAAAGCAGATTTACGTCTAAACGCAGATTTACATCTGAACTTTGAAACTCGTATGTAGACTCGCAGAAGGCAGTATGCAATTGAAATCAAGACGTAAACGTAAACTGAAATCTGATGATTGTACGAGGAAAGCCGATTTACGTCTAAATGCAGTTTTACGTCTAAATGCAGATTTTCGTCTAAACCTTGAAACTCGTTCGTAAAATTACAGAAGACAGTTTGCAGTTATAAATAGAATCAAAACGTAAATGTAAACTGCAAAGAGACTTGTTCGTAAAAGCGCAGAAGACAGTTTGCAGCTACAAAACGTAATCGTAAACTGTAATGTATGAAAACACTGATTTACGTCTGAATGCAGATTCGGAAAGATCAGCACTTAGAAACTTGTTCGTAAAGGCGCAGAGAGCAGTAGCTATGTAGGAGGTTTGCAGTAATGATAAAGTGCTCAAAGTAAACGCAAACCAGAGATTTAGAGTGGTTCGGTCAGTCTTGACCTACTCCACTTTTGGCTTCCTCCACCGACGAGGTCACCGACGTCAACTAGAGGCCTTCCTTCAATAGGCGAAGGCCAACTGCCCTTTTACAGATTCACTCCTTTTGATGGGCTCAGGAGACAACCCTTACAGGACCTTTCTCTCCTCTCTTTACAACTCAAAACTTGAAGAACAGAAAGAGGAGAACTTTAGGACTTTACACAAATTTGAGCTCTTAGAATCACAGAAAAGATCAAGAATTCGGTGTAGGTCTATATCTTTTCAGTGCTGAATGGGTGGGGTATTTATAGGCCCTAACCCAATTCAAATTTGGAGCTCAAAACGATCAAATCCCGGAATTCCGGGATCAAGCGGTTGCACCTCCTGACTGGAGAGGTTGCACCGCCTGGCAGAGCTCGAAGACTGAGCCCAGGCGGTGCCACCTCTTGACTGAGGCGGTTGCACCTCTCTGCCAGAGCTCGAAGACCGAGCTCAGGCGGTGCCACCTCTCTGTCAGGGAGGTTGCACCGCCCAGTCTTGCTCGAAGACTGAGCTCAGGCGGTGCCACCTCTTTGTCAGGGAGGTTGCACTGCCCAGTCTAGCTCGAAGACTGAGCTCAGGCGGTGCCACCTCCTGGCTGGGGAGGTTGCACCGCCCAGTCTCGTTGGGAGGCTTAGCCCAGGCGGTGCCACCTCCTGGCCTAGGCGGTTGCACCTCCTGGTGCAATCAGGGTCCGAATGGTTAGCTCCATTCGGCCCAATTTCAGTCTTTCAGGGGCCCAATTGCCCCAAGATTAAGCTAATGGGATCACCTCCCATTTTCCAACTTAATCAACATGCTAACTACGATTATATCTAAGACAATTTCTGCAGCTTTGCTTCGGTGCGTCAATCGCTTCTTCCGGCGAGTTTCCGGCGAACTTCCGTCGATCATCCGATGAACCCTCGGTGATGCTCCTGCGGACTTCCGGCAAACTCCTGGACTTTGCGACGATCCACTTGGCGAGTTCCGACGAGCTTCGCTTGGCAAGTTTCTAGACTTCTCGGATCTGTTCTCGCAGAACCTCCGACGACCGTCCGAACTTCCGTCGAACTCTCGAACTCCCAACGTGATCATGAACTTGACTCCGGCGCAACTCCTACTGCTTGTCTAACTTTCATCGTAGTTAATCCTGCACACTTATCTCAACACATAGATTAGACAACAAATGATAATTGACTTCATCATCAAAATCCGAGATTCAACAATCTCCCCCTTTTTGATGATAACAATCAATTGATAATGGAGTTATCCCTAACTCCCCCTGTCTATATGCCATAGTTGAGATAAGTCAACCTTGAATTCAAGACCTAAGAATTCAAGTGACGTATTGATAAGTTAGATCAGTTAAACTTATCAATACTCCCATCATGATACTCATCATGATGTATCTCTTCAAAGATGATGTCAAGGCTTGACATACATCATCAAGTTTGTATGATTGTGTTTGTAACTATTCATCATGTAGTTTGAACATTATCATTTAAAGCTGTGAAGCACTATTACATGATGCACACATTTGAAATATTCTAGCAAGTTTTGCATTTTCTTCACATGATAAGATATCAACACAGGGCAAAATGCAAACATAATGCAAACTTTAGCACATGTTCATATATCTCTTGGTGATGCAAGGATGGCATAATCATAGCAGTGTGTTTATAGCATCACTCATAGTATTTCTAATCATGGCAGTGTTTATCAATTCATATATCTCCCCCTTTGTCATCAACAAAAAGCATAGTAATTATGATACCAGGAAAATAATAATAGCAAGCTTATAGAGGAATTTTACATAGATTGCTTTAAATACTTCTTCCCCTTTTTGTTATAATCCATTGTCTATGTAAAGATTTTGCAGAATGGAATACATACACATGAATCACTTCATCAAATCTATTTCGAGAAAATCTGTTTTATAGCATTCGAATAAATAAGATGCATTCGGACAAGATTTTGTTGCAGATTTTCACATATAATCATAGAAACATGGTAATCAAGTGATTTGATCATTCAATATAGTCCGAAAAATAATTTTAACAAATTTATCTATTCAGACACATCAACATTCCTAATTCTGAATGAAATCAAAGCACAAGGTTTTCAAAACTTTTAGTTTCAAAGCACAACATTCTTAATTTGGACACATCACATACCAAACAGTAATGATACCATAAAAATCTGAGATAACTTTTACCACAAGGCGCAAGTTAGATGTTTACAGCCAGCACATCAGAAGTGAGTAACATAAGAAGTTTACAACAGCAACAGGTGTTCAACAAGTTCATTGATGAGGTGGAAAATTAAAGTGCCTAAACAAGGAGTCAAATTGACTATGAATTTGCTGCAGCTCAGATAGGATTTGATCTTATCGTTGTTCAATCCGTTCTTGTCTCTGTTCGAATCGATCCATTCGAATCCCAATTTCTTCGATGGATGTATGAGTTTGCTCAACTGGATGTGTTTCCTCAAAGGGAAGGGTCAGAGGAGATTGGGTACCCCTAAATACTGGTGTTTCCGGTTCTGGTTCAGGTTGAGGGTGATCAGTCCTTCTAGGGATTCTAACCCAGTTACCGTTTCTATAGTAACATCTTAGTCGGTGAAGTAGATTTTTGTTTATTATGCTGAATCTATCTACTTTCATTACTTCTTCTTCTGGTGGTATTAGAATGTCGTAAGCTTTCATTATTCTTGTGATTATACCACCATATGGGAGCATCATATCTTTCTTAGATAATTCTAACATGTTTTGTTGGATAAGATAACCAAGACAGATGTCATGTCCCTTCATGATTAAGTACATAGTTCCTAATTCTAATTGACTTACTTCATCATGATGATATTGTTTAGGAAGAATTATACTAGTCATGATATGATGAAGTATCTTAGTGTTCAAAGGCAATAAATGTTCACAACTTTTAGGAACCAATGCTATGTTAGGATTGGCAAAGATTGTTCCTAAGGCTTCAACATAGGATGTTCCAATACTTTCATCATCCCATGATCCTCTAAAGTAAAGTCCTATGTTTTTTATGGGAATGCCTATCATATCACAAATGAACCTATCAGTGATTGAGATGTGTTGTCCTAAAAGATAGGTGGACATCCTTTCTTCATCATCTATTTGTATGTTATTGTAAAATAATCTAACTAGCCTAGGATAGATGGGTTCGTTAATCTGCAAGATTGGAAGTAGATCTAGGTTTGCAAACCATTGGATAGTCTCTAAGTCTCTTAGTTCATTTAGATCTACGTATTTTCCCTTATTGATACTTCTAAGTTCGAAAGAGGGAAATTTTTCAGCATGGTTTTTTGAATCGAAAAGGGTGAAATCAAACTCTTCTACTAATCTCCTCTTTCCCTTGTCCCTTGAGGATCTTCTAGATCCCATAACTACTGCTGTTTAGAGGGATGATGATGAGCAAGAGTAAATGAAGAACAAAACAGAATTTAAGGGCTTCTTAGAGAGTACCTTTGTGAAATCTTCAAGAGAAGGAAGGATTCTTGATGTTTTGCTCCGAAATGGGAGGTATTTGGAAAGCTTAGAGGAGTGAAATGAGAATGGAGGAGATTTGGAAGAGTAGAGGAGGAAATGGGAGTGAGTTGGGGTCGGTTCCACTGCCGGCCCTAGCGTGGGTTTAAAAAGGCAGAGTTGCGGGCGGTTGCACCTCTGGCTGGAGCGGTGCAACCGCTGGCAACCCATGGTAGCTGGAGGTGCCACCGCTAGCTGGAGAGGTGCCACCGCCTGCAGCTAGTGAGCACCTAATGTGATTTGATCAGGGAGCCTTTGCCTTGAGGGGAGTTTTTCATTTCAGAGCAATTAACGTTTCTTACGTGATTTCGTATGAGTTTTTATTTAAGGAAGAAGCTCTTGTACGATCAAGATAGATCTTTTAACGTGCGTATGTCGTACGTATGTTGATAGTTTATTTGGTATCCCTTTTAAGATCATGACATATTTAGTTTCTTCATGATACAAGAATTAATTCGTAGATGATAGAGTTGACGGGTTCGAAGATCAAGGGGATATGTGAATTTGGGAATCATATGTTTCTAATAAGGTTGTATCCAAGTCGCATTTGTGATTTCATAACTTCCACTTGTTACTTAAGCGTTGCGAGTTCCTTTTTGACTCTTGGTTTATGACTATCGAGAATCAAGGAGCAGAATATTATTTCTTGCTCCAGCCTAAAATTTTAATGTTTTTATAGGAAGGGATGATTTTTAGGTACCCATTTGCTTTTGGGTGCCTCACAAATAGATCTACATTTCTTATCATGTTGCATAGAATTTGTCATGGTTCCTTTAGGAACCCAAATCAATTTGTTTGGACTTATTTTCTTGAATGGACAACAATGTGTCTTGTGTCCAAATTTACAACAGAAGTTACATTTGTCTTGATGTCGAATATGTAAGATGGAGCCTTTTATGAAGGTGGTTGGATTTTGGTGAGGACTTCTCACGAATCCAATTCCACTTCTTTTGGGAACGTGACCCTTGTTTGTAAGGATCATGTTCAATGACTTGCTACCAACCTCGAATTTCTTCAAGGTGTCCTTAAGTAGCAAGTTTTCTTTTTGGAGAGTTTCTAGATCATGGCATTTTATGCATGGGCTTAAACTATCATGATGTTCAGCATTTAACTTATCGAAATTACAAATAAGACTATCATGCTCCTTTTTTAGCAATTTGTATTTACTACTGATAGTCTTACACTCATCAAACAATTCATGGAAAGCATTTAATAATTCATCGAATGATAAATCTGCATCTATTGAATTTGTTACCTCATCTTCGATGGCCATTAAGGCGTAATGAGCAACTTGCTCGGTGTTGGACTCCTCTTCTTCGGATGCGCTCGAGTCATCCCATGTTGCTTGAAGCGCCTTCTTCTTTGATGTTCTCCTTTTGACTTGGGGACAATCACTCTTGTAGTGTCCCGGCTTTTTGCATTCATAGCAGATTACTTGGTCCTTCTTGGGTTCAAGTTTATTTTTTGCATCATTCTTAAACTTGTTTCTTTTAAAGAACTTTTTAAACTTTCTTGTTAGAAGTGCCAAGTCATCATCACAGTCCTCATCACTTGAGTTTTCTCTTAAGTGGCATTCAGAAGTTTTGAGTGCCATATCCTTCCTGTTCTTTGGAAGGATGTCTTCTTGCTCTTCATGAGCTTTACAAGTCATTTCGTAGGTCATTAATGACCCGATTAGTTCTTCAAGAGGGAAATTTCGCAGATCTTTTGCCTCTTGAATAGCAGTGACTTTAGGATCCCAACACTTAGAAAGGGATCTTAGTATCTTATTAACAAGCTCAAAATCCGAAAAGCTCTTTCCGAGTCCTTTTAGACCGTTGATGACATCCGTGAAACGGGTAAACATGTCGCCAATGGTTTCACTCGGTTTCATCCGGAAAAGTTCGAAAGAATGTAACAGCAAATTGATTTTTGACTCTTTTACTCTACTTGTGCCTTCATGGGTCACTTCGAGTGTGTGCAAAATATCAAATGCAGTTTCACAAGTTGAAACACGGTTAAACTCGTTTTTATCAAGTGCACAAAATAAGGCATTCATAGCCTTTGCATTAAGAGCGAAAGCCTTCTTCTCCAAATCATTCCAATCGATCATTTGAAGAGAAGACTTCGAAAATCCGTTTTCGACAAGATTCCACAGTTCAAAATCCATAGAAATAAGAAAGATCCTCATTCGGGTCTTCCAGTAGGTGTAGTCCGTCCCACTGAACATGGGTGGACGCGTAATAGAATGCCCCTCTTGGTTTCCGGCGTATGCCATTTCTCTTGGGTTTTAATCCGTTAGAGAGTTAACCTTGCTCTGATACCAATTGTTAGGATCGAGAGCACTAAGAGGGGGAGGGGGGTGAATTAGTGCAGCGGAAATCTTTCAGCGATTAAAAACGAAAGCTGCGTTCGTTCGATAAAAACTATTTTGATGCAAAAGCTGATTCTAAGATTACTTATGATTAAGTGCAGTTTACGTTTAAGCTCAGATTGCGTAAATCACTTGTTTAGATCAAAAGCAGTTTAAGCAGAAGTATAAAGACAGTGTGCTGCTATTGTACAGCTCAAAAAGTAATCTGTAAAAAGCAGATTTACGTCTAAACGCAGATTTACGTCTGAACTTTGAAACTCGTTTGTAGACTCGCAGAAGGCAGTATGCAATTGAAATCAAGACGTAAACGTAAACTGAAATCTGATGATTGTACGAGGAAAGCCGATTTACGTCTAAATGCAGTTTTACGTCTAAATGCAGATTTTCGTCTAAACCTTGAAACTCGTTCGTAAAATTGCAGAAGACAGTTTGCAGTTATAAATAGAACCAAAACGTAAATGTAAACTGCAAAGAGACTTGTTCGTAAAAGCGCAGAAGACAGTTTGCAGCTACAAAACGTAATCACAAACTGTAATGTATGAAAACACCGATTTACGTCTGAATGCAGATTCGGAAAGATCAGCACTTAGAAACTTGTTCGTAAAGGGGCAGAGAGCAGTAGCTATGTAGGAGGTTTGCAGTAATGATAAAGTGCTCAAAGTAAACGCAAACCAGAGATTTAGAGTGGTTCGGTCAGTCTTGACCTACTCCACTTTTGGCTTCCTCCACCGACGAGGTCACCGACGTCAACTAGAGGCCTTCCTTCAATAGGCGAAGGCCAACTGCCCTTTTACAGATTCACTCCTTTTGATGGGCTCAGGAGACAACCCTTACAGGATCTTTCTCTCCTCTCTTTACAACTCAAAACTTGAAGAACAGAAAGAGGAGAACTTTAGGACTTTACACAAGTTTGAGCTCTTAGAATCACAGAAAAGATCAAGAATTCGGTGTAGGTCTATATCTTTTCAGTGCTGAATGGGTGGGGTATTTATAGGCCCCAACCCAATTCAAATTTGGAGCTCAAAACGATCAAATCCCGTAATTCCGGGATCAGGCGGTTGCACCTCCTGACTGGAGAGGTTGCACCGCCTGGCAAAGCTCGAAGACTGAGCCCAGGTGGTGCCACCTCTTGACTGAGGCGGTTGCACCTCTCTGCCAGAGCTCGAAGACCGAGCTCAGGCGGTGCCACCTCTCTGTCAGGGAGGTTGCACCGCCCAGTCTTGCTCGAAGACTGAGCTCAGGCGGTGCCACCTCTCTGTCAGGGAGGTTGCACCGCCCAGTCTAGCTCGAAGACTGAGCTCAGGCGGTGCCACCTCCTGGCTGGGGAGGTTGCACCGCCCAGTCTCGCTGGGAGGCTTAGCCCAGGCGGTGCCACCTCCTGGCCTAGGCGATTGCACCTCCTGGTGCAATCAGGGTCCGAATGGTTAGCTCCATTCGGCCCAATTTCAGTCTTTCAGGGGCCCAATTGCCCCAAGATTAAGCTAATTGGATCACCTCCCATTTTTCAACTTAATCAACGTGCTAACTACGATTAGATCTAAGACAATTTCTGCAGCTTTGCTTCGGTGCGTCAATCGCTTCTTCCGGCGAGTTTCCGGCGAACTTCCGTCAATCATCCGATGAACCCTCGGTGATGCTCCTGCGGACTTTCGGCAAACTCCTGGACTTTACGACGATCCACTTGGCGAGTTCCGACGAGCTTCGCTTGGCAAGCTTATGGACTTCTCGGATCTGTTCTCGCAGAACCTCCGACGACCGTCCGAACTTCCGTCGAACTCTCAAACTCCCAACGTGATCATGAACTTGACTCCGGCGCAACTCCTGCTTCTTGTCTAACTTTCATCGTAGTTAATCCTGCACACTTATCTCAACACATAGATTAGACAACAAATGACAATTGACTTCATCATCAAAATCCGAGATTCAACACTTCCACTATGGTAAAGATGGGCATTGGAAGAGGAACTGCAAAGAGTATCTTGCATAGAGGGTGAAATAGAAGCTTGGAGAAGCTTCAGGTACATTCATGATCAATCTCCAATTGTTAGATTTTTGTGATAGTGCATTGGTATTGGATACCAGTATTGCTTATCACATCTACAATTTATTGTAAATTCTAGCAAAGCCGATGGGAGATTGACGAGAGGAATATTGCATAAAGGTTTGTTTATGCTAGACACTACTCCACATATCATAAATGTAAGTGTCTAAGAGGAAATGAGATGAGGTGAACAGTGCATACCTATAGTATTGTAGGCTAGGTCATATCTATGAGGGAATGTTTCAAAAGTTGCTAAATGATAGATATCTAGATCCATTCGAAACTTGCGAGCCTTGCCTTCGTGGAAAATTGACCAACTCTCCATTTAGTGGAACTGGAGAGAGAGCCACTGAGCTGTTGGAACTCATACATAGTGATGTATGTGAACCCATGTTAACTCATGTCATTAGTGGTTACTCCTACTTCATTACCTTTACTGATGATTTCTCAAGGTATGAATATGTATACTTAATGAAGTACAAGTCCGAGGCTTTTGAGAAATTAAGAGAGTATAAGAATGAGGTGGAGAACCAGACTGAAAAGAGTATCAAAACTCTTCGATCAGATCGAGGAGGTGAGTACTTAAGTACAGAGTTTACTTAGTTCCTCAAGGACCATGGGATATTATCCCAATGGACACCTCCTTATACACCTCAGCTCAATGGTGTCTCTGGAAGGAGGAATCGTACGCTGTTAGATATGGTATGGTCCATGATGAGTTTCGCTGACCTACCCATCTTATTCTAGGGATATGCCCTAGAGACTGCAGCTTACCTTCTGAACAGAGTTCCAACTAAGTCGGTAGTGTCTACACCATATGAGATATGGAAATGAAAGAAGCCTGATCTTAAGGTTGTTAAGATTTAGGGCTGCCTTGCCAACGTTAAAAGACACAACCCCAATAAGTTAGAATCAAGGACAGAGCGATGTAAATTTGTAGGATATCCCAAGAAAACTTATGGGTATTATTTCTATCATCTCGAGGACCAAAAGGTCTTTGTAACTAAGAGAGTAGTGTTCCTTGAGAAGGAACACATTCTTGGTGGAGATAGTGGGAGAATGATAGAGTTGAGCGAGGTTGGAGAACCAAGCTCAAGCACCACTCTACAGCCCGAGTCTGTTCAGGTACCTAATACAGAAGTTTCAACTTTACGTAGGTCTGATAGAGTATCCCATCCTCCTGAGAGATATGTGGGACATATTAGAGGAGAGGATGTTGAGGATATTGATCCTCAGACCTACAAGAAGGCTATTATGAGTATAGACTCCGGGAAATGGCAAGAAGCCATGAATTCTGAGATAGATTCAATGTACTCCAATAAGGTTTGAAACCTAGTTGATGTGCCCGAAGGTATTGTACCCATCGGTTGCAAGTGGATCTTTAAGAAAAAAATCGGAGTAGATGTAAAGGTAGAGACCTATAAAGCAAGGCTAGTGGCTAAGGGATATCGTCAAAGGCAAGGTGTTGACTATGACGAAACCTTCTCACCCGTAGCAATGCTAAAATCCATCAGAATTCTATTGGCTATTGCAACACACTATGATTATAAGATCTGATAGATGGATGTGAAAACTGCATTTCTCAATGGGAACCTCGAGGAGGAGATGTATATGATGCAATTTGAAGGATTCGTGTCCAAGAACTGCCCAGATAAGGTGTGTAGGTTGCTTAGATCCATTTATGGACTAAAACAAGCTTCCCGAAGTTGGAACATAAGATTTGATGAGGCAATCAGATCTTATGACTTCGTTAAGAACGAAGATGAGCCTTGTGTGTACAGGAAGGTAAGTGGGAGCACTATCACCTTTTTGGTGTTATATGTGGATATCATCCTGATCATTGGGAATGACGTAGGAATGCTATCTACAGTAAAGGCTTGGTTATCTATACACTTCTCCAGGAAGAACTTGGGGGAAGCATCCTATATCTTGGGGATTAGAATCTATAGAGATAGATCCAAGAGGATGCTTGGCTTATCCCAGTCCAGGTACATAGAAACCATTGTCAAAAGGTTTAGCATGGAAAATTCCAAGAGAGGTCCTCATACCGATGAGACATGGGATATCGCTTTCTACGAATATATCCTCAAAGACTCCAGAAGAAAGGGCGAACATGGATATGATACCTTATGCCTTAGCAATAGGGTCTATCATATATGTCATGCTATGTACTAGGCCTGATATAGCGCATGCTCTAAGTGTCACGAGCAGGTATCAGGCGGATCCAGGCTTGGAGCACTGAAAAGTAGTAAAGTGTATCCATAAGTACTTAAAAAGGACTAAGAATCTTTTACTAGTATATGGAGGTAATAGCCTTAAGGTTGAAGGCTACACAGACTCAAGTTTTCAGTCTGATGTCGATGATAGCAAGTCGAATTCAAGGTATATGTACATCTTGAATGGAGGAGCAATGTGCTGTAAGAGTTCCAAGCAAGATACCACTACTGACTCGACCACAGAAGCGGAGTGAGTTGATATCTATAGCTGATCTTCTCCACCTTCACTGGGTTCACAAGGGACTGAATCACCCAGCCTAATAGGAACAGTCGATCTTCACGTGACCTTTGGATTTGAAAATTGTTTAAAAATAATAAAGACCAAGTTTTTTGTAGTTGATATCTCCTTAGCTTATAGTGCTATCATTGATTAAATTACCCTCAACCATATATGAGTAGTAGTGTTGACCTATTATATGACTTTAAAGTTTTCGACTAGTTTAGGAGTGGGAGAGATCAGAAGTGATCTCAAGGAATCGAGATAGTATTATTTGACATTAGTCACCTTACCAAAGAAGGTGGTATTGTCAGTTTAGCATAT
Source organism: Musa acuminata AAA Group (assembly GCF_036884655.1). Taxonomy (NCBI): domain Eukaryota; kingdom Viridiplantae; phylum Streptophyta; class Magnoliopsida; order Zingiberales; family Musaceae; genus Musa; species Musa acuminata. Next base: position 33,234,256 of record NC_088330.1, read on the forward strand.
GGATCTATTAAAGCCATCATCGATAAACCCACACTCAAAGGCTAGAGAACCTTTGGAGGAAAACCATCTAACTCCTAAATGACCAAATTGCATAGTTAAAGTGGGATCAGCATTAACTCAAGAAAGAAAGAAAAATCTAATCAACTTTTTTATATCTGAATTCGAAAGTATTTGCATGGTCATCTAGTGATATACTTGGGATTGATCATAGCGTAGCACATCATTAACTTAATATCTACCTAGAATATAAGGCAGTTCATTTGAAGCCATCAAGATTCACATCAAACCAATAGGTTGTCGTTAAGGAGGAAGTTAATAAGCTATTGCATGTTGACCTCATCTACAAGGTCCACTATCCAAAGTAGCTTGCTAATATTATCCTCGTCAAGAAAAGCAATGGAAAGTAGAGAATGCGTATTGATTATAATGATCATAATAAAGCCTATCTAAAAGATAGTTTTCCACTTTCCCAAATTGACCAATTGGTCAATTCAACTTTCAGTCATGAGCTACTGATCTTCATGGTTGGTTTCTCTGGGTATAATCAGATCAAAATAGCATAAGAATACCAAGGTAATATATCAAAAGATGGTCAATTAGATGTTCTAGCACCAAGTCAAGTGAAACATGGAGGTATACATAGATAATATTCTTGTAAAGAGCTGTATTGCAAACACAAATCTTTCTAACTTAGGAGAAACATTTGCCACTATCAAAAAATTTTAGATGCATTTAAATTCGGCTAGGTACACATTCAGTGTAAGTTAAAATAAAATTCTAAGTTTCCCGATCCATTAATGAGAAATAAATAAAAACTCATAAAAGGTCCATGCTATTATCAATATAAGGCCTCCAAGTTCAATCAAACAAGTTTAGTAGGTGATGGGTCGAATCACCATGCTTAGCCTATTTTTATCCCAAACTGATGATTGATGCTTATCATTCTTCAAAATACAAAATGTCCAAAGGATTTTCAATCGATTCAAAAGTTATTTAATCAACTCAGGAGCTATATAACTACACTGCCCGAACTTTCTAGCCCCCATATGAGAGAAGACATATACCTTTATTTGTTTATGACATTGGTACTCATGAGCTCATTATTAATTCAGGATGAAGACTAGATCCAAAGTCTAATATATTACACCAGTCATGTACTTCAAGATGCGAAAACCTGGCATTCCAATTTTGATTATCAACTTCCCAACATTTGGTATTGAGCAAATTACCAAAAAGGATAATATGGCAACTAATGCCCTTTCTAGATCACCCACCAGGGTTCGTTCGCAAACACCAAGATGGATCATCACAAATATCTTAACTCGAAGGAGCATCCACAAGGGTCAGGTAGCAAAAAACATCTATAGAAATAACTTACATGGGAAACATTTTGAAGTATCTTAAGACTAGAGTTCTCTCAAATAAATCGATTGAAGCAAAAAGGGTGCATAGGCAACAAGTATGGTACTATATCTTAGATGGTGTGCTCTATAGAAGATCCCTATCACAATCCCCTCCTACATTATTTTCATCTCACTAAAATAGCTCATGTATTATCTGAGGTCTATGAGGGAGTCTGTAGAGAACACATCAATACAAGATCTCTACGACAAGGCTATTACTTGTTGACCCTTAATCAAGATGATAAGAAATACGTTCGGCATTGTCATAAGTGCCAACATAATGCCTAAATCCAAAGATTACCTATGATGGAGTTAACTCTGATTGATACAGACTAACCTTTTGCATGATGGGGGCTAGATATTCTTAGGTTTTTTCCACTTGCTTTAGGCCAAAATAAGTATCTGATACTTAAAGTAGGCTACTTCACTAAATGGGCTAAGGCCAAGCCATTGTTGTCAACTATAAAAAGTTCAGGTTGAGGCATTTATCTAAAGAAGCACCATTTCTAGATTCGGAGTTCCATAAATGTTGATCACTGATAATGGAACATAGTTCAACAATGGTAAGTTCAAAGAATTTTATGACTCCTTCAAATTTTCTTAAGATGTAGCTCAATAGCTCACCCCAAACCAATGGCCAGGCCAAGGTCACTAACTGAACAATACTAAAGAGATTAATGAAAAGAATTTTCGGAACCAAAGGCACATGGATGGACAAACTCTCAAATATCTTATGGAGCTATTGAATCATAACAAAAGCTTATACTAGAGAATTATCTTTTTGCTTAGCATAAGGGAGCGAGGTTATGCTCCCAACTGAACTAATATTGTCGATCGCTCGAACTTTATACTTTTCCAAGGAAGAGTCATAGCTTGGGCTCCAAGCAAATATAGCCTTAATTAATGAAGTCAAGGTTCAAGCATAATTTAGAAAGCTAACCTATAAAAGAACAGCTGCTAAAACTTTTAATGCTAGAGTACACCCTCATCGGGTGAAGGAAAAAGATTTGGTTCTAAGGAAGGCTAAAGTCAATGACTCAACTAATACCAAAAGTAAATTGGCACCAACTTGGGAATGATTATTTCTAGTCTGACTTGAAACTTACTGACTCTAGACTCTGGACAGGTTCGACATTCTTAGAACTTAGCATATTTCGCACCTCAAGAAGTACTATTCCTACTCTTGTAACTTATCCAATGATGGCAATAAAACTTGTATAAACACATGACTCAAAAATAAAATTTTCATTCATAAAAAGATAGTTACATTATCTTTGGGATCCTTACATTCCAAAATAGACTTCCCAACCTAAAAGAAAGAAAAAAAAAACAAAATACAAAAATAGAGGATAAGTTGACTCGATCACCCTTATAAAATTTTGATGATATCATACTTAGGGATTAGGTTAGGAGCTAGAGAGTTAGCTAACTGAACAGATTCTTCAGGTCGATACCTTGATGTGAGGTGGGGTCCCTTTCATAGGTCCTCCAATTGTCGACGCCCCTTTGACCTTGTTGTCGCCCTCGACTTCTCCTCCTATAGTGAAGATGGTCATCTCTCTTTAGCCATCGATGTCGTCTAACTTGATAATAACGACCTTGCTATTAGTGAGATGATCAACGGCGGAGTCTTTCAAAAGGGTCAACATGGGGTGGTTATATATGGCTCGAGAGATTACTAGTTCATAACCAAAGGTAAAGAAATTGTATCCCAACCTAGTTGATCCATTTTTAAACCCCGAGGAGGCCTTGTACTTAGCCACCCCGCACACCTCTACCTTGGTCTCATGCTCCCCGACCCTCTCCTACTATTAGAGTAGTTCTTCATTAGCTCTTCAGAGGTTATTGATCTCTATCTTAAGAGTCAATTGTTCAGTTTTAAGGTGGTTGGCATTAGCCTTAGCTTCAAGGGCCTTCTAGTATTCTCGGTTGCTTTCTAACTTCTCTACTTCGATTAATCCCCTCAAGGATATGGCCTGCATATACATTGTTGTTGTTGTCTCCTCCATCGCCATCGTTGCTCCCTCTAGTTCATCGACCCAATCCTAGAGCCACGTCGACCTAACCTCCTATTGAGACTTCTCAACAACCACATCATCTCACTACTTTTTCACAGCCTCAACCTCCTAGAGTAGATGATCGATGGCAGCCGAGAAATCTTAGGCTCAATCAGAAACAAACAGAGGTCATAAGCTATTGGTGAGGCAAAATAAGATCTCAATTCGAGAAATTGATGAAATTTAAATCTTCTTAAAAGTAATAAAGTTCAACACTTACTATGTTCAGGTGCTTATGTGTGTTAGACAAATATCTTATGTGGACCTCAAATAGAGGCCCTTGACTAGTGTCGAGTGCAAGAGGCACCGGCTCCAAGAGATGGTCTCCCTCGGAACCTCTCATGGCCAACTAGAACCTGTTAGGTTCAAGTTGGGGACACAAATATCCCCTTCCCCTAGTGTCCATCATGTTGCTGATTTGTAGCCATAAGAATTCCATAGATCAAAGACATCTCCATCACTGATGAAAGTAACATACCACATGGGACAGTCAAGGGTCCCACCCCTGAAGTGTTTGAAAGACAAGGGTGGGATACTGCTATTGCTGCTTGGGCGCACAAGTCTCATTTTGCTCTGCTACCACCCACTAATCCCCCGAAGCTTGGGGAGTTAGACCACCTTGAGGGCTTGACTAACAAAACCCCCTCCTCTCGACGTCTCTACTAGCTAGGTTGAGGTGGTGATGGAGGGGGAGTAGGCGAGTACTTTTGTCCAACCAGGGGGCATGTTGACCCCTTCCATTTAGTAACTAGTCGATAGTGCTCCCTGTCAACATCTTCCTCTTGTTAGGCTCGAGCTAACTCGGGTTGAGAAACAACACTCTTTGTCCCCCACCTTAGCAATAGGTGTTGCATTCGAGGATGCTCCATTGAATATCCATATATGTAAAGAAAAGATTGAAAGTTAGCCAATTGAAGCAAACCCTTTAAAAACAACAACTCTAACTTCTTACCTCGATCAGTTGAGCTTAGGCCCGAATTAACAAGCCACTGCTCAATCATCTAAAGGATAGCAGCGGATTTGGACAGTGCTAGAGATAGTCTATGAAATTGCTCTTTTTTCAACCTATGCAACCTCAGGGCAGCATTAGAAAACTTATGGTTTAACCAAGCTAAACAAATCGGCAAACCGTTTCTCAAAAGAAAAAAAAAAAAAAGTATCTCCTCTTCCAACCTTCAAAGGAGGTCGGAGTATGAGGAAATACATTAACCCCCTGAAGCACAAACTATAACAAGCTAATGGGAGAGTCATCGTCAGGATGATCTAAGTTCTTGCACATTCCCTGATAAGCACTATAAGAAAATGCTAGGAATTTGGTGCTATCTAGGTGGATGAGAACATTCAATAATTGAAAGCTTCAACAAAAAGTGTTTGGAGATGGAAACAAAGCCCCACCTCCAATGCATATATGTTTATGCAAAATATATGACATGACACATAAGGCCGGCCACTCGATTGAGTAGGCACTAGCTTGAACTTAGTAAGTATATAATACACCACCAAGAGCATCTCCAAATTAGAGGTCGACACATCGAGTCTAAATTGAAGGACTCCACTATAGGTTGAGGAGTCGCACCACAAGATGGATTCACCTCTAGAGGTGACGGGTAGCCTCCATCGGTGCAATTGATTCAACTCCTTTCAAGACTGAAGTTTTCATCGCTGACATCAAGGGTGGTGACAATGGTGACAAGATAGGATCGATGATCTATCAAAGTGTAAAGTGTTGGGAGATAAGACTTAAGATTATTGAATCTTGGATTTTGATGATGAAATCAATTGATGAGTTAACGATCTAATCTGTGTTTTAAGTGATGCAGGACTAGCTTCAATCAAGGAAAGACAAATCGATTAAAGTAGTGAAATCATATATTGAGCTGGAACTTGTTAGGAGATTGAACGTCGAGCCGAAGGATTGGTCGACGTGTCGGTAGAAGGTTTCATGTCATAAGTTTGGGCATCGGGCTAGAAGGATCAGACATTGCGCTAAAGAGATCAGATATTGCGGAGGTCAACATGCCGATTGGGTAATACATCACAAGAGAGGACGATACGCCGAAAGGATCGGACAAAGCGTCGGATTAACCAATGATATGCCAGACAACATAGTATTATATTCGTAATCGATTGTGTCTAGATTGAAGTAGTCATGATTATAATTGAGTTGGTTTTGGGAGGAACCCTACTAACTCAATTAGGGGCATATTGGGCCTAAGTTGAGACTATTTTAGGCTAAATGGAAGGCTCATTTAGTGACCAAAGGATAGGTTGAATCGCCTATGAGCTAGAAAAGTCAAGAGCAGGTGGTGGTACCGCCTAGACATAATCTCTCATACTGTGTTAGGCAGTGGTATCACCAAGTGTCAGGGTTGTAGGTGGTGGTACCGCTAGGACCCAAGAAACCTAGGATGAGACCTTTTTTGGCTCTATTTTTTAAGTTATTTGGGGTCTATAAATACCCCAGCTATTCCTGCTTGAAGGAGCATGAAATTGAGTAGAAAAGAGGAAAAATATACTCAAGAAAAAAGTATTGTAATCTTTTTAAAATTAGTAAGTCTCTTCCTCCTAGAGTTAGAAGGTTTCTAAGGGAGGAGTGAGGTCTAAAAGAGATATGTAAAGGTTTTCTCTTGAGCTTATGAAAAGGAGAAAGAGTTATAATGGTAGTTAATCTTCACCCATTAGAAAGAAGATTAGTAGTGGAAGTCGATGGCCTCGAGTGAAGAGAAATCGGGAGTGAATATAGGTCACGACGATCGAACTATGATAAATCCGATGTACTCTTTTCCTTTGTTGCTTACTTTTATTACTTAGCTACTCACTTTACTTTACATTTACTCTAAGTCAAGCTTAAACACTTTTTGATACGAGCTTTATCGAAATAATTTTTCTAAATCATCGATATTTTTTTACGTAAACATTAATTCACCCCCCCTCTTAGTATCAATTTCGGTCCTAACAAGGATGGCATCATAGACCTTTGGTCATATCAATATCTCTGAGTGTATTATTCATAAATATTTGAGTTGCAAGTTAAAAGGAGTAACTATGGTAGTAAACCACTATTTATAGGGGTTGAAGATGATGCTTCCTCTGTCTGATTGCTTGGTCAGCTACTAAGCACCTCGAAGGGAGTAGGGCATGCGGCATTAGCCAGCATGCCCTAAGGCACACGACGAAATCCTAACTATGTAGTGGTTATTCAAATTGTTGGGGAGATCATTTTGAATCTGTCATGATATATGTAATGGCCACATAGTAGATGGCAATTGTGCCACATCCCCCTTTCATTGTACGTGGGTATGTGATCAGTTATCAAATCATGTTCGAATCCGCTCAAATTCTCCCACCAGCCAAAGAATGGGTGTGCTCGGCACATGCCGTAGTCGGCCCTCTACAGCATCATGCACTAGCCTTTTGTGCACCATCACACTTGGTCTCCCAACCCTTCCTACACCACCACTTTTGGCTTCACTAGCCCATTGTGCACCATTGCACTTGCCTTCCCGACTCTTCATGCACCACTGTGCTTAGCTTCACTGGCCCTTTAAGTATCATTGCACCTAGCCACCCGAGCCTTCGTGCACCATTGACCTTGTTGATCCATTATGCATCTTCACCATGCTATCACACCTAGCCATATCATGCCACCACATTATTGAACTCGACTACATCATCCCCTTATGCTACTATGCCTAAGCGAAGTACTAACTGTTGACATCCCACATAGTACAATCAAGTCGAGCATACCAAGTTGGATAGCTCGAGTCAAGCATTTCATCATCTCTCACATAGACAACATATATCAACTAAATCGTACTTCCCAATTAGTTATCTACTCCGATCCTCAACTGAAGAAGTAGGAGGGCATGTGTTATGGCAAAAGTGACATGGTTGACCTGTCGGCACTCTACGCTAGCACTACCTCTTTGTGTTTGACACCTCCTCTCCACGTGATCAAGTTACCTGGTCAACACGTGGGCGAGCTAATATCACATAAGCAATATAGTAAATGAGTATAACAACCCAATATCAGTCGATGGTAGTTCCAACTGATGTAATAAACAAATACAATGGCTTGGCATCAACAAGGATAGTTATGATCAATTCTTATACCTTTGTTACTGAACAAATTACGTAACAAGCCTCCCAAGCACTTACTATAAAATAGGTTGTACAAGTATGCCCATCGCATTAAACAATTGAAGTCTGACTTATTTGACTAGATTGCTAACTTAAGCATCAGAGGGGCTTCGTTGGGAATACTCTTGATGTAGTTTTGTAGGTTTTGAATGGTTGACTCGATGAATTGAGATAGGCTCTAGTACATTTAACTGAAAATGATTTTGCATTATCTAATAGCTCACAATAAAAAATAACTTAAGCATCAAATTAATTTTATCTAATAATCGATAAAATAAAAATAATAACTTAGGAAAAATCAAATTCGTGTTTGATAAAATAAAAAAATATCAAGGATGATTTAAAAAAAAACTCTATTTTTTTAGATCGTATGTCTCATATTTTCATATTTTTATGATAGTGCCCCTGATCTTGAAAATTTTCTTTTCTTCCCTTTCCCACAATCACTTTCACCCGGTCGGTGCCACCTACCCTTTCCCACCTATTGCCTTTGTCGCTGCTCTCCTGCCTATCATCACGAGGCTCGTCATTCCCCATCGCACCCCTCACCCCCGTATGCATCCTTCCCTATTGTGCCCCTCAACTCCGCATGCACCCTTTCTGTCGCATGACTCACCTGCAATGCCTCCTCTTGTGCGACACCTAAGTGACTATTGTGTCGTCGCCGATGGCATGATGCTGCTTACACCTCTATCACCCCACGGAGTCATGTTCTACATAAATGGCTCACGATCTAAAAGTTATGGGGGTAGTTCTATACCTAATTTAATCATTGGTGATATGATGAGGTGAGATAGTTACCACTAGGATCTAATTCATGTTGGAATATCTTATAAGTATTCTTAGTTTTACCTCTTGTTTAATATTATTTTGATTTTCTTAATTTAAAGTATTATTTTTTTAATTATGTCATAATATTTTGTTTTTATCATTTCCTTGCTCCTTTATCCTCAACACTGTTTCATGGGATGAGGGTTCACCTCCGTGGAGTAGAGCTGACGACAATATGCCATGAAGAAACTCACCTCCTTTACTCTATGGGGTGATGACAACCAGATGGATACCCACTTCCTTTGCTCTATGGGGCGGGAAGAGAAGGGTAGGCAACATCGACGGGTGAAGGCAAGGAAGGGAGTAAGAAAAGTATTTTCGAAAATAAAAAATTAAGGATATTATTTAAAAAATGAAAATAGGAGATACTATAAAAAAAATATTTTATTTCAAAGAAATCGTTCAAAAATCAATCCCGTAAACTCAGAAAACTTGTGGGCAATTATATGCAATCTTCCATATATCATCCACATGGTCTAGTCACGAGCGAAGTCATATCACTGTAGTGAGATGTCTCATCTCTAAAGTCTTATCACTGAAGTGAGGTGTCCCATCTCGTGCTACTCATCATATGTTAATCATCCATAAATATTAAGATATATGAAAGATGCAAAAGTTTTTTTTTTTAAGGTACTTTTCATATTTCAATAGTTTTTTATTTTTTTAATGGATCGAGAGTATATTGGTCAATCAATTTTGGACTGATATATATTTTTAGTCTTTTTAATATATTTATAATAATTTTCCAAAGTAATGTAAGTCTATTCAAAATCATAAATATTTATTTATTTATTTTTTTATTTCTAATCCAGTAAGGATATATATTTAAAATCTAATTTTTATGAGAATATTTTTATTAGGTTTTTGGGTTTACTTACTTCAATTGTAATATTTTTTAATTAAACTTATAATGTTTCGAAGAAGGTGTCAAAAATAAGTCTCTATATTTAATTATTCTTATTTTTAAATCAATAAAAATAATTATTAGAAATTTTATTTTTATATATAAGTTAGTTTCTATTGGATTTTGAGTTTGTTTTTTTAGTTACAGTATTTTTAAATAGACTTATAATATATTGATAAAATAATTAAAAAAATACTATAAATTTATTAAAAAATAATAATATTTTTGAATAGGATATATGAACAGAAAATGTGAGAGTATTTCGGAGATTATGAAGAGATGGAAATTTTTTTTTCGAGAAATCGTCTAAAAAATTATATAGAGATATCATTGGACATACAAAAGATTGAGAACACCAACTAACCCGTGAAAGGTTGGTTTATGTATGTGGACTTCAATTCGCACATGTCGATCATATAACTATACATTATCTTGCAGTGATCGAGGAACGCAGTCGAGAAAGAATCCCGCGTTTATCACATGGTAAGCCCATAGTCCAGTGGACGAGCTCTGAGGTTTCCGATCACGGATCGTAGGCGTGCATAAAGCAAGCTCCAACTTCCAACGAGCCTATTGCCATTGTGAATCTCGTGTTGTCAAGGGGGAATCGAGCGAAGCGTAGCTATTACGATGGAGTCGGCCGGAGAAGTGAGAGTGTTGGAGCAATCCCGGATCTTCCCATCGATGGGATCGGCGGCGCCGCCGCCCTCTCTTCCGCTCACCTTCTTCGACGTCCTCTGGTCGACCTCCGGTCCCTTCCGCCGCCTCTTCTTCTACGACTTCCCCCACCCCGCTGCAGTCTTCGCCGACTCGGTACTGCCGAAGCTGAAGTCGTCCTTGTCCCTCGCGCTTGCCCGGTTCTACCCGCTGGCGGGCAACCTCAGATGCTCCAGCCACGACGACGTCTCCGAGGTCGGTTGGATCGAAGGCGAATCAGTGTCATTCGTCTTGGCCGAGTGCGACAGCGGGTTCCACGAGCTCTCTGGTGACTACGCGCGCGACGTATCCAAGCTGCAGCGGTTGGCGCCCCGGCCGATCTGGTCGGGTGCCGCGAAGCCCTTGTTGGCTGTGCAGGTCACCGTGTTCCCCGACCAAGGCTTAACCATCGGGATATGGGCGCATCACGTCGCGTGCGACGGCACGAGCTTCACGCGCTTCGTGAAATCGTGGGCGTCCGCTTGCCGAGCCGGGGAGATCGTGGAGCCGGCGGCACCGTTATTCGACAGGACGGCGATCCCTAATCCCCTTCAGCTGCGTTCCGTCAACTTCATTCCAGGTTACGAGAGCTCCGGGACCCGTGAAGCGTCGACCCTAGCCTCCAACTTGGTTACCGCCACGTTCGCCCTCGGACAAGATCACATCCGGCGTCTCAAGTGCTGGGTGATGGCCAAGGCCGGGGAGCGCAACACCACCTTCCATTGCTCGACGGTGGTGGTGACCTACGCGTACGTGTGGGTCTGCCTCATGAAGACGTTGGGCGACGCAGGCGACGAGACCGCGCACTTCACATTCACGGCGGATGCCCGGGGTCGTCTGCCGTCGCCAGTGCCCGAGACATACTTCGGCAACTGCATCGTCCCGTGCTTTGTGGAGGTGAAGGTGAGCGATCTGGTCGGGGAGGACGGCATCTTCGCCGCCTCCGAGGCCATCGGGAAGGCCATAGAAGACCTGAAACACGGCGCCCTTAAGGGTGTGCACGGCATGTGCGAGAGATGGCATCACGCCACGCAAAAACTTCCCATGACCCTGGCGGGATCACCCAAGTTCAAAGTTTACGATACTGATTTCGGATGGGGAAGACCGGTGAAGGTTAAGATTGTGATGCATAGGAGCCGAGCCGTATGGCTGCAGGAAAGCAGAAGAGGAGTTGGCGTGGAAATTGGCTTATCATTCGAGCAGCATCAGATGGATGTGTTCGAGAGGCACTTCCTCAGTGGCCTGAAACTTCTTCCTGAATAGATCTGCCTGGAGATCGAGTGAGGTTTGCTGATGAAGCTGAAATGTTTGTGCTCGTGCTTGATCTTGTCGTTGTTTCCAGTACGTGAACCCTACTAATTATAATCACGTATTGCCCAGTGTCAGCTGCAATCATCGACTGAAATAAAATTGCTGTTTCAGCAGAATCAAATGTTCTAGGAAAATGAAACGGGCTGTAGATGTTATGCATAGAGATCGAGAACGTGAAGAGGGTGCTTGTGGCAACTGTGTTGCCTCCACCGTCATATCTCCTGAAGGAGATGTAATCTTTATTTCTTTATTTCTGGTGCTGCTTTCAAAGTAACGTGCTGGTTTCCAGAGCTGATGCTTTCTGATAATTATATTTAATGCTGTCTCAAAATTAGGAAGGTGGCTGTTGGTCATTTATAAGTATTTATTATTTTATGATATCTGAATTTATATTAAAATATTTTTTTAATAGTATATTTAAAAAGAATTTATAATGGTAGAAATCTAGGGGCGACATTACATGTGCAATGGAAAAATAGAAAATAAAAATATCAGATTTTTTAAAAAGATTGTCGTGCGTTCATTAGTATGCAAAAACTTATTAAACTGAAAGTCATGTGTGAGATAGTTGTGTTACCTATGAAGATCATATATCTCTGAAATCCTATATATCTGTGGGCTAGGATGAAGGAGATCAAGTATCATCCTCGATCCACACCATAAGGGTTACAAAAATGCTCCTCGAATCGTTGCTCAAATCTCTATATATATTGGTTGAGGAGAAAGAGAGAGTAAAATATAATATAACAACCAAGAAGGCCAACCTATTACCCTCTAGTTCTCTCATATTTATAGAGGATTTCTATCAACTTAACCTCTATTTATAGAGATCTTTGTCAACTTAACCCTATGGCCCTTTGATTCTTTTCTATTTACAGAGGCCCACCCCTCCCACTCGCATCGAGGCTCCTATATAATAATATATATATATATATAAACAATTAAGATATAAGCTTCTATTTTGATGTGCTCCCGTTATTTTTTTAGTGAGTTATGCGACATTCTCAACACATGGAACGACGACAAGATCAAAGCAAGAATCAAACGATGACGACGACTTTTTTGAAAAATCTGATATTTTTATTTTCTATTTTTCCATTGCACATGTAATGTCGCCCCTAGATTTCTATCATTATAAATTTTTTTAAATATATTATTAAAAAAATATTTTCATATAAATTCAGATATCATAAAAATAATAAATACTTATAAATGACCAACAGCCACCTTCCTAATTTCGAGACAGCATTAAATATAATTATCAGAAAGCATCAGCTCTGGAAACCAGCACGTTACTTTGAAAGCAGCACCAGAAATAAAGAAATAAAGATTACATCTCCTTCAGGAGATATGACGGTGGAGGCAACACAGTTGCCACAAGCACCCTCTTCACGTTCTCGATCTCTATGCATAACATCTACAGCCCGTTTCATTTTCCTAGAACATTTGATTCTGCTGAAACAGCAATTTTATTTCAGTCGATGATTGCAGCTGACACTGGGCAATACGTGATTATAATTAGTAGGGTTCACGTACTGGAAACAACGACAAGATCAAGCACGAGCACAAACATTTCAGCTTCATCAGCAAACCTCACTCGATCTCCAGGCAGATCTATTCAGGAAGAAGTTTCAGGCCACTGAGGAAGTGCCTCTCGAACACATCCATCTGATGCTGCTCGAATGATAAGCCAATTTCCACGCCAACTCCTCTTCTGCTTTCCTGCAGCCATACGGCTCGGCTCCTATGCATCACAATCTTAACCTTCACCGGTCTTCCCCATCCGAAATCAGTATCGTAAACTTTGAACTTGGGTGATCCCGCCAGGGTCATGGGAAGTTTTTGCGTGGCGTGATGCCATCTCTCGCACATGCCGTGCACACCCTTAAGGGCGCCGTGTTTCAGGTCTTCTATGGCCTTCCCGATGGCCTCGGAGGCGGCGAAGATGCCGTCCTCCCCGACCAGATCGCTCACCTTCACCTCCACAAAGCACGGGACGATGCAGTTGCCGAAGTATGTCTCGGGCACTGGCGACGGCAGACGACCCCGGGCATCCGCCGTGAATGTGAAGTGCGCGGTCTCGTCGCCTGCGTCGCCCAACGTCTTCATGAGGCAGACCCACACGTACGCGTAGGTCACCACCACCGTCGAGCAATGGAAGGTGGTGTTGCGCTCCCCGGCCTTGGCCATCACCCAGCACTTGAGACGCCGGATGTGATCTTGTCCGAGGGCGAACGTGGCGGTAACCAAGTTGGAGGCTAGGGTCGACGCTTCACGGGTCCCGGAGCTCTCGTAACCTGGAATGAAGTTGACGGAACGCAGCTGAAGGGGATTAGGGATCGCCGTCCTGTCGAATAACGGTGCCGCCGGCTCCACGATCTCCCCGGCTCGGCAAGCGGACGCCCACGATTTCACGAAGCGCGTGAAGCTCGTGCCGTCGCACGCGACGTGATGCGCCCATATCCCGATGGTTAAGCCTTGGTCGGGGAACACGGTGACCTGCACAGCCAACAAGGGCTTCGCGGCACCCGACCAGATCGGCCGGGGCGCCAACCGCTGCAGCTTGGATACGTCGCGCGCGTAGTCACCAGAGAGCTCGTGGAACCCGCTGTCGCACTCGGCCAAGACGAATGACACTGATTCGCCTTCGATCCAACCGACCTCGGAGACGTCGTCGTGGCTGGAGCATCTGAGGTTGCCCGCCAGCGGGTAGAACCGGGCAAGCGCGAGGGACAAGGACGACTTCAGCTTCGGCAGTACCGAGTCGGCGAAGACTGCAGCGGGGTGGGGGAAGTCGTAGAAGAAGAGGCGGCGGAAGGGACCGGAGGTCGACCAGAGGACGTCGAAGAAGGTGAGCGGAAGAGAGGGCGGCGGCGCCGCCGATCCCATCGATGGGAAGATCCGGGATTGCTCCAACACTCTCACTTCTCCGGCCGACTCCATCGTAATAGCTACGCTTCGCTCGATTCCCCCTTGACAACACGAGATTCACAATGGCAATAGGCTCGTTGGAAGTTGGAGCTTGCTTTATGCACGCCTACGATCCGTGATCGGAAACCTCAGAGCTCGTCCACTGGACTATGGGCTTACCATGTGATAAACGCGGGATTCTTTCTCGACTGCGTTCCTTGACATAACGTACAGTTTACAGCGCTAATTAATATCCTATAATTAATTATGATTAGTACATCGGTACTAATAATTTAAAAATAATATCGAGATTCATACGCTTTTCATATATATATATATATATATATATATATATATATATATATATATATATATATATTAAAATTATTAATTTCATATCAACCTCTGGTTCGAGAGGCTTTCACGCTCTCCTTCCTATATGTTCCCTCCCCTTTGGTTACGCTACGGACGACGGACAAGCGTTAGTGTTTGTGGTGCGCGAGGTTGGTGGTGTTCCAGAGAAAATCCCAATGTCACCTTCGATCGTGATCTCTTTCCTCCTTCCCTCCCCTCCGATTGAGCTGTGGACGGTAGACCAGTGGAGGACGCTGTCTCTTGAAGGGCAACAACCAGCCTCCCCTCAGGTTCCCTCCCCTTTCGGAGAAGTATTTTGAAGGCCACCTTGAACTCTACTCCATCTATGTCCATTCCCATCCGTCGTATCAGCTCGACTACCCATCGTGTTTGGTGTGCTGCAAGTTGCAGATCCCAAGCCAGGAACATATGATGAGTCCTCTGCTTCCTAAATGCTTCGACTCCGAATCATCGTCTTCCTTGTCAAGATCTCAGCTTTTGCATGTGTTAGCATGGGGTGGTTTGTCCATGGTAGACGTCGAAAGAAGACTCTTGGTAAACACATTTCTCGACATCTCCAACCAATTCTTCGTTCTGCTATCGAAGACAAACATCCCTCTATTCGAATTCAACTTCACTTATAGCTACCGGATGCGATCCAAGTAAAGGTTCATGGAGACATTTGATGATCTAGGCCCTGACGCCAAGGGGTGATACTATTGGGAAACCCTAGGCAGCATCACATGCGTAGTAGAAGAATATAAAACAAAAATAGGTTCTCAAAAATTCAATATCGAATCGTTGTGCAAATATTGATGCGAAAAAAATGTAAAACCAAAAACTTCATAACACGTGTGAGATGATTTACCTATGGGAGATCCTATATCCTCAAAACCTCAGATCCAAATCTCTAGATGAAGGAGGTCAGATATCCTTCTCTCTATCGGTGATCCACACAGTAGATAGCGTGATGATGCTCCTTCTTTCACTATACGATCTTCCTCTCCTTTGCACACCACATAATTGTGTCAAGATCAAGACGGGGCCGACCCTTCTTACTATCTACACACCCCAAATAGAGCTGTTGGCTGGGGAGAAAAGGGAGGGATGAGAATATGAGGTGGCAGCCAAAAAGAGTATAGCTTATGCCCCTTTGGTTCCTTCCTATTTATAAAGGTTCATGTCAACTTTGTTAGGATCAAGAGCACTAAGAGGGGGGGGGGGGGGGGGGGGGGGGGGGGGGGTGAATTAGTGCAGCGGAAATCTTTCACTATTAAAATCGAAAGCTGCGTTCGTTTGATAAAAACGATTTCGATGTAAAAGCTAATTCTAAGATTACTTTAACTTAAGACTAAGCGAGATGACGTTAAAGTAAATCTACGAAGGCAGTTTGCAGTTTATGATAAAAATCAGAATGCAAGCGCAAACTGAAATGCGACGTTCGTACGATAAAACTGGTTTACGTCTAAATGCCAATTTTGAGGATACTGAACTTTGAGATACGTTTTATAAATGCGCAGAAGGCAGTTTGCAGTTATGATTGAAATCAAAACGTAAACGTAAACTGAAGTGTAATGATCGTACGAAAAAACCGATTTACGTCTAAACACAGATTTGGAAAGTTCTGAACTTAGAAACTCGTTCGTAAAAGCGTAGAAGGCAGTAGCTATTTAGGAGGTTTGCAGTAAAGATAAAATGCTCAAAGTAAATGCAAACCGAGATTTAGAGTGGTTCGGTCAATCTTGACCTACTCCACTTTTGGCTTCCTCCACCGACGAGGTCACCGACATCAACTAGAGGCCTTCCTTCAATAGGCGAAGGCCAACCACCCTTTTACAGTTTCACTCATTTTGACGGGCTTAGGAGACAACCATTACAGAAATTTTCTCTCTCTTTACAACTCAGAACTTGGAAGAAAAGAGGGAGAAGAACTTTTGGCCTTTACAACAATTTTGAGCTCTAATAATCACAGAAAAATATCAAGATTTTGAGTGTAAGTCTGTGTGCTTTCTGTGCTGAATGGGTGGGGTATTTATAGGCCCCAACCCAGTTCAAATTTGGAGCTCAAAACTATCAATTCCCGGAATTCCGGGATCAGGCGGTTGCACCTCCTGACTGGAGCGGTTGCATCGCCTGGCAGAGCTCGAAGACTGAGCCTCTGGGCGGTGCCACCTCTGTCAGGGGTGGTTGCACCTCTCTGCCAGAGCTCGAAGACTGAGCTCGGGCGGTTGCGCCTCCTGACTGAGGCGGTTGCACCGCCTGGCAGAGCTTGAAGACTGAGCTCAAGCGGTGCCACCTCCTGTCAGGGGCGGTTGCACCTCCTGCCAGAGCTCGAAGACTGAGCTCAGGCGGTGCAACCTCCTGACTGGGGCGGTTGCACCGCCCAGTCTCGCTTGGAGACTGCCTCCTGGGCGGTGCTACCTCCTAGCACTATTTCAGGTCCGAATGGGTTGATCCATTCGGCCTAATTTGGGTCTTTCAGGGGCCCGATTGCCCCAAGATTAAGTTAATGGGATCACCTCCCATTTCTAACTTAATCATTGTGCTAACTACGATTATTTCCTAAGATATTTACTGCAACTTGCTCCGGTACGTCAATCGCTTCTTCCGGCGAGCTTCCGGCGAACTTCCGTCGATCATCCGATGAACCCTCGGTGATGCTCCTGCGGACTTCCGGCAAACTCCTGGACTTACGACGATCCACTTGGCGAGTTCCGACGAGCTTCTTTGGCAAGCTCCTGGACTTCTCGGATTTGTTCCCGCAGAACCTCCAACGACCGTCCGAACTTCCGTAGAACTCTCGAACTCCCAACGTGATCATTGTCTTGACTCCGGCGTAACTCCTGCTACATGTCTTTCTTCCATCGTAGTTAATCCTACACACTCAAAACAAAAACTTTGATCGAGACAATTAATCCTAAGCAATTAACCAAGTTGTCCGGCATGTCATTGGTCCCTCGACGCTTCGTCCGATTCTTCGGCGCATCGTCCTTTCCTGCAGCCTATTGCCCAATCGACCAATTGACTCAGCAACTCCGATATCCTTGGCACAATACCCGCTCTTCTTGGCCCGATGCCTGAGTCCACGGCCCGAAGCCTTCTGTCGATACGTCGACCGATCCACCGGCCCGACGTCCAATCTTCTGACATGTTCCTCCGGCACAACATGATTTTCCTGCTTTAATTGTCTCATCCTGATCGAAGCATCCTGCGTCACTCAAAACGCAGATTAAATCATAAATATATATCAAGTAGTTTCATCATCAAAATACGAGATTCAACAAACTTAACCCAATAGATCTTGGCCTATTAGGTACTGGATCTCTATGCAACTATTTAAGCCTCTTGGATTAATGAATCTCTATCTAATAATCACTATTTGTTCTTATTGGGTCTCACCCAAAGGTTCCAATAATATTGGGGCTTATTAGATATCTAATAAGATAATGTTTCAATAAATATCTCATATTCATACCTCTATTCGTCGCAACACCTACCATATGTGGTTAACTATCTAGTTCCAATATCGAGCTAGCCATAAGTCATACCTGTTAAAAAATTTAGAGGTGACATCATATACGTAGCAGAAGAATAAAAAGAAAAATCCCAGATTTTCATAAAATGGTTGCATCGTCATACGAAGTTTTATGCACAAAAACCCACAAAAATGAAAAACTACGCATATAATAGAGATTACATTATATGAAAAGATCGTATATCTCTGAATTCCTATAGATCTGTGGGAGAGAATGAAGGAGGTTAATTGTCCTCTCTAGTTGTGATCCACATGGTAGGGGTTGCGAAGGCGCTCCTTGAATCGCTACCTAAATCACAACACACCCCAAATATAGGCTGTTGGCCGAGGAGAAAGGAGAGTAGAATACGAGGTGGCAGCCAAAAAGTCTTAGCATATGACCCTTTGGTTCTCTCCTATTTATAGAGGTCATTGTCAACTTAACCATAATTGATCTTGTAGTGATCGATCTCCAACTAATTATCCAAGCCATTTAGATTACTGGATTTTTACCTAATAATCTCTAATTAGCTCTTATTAAATCTCATTTATTGGATCCAATAATTCAAGGACTTATTAGATATCCAATAAGATATGGGCTCTAACGGATATCTCATATACGAACCACTACTCGTCGCAACACCTACAATATGTATATGACCCTCTAGACCCAATATCAAGTTTGCTGTGAGTCGTACTTGTTAGAACTCTTTTTAGCTCAGTGAATTATTATCTATATAATAATTTACTAGACTAATCAACTATATAGGTACTATGCCACTACGTCGTAGTCCGTAGATGATATAAAGTAATCCAATCCATTGGACTTGTCTGTCCTCAGTTACTATCTATCTATAGTA
Organism: Musa acuminata AAA Group; assembly: GCF_036884655.1. NCBI lineage: Eukaryota > Viridiplantae > Streptophyta > Magnoliopsida > Zingiberales > Musaceae > Musa > Musa acuminata. The sequence continues at coordinate 33,253,236 of NC_088330.1, forward strand.
TCTTATCCATCTAATACCCTAGCGACTATATACCGGGCATGGTGCTGTCAGGCTCGTATGGTTTCTACTTGAGTCTCGCTCTAATCGGATTCTCCCGAAGAACTCTTTCTCTCTTAATCCAAATGACCTTGGGGAGGGATTTGTTTGAGCAAACACACATGAGATATTTTTCTTATGACACTGAAAGCGGATGTTTCTCTATCGATACTCAATAGCCCTCGTAAGGTTGGTTTCCCTTATCGATGATCGGTTGTGCTAGATCTGAAACTTTTAGGCTAATAAGTTCGGTATCAAAAAGTAGAATACTCATATAGGATATCTTTAGTGTTTCAAGTCTAAGGACCAGATATACAACCAAAATGATGAAATAGTTGTTTAAAAATGATGTATCATCAATCATCCATCATTCTATGAGCAAATTAATTAGTAACCTCATTATCTAATGAGTACCTATATCCCTAGTGTCCTCGTATGAGCAACTATGAGAGTAGCCGCTTTAATTAAACGAACGGGTATATAGTACACCGGTTTGTCCGGTTATCTTGATATTCATCTCGAGTAAACTATGACCGGGATTATTTATGGTCTATGTTTAAAGATGAATCGATATCATTATCATTATCTCATCACGATCTGATTCTCATTACATAGATCTACGGACATCACAATATATGCACCATGTAAGATAAAGTGATAAAATATCAAATAATATAATAAGCAAAAAAAATATGTATTATGTCACATGTGTCATCACTCACGTGATTAGCTTTTAGGTCGCCTATGACTAACAATCTCCTACTTAACCTAAAACCAATCACGTATGTGTTTGATCCCAATCAAACCCTTGTGGTGCCAAAAGATAATTTGAGATAATAACTTTGTTTGTAGATTTGTGATGTTATTTTTGGATGGAACTCTTTCTACTATTACATCTCCTTAAGTCATGATCTCTCTAATAAGTTGGAACCTCCTCATAACACTTTTGATGAGACCCGGGTGCCCTCATTTGAGCAATGGCCTCATAGTTGTCGTAATATAAGAGAATTAGCTCCTCGTTGCTTAGCACGACTCTCAGATTTGTGATGAACCATTTTATCTTGACTCGCACATTTGCTGCCTCTGTCGTATTAATATACTCTAATTTTGTGGTCGAGTTAGTAGTAATATTTTGCTCGGAACTCTTCCAGCATACTGCTCATCCATTCAGGGTGGAAACATACCCTGAATTAGACTTGTTGTCATCGACATTAGACTAGAAACTCGAGTCTGTGTTATCCTCAACCCTGAAGCTACTATCTTCATATGCTAGTAAAAGATCTTTAGTCCTTATCGTACTTAAAGATATACTTTACTGCTTTTCAATACTCAAAGCCTAGATCCGCTTAAAACCTGCTCGTGATACTCAAAACATGTGCTATATCAAGCCTGGTACATAATATAGCATACATGATAGACTCTATCGCTGAGGCATAGAGTATCCTATATATGTTTGTTCTTTACTCAGGAGTCTTTGAGTACATACTTTTATAAAGCGATATCTCATTTTTCATCGGTACGAGACATCTCTTAGAATTTTTCATGTCAAACCTTTTGACAATAAAGTTTATGTACTTGGATTGGTATAAGCCAAATATCCTCGTGGATCTATCTTTATAGATCTGAATCCTAAGCTATATGATTCTTTTCCTAAATATTTTATAGAAAAATGTCTAGATAACCAAGTGAGAACATTCCTACATTATTCACAATAATTAGGATTTCATCCAAATACAACATCAAAAGGGTGATAGTGCTTCTACTTACCTTTCTTACACACAAAGTTAATCTTCTTATTAACAAAGTCATAAGATTTGATTGACTCATCAAATCTTAAAATTTAAAATTAAAAAATTTCCTAACTTACTATCTTAATTTGCATTATCAATAGCTTATGAACACATATTCAATGCATAACTATATTGGTAAAATCTAGAACATAACTATCCAAGACATCCTTGATGTAATGTAACATAGTACGTTAAACAATTTAAAACTAAGTATTGAAATAAATCCATTTTGCATGTCATACACTAATCATATATTTATAAATTTTAAAATATACTATTCAAAAAATATTTTCATATAAATTCAGATATCATAAAATAATAAATACTTATAAATGACCAACACCTACCTTCCTATTTTCGTGGCAGCATTAAATGTTAGTATCATAAAGCATTAAATGAAAGCAGCACCAGAAATAAAGATTACATCTCCTTCAGGAGATATGACGGTGGAGGCAACACAGTTGCCACAAGTACCCTCTTCATGTTCTCGATCTCTATGCATAACATCTACAGCCCGTTTCATTTTCCTCGAACATTTGATTCTGCTGAAACAGCAATTTTATTTCAGTCGATGATTGCAGCTGACAATATTATCAGTCCAAAATTGATTGACCAATTTACTCTACACATCGATCCATTAAAAAAACAGAAAACTATTGAAAATATGAAAAGTACCTTAAAAAAAAAATAACTTTTGCATCTTCCATATATCTTAATATTTATGGATGATTAACATACGACGAGTAGCACGAGATGGGACACCTCACTTCAGTGATATGACTTTGGAGATGGGACATTTCACTACGGTGATATGACTTCGCCCGTGACTAGACCACGTGGATGATATCTGAAAGATTGCATATACTTAATAGCCCACAAGTTTTCTGAGTTGACAGGATTGATTTTTGAACGATTTCTCTGAAATAAAATATTTTTTTATAATATCTCCTATTTTATTTTTTTAATAATATCCTTATTTTTTTATTTTCGAAAATACTTTTCTTACTCCTTTCCTTGCCTTCACCCGTCAATGTTGCCTACCCTCTCTTCTCGCCCCATAGAGCAAAGGAAGTGGGTATTGTCATCACCCAATAGAGTAAAGGAGGTGGGTTTCTTCGTGGCATATTATCGTCAGCTCTACTCTACGGAGGTGGGCCCTCATCCCATGAAGCAGAGTGTTGAGGATAGAGTAAGGAAATGATAAAAATAAAATATTATGATATAATTAAAAAAGAATGCTTCAAATCAAGAAAATCAAAATAATATTAAACAAGAGGTAAGACTAAGAATACTTATAAGATATTCCAACATGAATTAGATCCTAGTGGTAACTATCTCACCTCATCATGTCACCCATGATTAAATTAGGTATAGAACTACCCCCATAACTTTTAGATCGTGGGCCATTTATGTAGAACATGACTCAAACTATCTAGAACATAGTAACTACCTAGATAATTACTTATGAATCAATTCTCAACTCAAAGGAGGTTCTATTGTCATTGACGCTATCGTAGGCTGCTACCCTCCCTTCCTTTACTTTGTGGGGTGATAGAGGTGTAAGCAGTATCATGCTATCGGTAACGACACAATAGTCACTTAGGTGTCGCACAAGAGGAGGCATTGCAGGTGGGTCATGTGACAAAAAGGGTGCATGCAGAGTTGAGGGGCACAATAGGGAAGGATGCATACGAAGGTGAGGGGTGCGACGGGGAATGTCGAGCCTCGTGATGATAGGCAGGAGAGCAACGACAAAGGCAACAAGTGGGAAAGGGCAGGTGGCACCGACGGGGTGAAAGTGACTGTGGGAAAGGGAAGAAAAGGAAATTTTCAGGATCGGGGGCACTATCATAAAAATATGAAAATAGGAGACATACTATCTAAAAAAATAGAGTTTTTTTTAAAATAATCCTTGCTATTTTTTTATTTTATCAATCATGAATTTGATTGTTCCTAAGTTATTATTTTTATTTTATCGATTATTAGATAAAATTAATTTGATGCTTAAGTTATTTTTTATTGTGAGCTATTGGACAAATGCAAAATCATTTTCAGTTAAATGTACTAGAGCCTATCTCAAGATGAAATTCATCGAGTCAACCATTCAAAACTTACAAAACTACATCAAGAGTATTCCCAACGAAGCCCCTCCGATGCTTAAGTCAGCAATCTAGTCAAACAAGTCAGACTTAAATTGTTTAATGCGTTGGGCATACTTGTACAAACTATTTTATAGTAAGTGCTTGGGGGGCTTGTTACGTAATTTGTTTAGGAACAAAGGTATAAGAACTGATCATAACTATCCTTGTTGATGCCAAGCCATTATATTTGTTTATTACATTAGTTGGAACTACCATCGACTGATATTGGGTTGTTATACTCATTTACTATATTGCTTATGTGATATTAGCTCGCCCACGTGTTGACCAGGTAACTTGGTCACGTAGAGAGGAGGTGTCAAACACAGAGGTAGTGCTAGCGTAGAGTGCCGACAGGTCAACAATGTCACTTTTGCCATAATACATGCCCTCCTACTTCTTGAGTTGAGAACCGGAGTGGATAACTAGTTGGGAAGTATGATTTAGTTGATATATGTTGTTTATGTGAGAGATGATGAAATGCTTGACTCGGGCTATCCAACTTGGTATGCTCGACTCGATTGTACTGTGTGGGATGTCAATAGTTAGTACTCTGCTTAGGCATAGTAGCACAAGGGGATGATGTAGTCGAGTTCAACAATGTGATGATGGTGTGATAGCATGGTGAAGATGCATAATGGATCAACAAGGTCAATGGTGCACGTAGGCTCGGGAGGCTAGGTGCAGTGGTGCTTAAAGGGCCAGTGAAGCCAAGCACAGTGGTGCATGAAGGGTCGGGAAGTCAAGTGCAATTGTGCACAATGGGCCAGTGAAGCCAAAAGTGGTGGTGTAGGAAGGGTTGGGAGACCAAGTGTGATGGTGCACAAAGGCTAGTGCATGATGTTGTAGAGGCCGACTACGGCATATGCCGAGCACACCCCTTCTTTGGCCGATGAGAGAATTTGAGCAGATTCGAACATGATTTGACAACTGATCATGCATCATACCCACGTACAGTGAAAGGGGGATGTGGCACAATTGCCATCTACTATGTGGCCATTACATATATCATGACATATTAAAATTGATCTCCCCAACAATTTGAATAACTACTACATAGTTAGGATTCCATCGTGTGCCTTGGGGCATGCTGGCTAATGCCACATGCCCTACTCTCTTCGAGGTGCTTGGTAGTTGACCAGGCAATCAGACAAAGGAAGCATCATCTTCAACCCCTATAAATAGTGGTTTACTACCATAGTTACTCCTCCTTTTAACTTGCAACTCAAATATTTGTGAATAATACACTCACAGATATTGATACGACCAAAGGTCTACGATGTCATCCTTGTTAGGACCGAAATTGATACTAAAAGGGGGGGTGAATTAGTGCTTACGTAAAATAATATCGATGATTTAGAAAAATCATTTCGATAAAGCTCGTATCAAAAAGTGTTTAAGCTTGACTTAGAGTAAATATAAAGTGAAGTGAGTAGCTAAGTAATAAAAGTAAGCAACAAAGGAAAAGAGTATACCGGATTTATCATAGTTCGATCATTGTGACCTACATTCACTCCCGATTCCTCTTCACTCAAGGCCATCGACTTCCATTACCGATCTTCTTTCCAATGGGTGAAGATCAACTACCATTATAACTCTTTCTCCTTTTCATAAGATCAGGAGAGAACCTTGACACATCTCTCTTTTAGACATCACTCCTTTAGAAACCTTCTAACTCTAGGAGGAAGAGACTTATTTTAAAAAGATTACAATACTTTTTTCTCAAGTATATTTTCCCTCTTTTCTACTCAATTTTATGCTCCTTCAAGCAGGAATAGCTGAGGTATTTATAGACCCTAAATGGCTTAAAAAATAGAGCCAAAAAAGGTCTCATCCTAGGTTTCTCGGGTCCTAGCGGTACCACCACTTGCAAGCCTGACATTGGGTGGTACCACTGGTTGACACAGTATGAGAGATTGTGTCTAGGCGGTATCACCACCTAATAGCCTAGAAAAGTGTGCTCTTGACTTTTCTAGCTCATAGGCAGTTTAACCTATCCTTGGGTCACTTAATGGGCTTACCACTTAGCCTAAAATAGTCCCAACTTAGGCCCAATGGGCCCCTAATTGAGTTAGTAGGGTTCCTCCCAAAACCAACTCAATTACAATAATGACTACTTCAATCTAAACACAATCGATTACAAATATAATACTATGTTGTCTGACATATCATTGGTTCATCCGACGCTTCATCCGATTCTTTCGGCGTATCGTTCTCTCTTGCGACATATTGCCCAATCGGCATGTTGACCTCCGTAAAATCTGATCTCCTTGGCACAATGTCTGATCCTTCTAGCCCGATGCCCAAACTCATGACATGAAACCTTCTACTGACACATCAACCAATCCTTCGGCTCGACGTCCAACCTCCTAACAAGTTTCAGCTCAACATCTGATTTCATTGCTTTAATCGATTTGTCTTTCCTTGATTGAAGCTAGTCTTGCATCACTTAAAATACAGATTAGATCATTAACTCATCAATTGATTTCATCATCAAAATTTGATATTCAACAATCCTAAGCCTTATCTTCCAACACTTAACACTTTGATAGGTCATCGATCCTATCTTGTCACCATTGTCACCACCCTTGATGTCAGCGATGAAAACTTCACTCTTAAAAGGAGTTGAATCAATTGCACCGATGGAGGCTACCCGTCACCTCTAGAGGTGAATTCATCTTGTGGTGTGACTCCTCAACCTCTAGTGGAGTCCTTCAATTTAGACTCGATGTGTCGACCTCTAATTTGGAGATGCTCTTGGAGGTGTACCATATACTGACTAAGTTCAAGCTAGTGCTTACTCAATCGAGTGACCAACCTTATGTGTCATGTCATATATTTTGCATAAACACATATGCATTGGAGGTGGGGCTTTGTTTCCATCTCCATACACTTTTTGTTAAAGCTTTCAATTATTGAATGTTCTCACCCACCTAGATAGCACCAAATTCCTAGCGTTTTCTTATAGTGCTTATTAGGGAATGCGCAAGGACTTAGATCCCCCCGACGATGACTCTCCCATTAGCCTATTATAGTTTATGCTTCAGGGGGTTAGTGTATTTCCTCATACTTCGACCTCCTTTGAAGGTTGTAAGAGGAGATACTTTTTTTTTTTTCTTTTGAGAAACGGTTTGCCGATTAGTTTAGCTTGGTTAAACCATAAGTTTTCTAATGCTATCCTGAGGTTACATAGGTTGAAAAAAGAGTAGTTTCATAGACTATCTCTAGCACTGTCCAAATCCACTGCTCTCCTTCAGATGATTGAGCAGTGGCTTGTTAATTCGAGCCTAAGCTCGACTGATCGAGGTAAGAAGTTAGAGTTGTTGTTTTAAAAGGGTTTTCTTCAATTGGCTAACTTTCAACCTTTTCTTTACATATATGGATATTCAATGGAGCATCCTCGAATGCAACACCTATTGCTAAGGTGGGGGACAAAGAGTGTTGTTTCTCAACCCGGGTTAGCTCGAGCCTAACAAGAGGAAGATGTCGACAGGTAGCACTATCGACTAGTTACTAAAGGGAATGGGTCAACATGCCCCCTGGTTGGGCAAAAGTACTAGCCTGCTCCCCCTCCATCACCACCTCCACTGAGCTAGTAGAGATGTCGAGAGGAGGGGGTTTTGTCAGTCAAGCCCTCAAGGTGGTCTAACTCCCCACGCTTCGGGGGATCAGTGGGTGGTAGCAGAGCAAAATGAGACTTGTGCGCCCGAGCAGCAATAGCAGTATCCCACCCCTTGTCTTTCAAACACTTCAGGGGCGGGATCCTTGACAGTCCCATGTGGCCTGTTACTTTCATCAATGATGGAGATGTCTCTGATCTATGGAATTCTTATGGCTACAAATCAGCAACTTGATGGACGCTGGGGGAAGGGGACATATGTGTCCCCAACTTGAACCTAACAGGTTCTAGTTGGCCATGAGAGGTTCCGAGGGAGACCATCTCTTGGAATCGGTGCCTCTTGCACCGGACACTAGTCAAGGGCCTCTATTTGAGGCGCACATAAGATATTTGTCTAACACACATAAGCACCTGATCATAGTAAGTGTTGAACTTTATTATTTTTAAGAAGATTTAAATTTCATCAATATCTCGAATTGAGATCTTATTTTGCATCACCGATAGCATATGACCTCTGTTTTTTATTGAGCCTAAGACTCCTCGGTTGCCATCGGTCATCTACTCTAGGAAGTTGAGGCTGTGAAAAAGTAGTGAGATGATGTGGTTGTTGAGAAGTCTCAACAGGAGGTTAGGTTGACCCGGCTCTAGGATTGGGTCGATGAACTAGAGGGAGCAACGATGATGATGGAGGAGACAACAATTGACTCTTAAGATGGAGATCAGCAACCTCTGAAGAGCTAATGAAGAACTACTCTAATAGTAGGAGAGGGTCGAGGAGCATGAGACCAAGGTAATGGCGTGTGGGGTGGCTAAGTACAAGGCCTCCTCGGGGTTTAAAAATGGATCAACTAGGTTGGGATACAATTTCTTTACCTTTGGTTATGAACTAGCAATCTCTTGAGCCATGTATAACCACCCCATGCTGACCCTTCTGAAAGACTCCGCCATCGATCATCCCACTAATAGCAAGGTTGTCATTATCGAGTTAGACGACATCGATGACTAAAGAGAGATGACCATCTTCATTATAGGAGGAGAAGTCGAGGCTGGCAACAAGGTCAAAGGGGCATCGATAATTGGAGGACCTATGAAAGGGGCCCCACCTCACATCAAGGTATTGACCTGAAGAATCTGTTCAGTTAGCTAACACTCTAGCTCCTAACCTGATCCCTAAGGATGATATCATCAAAATTTTATAAGGGTGATCGAGTCAACTTATCTTCTATTTTTGTATTTTGTTTTCTTTTTCTTTCTTTTTGGTTGGGAAGTCTATTTTGGAATGTAAGGATCCCAAAGATAATGTAACTATCTTTTTATGAATGAAAATTTCATTTTTGAGTCATGTGTTTATACAAGTTTTATTGCCATCATTGGATAAGTTGCAAGATTAGGAATAGTACTTCTTGAGGTGCAAAATCTGCTAAGTTCTAGGAATGTCGAACCTGTCCAGAGTCTAGAGCCAGTAAGTTCCAAGTTAGACTAAATACAATCATTCCCAAGTTGATGCCAATTTACTTTTGGTATTAGTCGAGTCATTGACTTTAGCCTTCCTTCGAACCAAATCTTTTTCCTTCACCCGATGAGGGTGTACTCTAGCATTAAAAGTTTTAGCAGTTGTTCTTTTATAGGTTAGCTTTCTAAAGTATGCTTGAACCTTGACTTCATTAATTAAGTCTATATTTGCTCGGAGCCCAAGCTTTGACTCTTCCTTGGAAAAGTATAAAGTTCGAGCGATCGACAATATTAGTTCAGTTGGGAGCATAACCTCGCTCCCTTATGCTAAGCAAAATGGTAATTCTCTAGTATAAGCTTTTGTTATGATTCAATAACTCCATAAGATATTTGAGAGTTTGTCCATCCACATGCCTTTGGTTTCGAAAATTCTTTTCATTAATCTCTCTAGTAGTGTTCAGTTAGTGACCTCAGCCTGGCCATTGGTTTGGAGTGAGCTATTGAGTTATATCTTAAGAAAATTTGGAGTCATAAAATTCTTTGAACTTACCATTGTTGAACTATGTTCCATTGTCAGTGTTCAACATTTATGGAACTCCGAATCTAGAAATGGTGCTTCTTTAGATAAATGCCTCAACCTGAACTTTTTTATAGTTGACAACAATGGCTTGGCCTTAGCCCATTTAATGAAGTAGTCTACTTTAATTATCAGATCCTTATTTTGGCTTAAAGCAGGTGGAAAAGACCTGAAAATATCTAGCCCCCACTGTGCAAAAGGTTAGGCTATATCAATTAGAGTTAACTCCATCACAGGTAACCTTTGGATTTAGGCATTATGTTGGCACTTATGACAATGTCGAACGCATTCCTTATCATCTTGATTAAGGGTCAACAAGTAGTAGCCTTGTCGTAGAGATCTTGTATCGATGTGTTCTCTACAAACTCCCTCGTAGACCTCAGATAATACATGAGCTATTTTAGTGAGATGAAAACAATGTAGGAGGGGATTGTGATAGGGATCTTCTATAGAGCATACCATCTAAGACATAGTACCATACTTGTTGCCTATGCACTCTTTTTGCTTCAACCGATTCGTTTGTGAGAACTCTAGTCTTAAGATGCTTCAAAATGTTTCCCATGTAAGTTGTTTCTGTATATGTTTTTTGCTACCTGACCCTTGTGGATGCTCCTTCAAGTTAAGATATTTGTGATGATCCATCTTGGTGTTTGCGAACAAACCCTGGTGGGTGATCTAGAAAGGGCATTAGTTGCCATATTATCCTTTTTGGTAATTTGTTCAATACCAAATGTTGGGATGTTGACAATCAAAATTGGAGTACATGACTAGTGTAATATATTGGTCTTTGGATCTAGTCTTCATCCTAAATTAATAATGAGCTTATAAGTACCAATGTATATGTCTTCTCTCATATGGGGACTAGAAAGTTCAGTGCAGTTATATAGCTCTTGAGTTGATTAAATAACTTTTGACACTACTTGATTGATTGAAAATCCTTTGGACATTTTCGAAGTTTGAAGAATGAAAAGCATCAATCATCAGTTTGGGATAAAAATAGGCTAACCATGGTGATTCGGCCCATCACCTACTAAACTTGTTTGATTGAACTAGGAGGCCTTATATTGATAATAGCATGGACCTTTCTTGAGTTTTTATCTATTTCTCATTGATGGATTGGGAAACTTAGAAAATTTTTTTAACTTACACTGTACCTAGCCGAATTTAAATGCATCTAAAATTTTTTGATAGTAGCAAATGTTTCTCCTAAGTTAGAAAGATTTGTGTTTACAATGCGGCTCTTTACAAGAATATTATCTATATATACCTCCATGTTCCACTCGACTTAGTGTTAGAACATCTTATTGACCATCCTTTGATATATTGCCCTAGCATTCTTATGCTATTTTGATATGATTATACCCAGAGAAACTAACCATGAAGATCAGTAGCTCATGACTGAAAGTCGAATCGACCAATTGGTCGATTTGGGAAAGTGGGAAACTATCTTTCAGATAGGCTTTATTATGATCATTATAATCAATACGCATTCTCTACATTCCATCGCTATTCTTGACAAGGATAATATTAGCAAGCTACTTTGGATAGTGGACCTTGTAGATGAGGTCGACATGCAATAGCTTATTAACTTCCTCCTTAACTATAACCTATTGGTTTGATACGAATCTTCAGGGCTTCAAATGAACTGCCTTATATTCTAGGTTGATATTAAGTTAATGATGTGCTAATCAATCCCAAGTATATCACTAGGTGACCATGCAAATACTTTTGAATTCAGATATAAAAAAGTTGATTAGATCTTTCTTTCTTTCTCGAGTTAATGCTGATCCCACTTTAACTTTGCAATTTGGTCATTCAGGATTCAGATGGTTTTCCTCCAAAGGTTCTCTAGCCTTTGAGTATAGGTTTATCAATGATGGCTCTAATAGATCCATCTGCTAAACTGATAATACCACCTTCTTTGGCAAGATGACTAATGTCAAATAACACTATCTCAATTCCTTGAGATCACTTCTGATCTCTCCCACTCCTAAACTAGTCGAAAACTTTAAAGTCGTATAATAGGTCAACACTACTGCTCATATGTGGTTGAGGGTAGTTTAATCAATGATAGCACTATAAGCTAAGGAGATATCAACCACAAAAAAACCTGGTCTTTATTATTTTTAAACAATTTTCAATTCCAAAGGTCACGTAAAGATCGACTGTTCCTATTAGGGTGGGTGATTGAGTCCCTTGAGAACCTAGTGAGGGTGGAGAAGATAATCTATAGATCCTTGGCTGATAAGTCAATTTTCTGAAAGGCATCATTGTATAATATGTTCACGGAGCTTCCTGTGTCAACTAGGATCCTCTTCACTAAGGTGTTTGTGATCATGAGAGAGACCACAAATGCATCATCATACTCAGGTTTAGGTGCTTGGCCTCCTCTTCCCTTAATACAATGGGTTGATCTTCGTTGGGACAGAACTTTTTTAGTTATGGTTCTTTTGCATATAATTTGTGTGTGGATGAGCTACTGCCTCCTACCCTGGTCCACCAACAATTATATTAACTTGTCACTCAATAGGGTCTATGGGTCTTGACAAGGTTGCACATATTTAAGAGAGAAACTTATCAAGGTGTCTCCTCCAAACCAGATCTTCAATTTGTTCTTTCAAGGTATAATAGTTCTTAGTGTCCCGATGAAAATGATAACACTTAGTTACATCTCCCGAATGGGGCAGGGCATTTGTAAGAGTCTGTTCTCCTAAATATGCATGAAGACCTCAATGGGGAAGTGCTAAGCGGTATGAAATCTCATAGAGGAGGGACCCAATCGTCTCTTGACCTATCATTTCTCAATTTCTCTAGGGGGCTCGATTGTTAAGATTTTTATTCTTTTGTCACATTTTTAGGCTCATCCTTCCTTTTTTTTTTAGCGATTACTAACTCTATGATAATGTGATAGTTGGCTTCTTGTAAAGGCTCTAGAAAAGTTGTCAGGGGCAGAGTGATGACTTTGTAAAAAAACCTTGAGAACTAGAGACTACTAATATATGTATTAATGAGGTTAGAAGTGGTCGAGTTCGTAACTAAATGAACATTGTCATTAAACCTTATTCTGTAACTCTCTAAAGATTCCTTTTCCTCATAGCACATGGCTAAGAGAGAAATGATGAGCTTTCTTAGAGTCTATCTAAAGATTCATTTTTCTCATAGCATATAGCCAAGAGAGAAGTGGCATGCTGTCTTAGGAGTCTATAACTAATATAACTGAGCTTGAATTCTTTGACTGGTTGTTCGAAAGAGATATACTCTCAGGAGAGCTTAGCAAACCATTTATGTGTTGCTCCCTTAGGGGTTGTAGGGGAAGTCCAATGCATAAGGGAGTTTGTGGTCCCATTAAGAGTCATTTGTGAGGTAAACACAATGATATGTTACGAGGGGGTCAGATTTTCCTTCATAGCATCCAACATAAGAAGTCTAAAGCCCTAAGGGATTGATTTTTTACTTATGTCTTTTTGTGAAAGAGCATCGTAAGTATGTATCCATCTCTAGCTACTTCTCTAGCTTTATTTTTCCGATGAATATCCTCCAATTGTTGATCTATCTTATTAAGGTATTATCAAGCCCCGATCAGGAGGTCGACCAACTGAGCGACTAACTTATTCAGGAATTTGGTTACAACAAAGAAATTGGGTTTCAAACCAATGATGGGAAATGTGATTCGGGTGATACTTGAGCCTAAGTTGAGGAGGACTCAACCACCAGGCTGGGAACAAAAACTGGTGGTGCAGCAAGAGTCGGGATTGATAGAGTGAACGTAGGTGAGGTTTGATAAGCAAATTGAAGAAAATAGGGAGCAACTATTTTGATTGTTCCAATTAAAACTTGTATTTGTTAGACTAGAGTATAAAAAATTTCTATAGTAATGGTCATGGTTATGGCTATGGGAGGTGGTTGGATAAAGGTTGAGTCTTGAAAATACCATTCAAAAAAATTAAGGTATGACATAGGATGAGGATTTGGATTGACCAACACCCCTAGTGGTTCTCTAATTCGGGATCATCAAAATTGGGGGATTCAACGAAGGAGCATTCGGGGTTGTCAGAGTTTGTCCATTGACATTCAGGGGATTTAGATATTCAAGCTCTATCTGAGATGAACTCAAGGTTTCTATGAGATATATTGGTCAACCCTCCTTCTAGTGTTAAATTGTTAGAATAGATTTTTAGGTTGTCCGAGCTAGAAGCTAATTTGGATCTAGCTTGGTCATTCTTTGAGCCTATCTCAAGATGAAACTCATTTGGTCGAAGTTTAAAACCTACAAAATTATATCATGAATGCTCCTGATGAAGCTGCTTCAATGCTTAAGTTAGTAATCTAATCAAACAAATCAAACTTAGATTACTTAATATGTTGGGTATACCTGTGCAACTCTTTTTATAATGAGCATATCGAGAGGGACATTAGGTAGTCTGTTGATGCTGATGCTGAGTCGCTATATTTGTTGTGGCTAATGCCAGCCATTATATTTATTTGTTAGATCGATTTAAACTGTTGTGGCTAATGAGCTATTAAACTTCTTTACCATGCTAGTTACACGATATTAGTTCATCCACGTGTCAAGCAGGTGACTAGGCCACATGGAGAGGAGGTATTGAATACAAAAAGATAGGGCTAGCGTAGAGTGTCGACCAATCAGCCATCTCATTTTTACATTAACGGTTGCTTAGATGTCACTTTTTCCAAATTGCAACTCGTGATAAGATTTGACGTACATTATATTTGACATTAAATCAATTCAAAAGATTAAAATTTTCCAAATTATTAGTCAGATGATTTCTATCCTTACTAACTAGAAACTATTCTTTTCAGTATTTCCCACATATGACCCCTTAGGGAAACGACGACCAACAACACTCATTGTTCGTGTTAGAAGTCATCGATGGCCGTCGCCACCGATGGAAGACATTGAATTGATCGTCCTATGTATACTCCAAAGATTTGTTCTTTTGCAAGAAAATGCATCATTCGTATCAACATTAACTACAGGTCATTCAGCTATATATATCTTCTCCTAGTATAGCATTATCTTCATGAATGAAGTCAATCTTTTTCCCTCTCATGCTCCATATATGCTTGCTCCACAGACACATTACAAAGAGAGAAGCCGAAGTATAATACGTTGAGAGAGAAGGAAGTCCGACATCACAATGCTGAGGAACGGAAACAAAGTTGTTCTGGGCTCGCCCCTCAGCTCGGCCGCAAGATGGAGCATCTCAGACGCACTTGGCTTCACCGCTCACCAGAGATCTCCAACGAAGGAAGTACCATTGAATGCTGCCATCAGGAGAAGTAGAGAGATGGCCGGGTTCAGCACGCCGCAGAGGATCACGATAATGGGGAGGGAGCACGAGATCGTCGAGTTCCGGACGCCGCAGCATCCTCTCACCGGGTCCAACAACTGGGGCGGCGCCTCCCCCCTCCTCTCGAAGCACATCCCAGAGGAGTCCTTAAAGACCAGCTACCTTAGGTTTAACGCTAGAGAAGCCATCAACGACAGTGAGCTGGAGCCATTTCCGGTACCTCCATCTCCGATCGTGTTTGAAGGGAAGAGGAGTTCTCGCCGGGGGCGAGGTTGGGTCTTCCCCAGGATAGGTTGGAGGTGGAGGTCGAGAGAGGAGAAGGTGTTGGGCAACGAAGAGGAGAGAAGGAAGAAGAAGAAGAAGAAGCAGAGTGGATTGGTGCCCGGTAGACGCCGCAGTAGGTGGCCGCAAGGTTGGTGATGTATGGCCGCAAGGCTACGATGAAGACCTCATAAAACTTTTAATACTTCCAAGATACTCTACGTAAATACCTTTTTTCTTCTTTTCTTTGAGTGGCGAGCGACGTCAAGCGTCGAGCGATGTCTTCCTCTTCTACGAGCGACATCTTTCTCTTCCTCGAACAGTGAATGACGTTACGAGACGGACTGTAGCATCGAGCAATATCGAACGGTGAAGTATAGTTAAGCAACGTCGACATCTCAACAATAGATATAGAGATAGGAATTTATGGAACGAACCGCACCATCACAACATATCACAAGTTTGAGACCGCCTAAGAACTGAGTTCCAAATTCCTCCATCTCATTCCTTGGGAGAACTAGACCGATCTCCACTCCACCCTCGTCTTCTCTGCTCTCTCCCACTAATATGGCTCCGCTCGTCCTGATGGAAGTCGCCTCGACCTTGTTCGGCCTTCCCCATCCCATGTCTGTGTCGTAAACACTGAACTTGGGAGATCCCGCAACAGTCAGGGCCTGTTCGGCCATGGCAGCTTGCGCTCCTCCACGCCATTCCTCAGCGTCGTGCAGGACGTCAGCCTTGAGCTCTTCGATCACTCTACCGATGGCCGCCGACGCCACCACGAACCCATCGCGTCGTATAAGATCCTCTGCTTTTACGTCCACGAAGCATGGCCTTACGCAGTTGCCGAAGTACTCGGCGGGCACGGACAGCCGTAGCCTTCCCCTGCAATCAGCCATGAATATGAAATGGGTGATCCTGTCACTCCCATGTCCTCGAGCTCGTACATGACACACCCACGCGAATGCGAAAGCCACAACGACCGTCGAGCAATGGAACGGGGTCTTGCCTTGCTTGGCTTTGGCCGGAACCAAGTCCTTCAGCGATCTGATCTGCTCTCGCCGGAGGGTAAAGGTTTCACTGACCACATCGGTGGCGCTGTCTTCTTCTGCAACACGACGACGCAGGCCCATCTTCGAGAAAACTTCTGTACAAGCCTCGAGGATCGGTAATCACAGTCTTGTCAAATAAGGGCGTCGGCGGCACAGCCACCTCCTGCCCGGACAACGCCGACCTGCAAGCGGATGCCCATGATGCCATGAATTGCTTGAAGCCCGTGCCGTCGCATACGGCATGGTGGAAAGTCACAGCGACAGCCACGCCGCGGTCCGGGAACAAGGTGACTTGCACGGCCAACGAGAGCCTGTCATCTCCGGACTCCGCGATCCGGGGGATCAAAGGCAGCAGCTCGGACACATTGCGGGCATGGCTTCCGGAGAGGTACTCGAAGTCTCCGCCGTGCTCCGCCAGAGCGAACGAGACCGAGTCGCCGTCGACGTAGTGGATCTCGTACTTGTCGCAGCAGCCGGGGCAGCGCCGGATCCTTCCGGCAAAAGGGTAGAAACTCTGGAGAGCGACGGAGAGGGAGGATTTAAGGGCCGGGACGACGGCTTGCATGAAATTACATGTCGGGTCGGGGAAGCGATAGAAGAAGAGACGCTCGACCGGATCTCTGTTCAAGCACATTACGTCAAAGAAGGTGAGCGGCAGAGTGGTTTCAGCAACGATCCCGTTGCCGGAGAGACCTGGGATCGCTCCCTGACGCTGAAGGCTGCTGGTGACGCCATGGGAGGAGCTCAGCTGCAGTTGCTGCTACCTCCGAGTGCTTATCAGTCACGCAACGAGAGATCCAACAGTAATAACTAACTGAGGATATATATATATATATATATATATATATATAACAATGTTATTATGTTTGCGTTATGCTTCTATCTTCCATTATAATATTCTCTTCCATCTTTTGGAACATGGAGAACATCCTCTCTCATCGAAGATTTGATTTGATCATTAGAATGGATTAGATTCATCTCATTGCAATCATGAAAATTAATTTTCTAAAAAGATGACAGATATCTAAAAAAAATGGGTCAGTTTATGAATCATGAGGAGGAGTTTCGTTTCATAATAAATATCATATGAATTGAAGCTTTGTTTTGATGTGTGTGCACAACTATGATTGTCCATATAGTAGCTTTGTTGAATCAATTTGGGCCCATTGAATCGATCTACACGCAGTAGAGGAGTTTCTAACATGTTGTGAGATTTACCTGAATGAAAACTTATCCAAATAAGTATTAAGCATGAAAAGTAGGTTGAAGAAGTTTAAAGAGGAAGCTTATATCTTAATTTTTGGTTGAATTGTGATAGGAAATATTAAAATTACAGTCGATATTAGTGTATTAACACTGAGCAATATGAGAATGGCAACTCAACTCTTAATTTGAGAGAGGAATCTAAAATGAGCCCGTGTTTTCAAATGCAACACACATGTTGCGAATAATTGGATAAGCCGTAGATCTACAACTATACATCTTATTCTTTTTCTATCATAATTCAATTCTCTACAACATTCCCCGCTATTAAAAAAAATCCCAATAACGTTTCCGCAGGAAGGCCACAATATATAATATTAGATCACTCCAAATTATATCGTCCAATCCAGTCTAGTCATTTTAGATTACCAATCCTCTAAAATGTTTGCAAACATATAGAGAATATTCCAGGGATCATATTATCATACAGATTTTTTCTTTTACCATTTGACAGTTTTCTACTCTATCAATTATAGTAATCCTAAAAATAAAAAGAAATGAGAATAAAAGTCTAACTTCTATTCTATAAATATTCACGATGTATGTAAATCTGCGGATATCTCATATCCGTACCTCTACTCGTTATAACATCCACCATGTATATGTGACTCTCTAGGTCTGATACTAAGCTAGCTATGAGTTGATCCAGTCAAAATTCTTTTTGATATAGTGAATTATTATCTTTATAATAATTCACTCGATTCGACTATAGATATACTATGCACTACGCCATAGTCCCTAAACGGTACATGAGATCTAATTTATTGGACCTATATATCCTCAATTACTATATATCTATAGTCCCTCATCCATATAATATCCTAAAGATCGTATATTGAGCATGGTAAAATCAAGCTCATGCGAAATTCTGTCCGAGTTTAGCTCTAATCGGATTAATCATGATATTAAATTTTTATATAATAATTTTATTTCTTATACACTAATTTTTTTTTATTTTTAATAGTATCTATAATATAAGTTTTTAATATAATATATAATAATTATATCTAATTGAACATGCAATCTATTCGATTTGCCAATTGATGCAATCGATGACCTAGTAAAACATTAATCAATTATCATTGTCATTTAATAATAGCATGATATCAAATATGATTCAAAATACTTATTTTTCTATTTAAACTTAATTTAGTTTGGTTTGATAACTAGTCTTTAAAAAAACCAAATCCACTTTTTTTTTTTTTTTTAGTAATAATCCTAACTTTCTTGCCATGAATCAACTGTTGATATTCTTATAGGTATTTCTATTTATCACTCTGCTATTAGTGGGAAAATCTATAACATGATTGATATTCTGCTAATGTTTATTTTCATTTATTATCATTCTCTCTTATTATTAATATCTTATTGATATAAATATAAAAAATATTTTATTCCATTTTAAGCAATAATCACACATTTTTACTAATAATTTTTGTAATTCTGATTTAGGAATAATACCAAAATTCAGCTACATAATATTAAATTTAATCTAGTTTAGGAATTCATATCTTACCGTTTTATCCCACTATTCTAACTTGAATAGTATGTTAATTCTTTAATTTTTAAATTAATTTTTTTTGCAAAAAAACGTTTTATAAATTTTAAAATACAAAATTATTGTCATAAAATAAAATTTTAAATCTCGAATTTTGAAATCGAAAACTTTTGTTAAAATATATATTTCAGATTTAAGCTCGAGTTCTAAACATCTTTTCCAAATTTTATATGAACAAGTATTGAACAGCTACTGTTGAAATGTTAATGTTTGATTAATACTGATGTCAAAATACTGCCTGAAGAGCATATTTTCACTTTTTTACATTATGGTCTAAACCATTACTAAAATTATAATATATATAATTATTTATTTTCTTGTTAAATTAAAGAGAAAAAATTCTTCCATAATTTGTTTGTGACAATTGTTTATTTTAAACGAACAATATAAATACAATTTAGATATTTTCTTTGATGCTTATTCTTATCCCCTTAGAAAAAGTATTTAGATATTTTCTTATATGATCATAAAAAAATTCAAAGTTTTTAAATTTGATAGATAGCAAGTCACATAGCTAATCACTTTAGTCTCATTTTAGCGAAAAACTACTCATTACCTTTCTTTCCCAAAAATATTTCTCCAATCCAATGGACTTTTTTTTCTTTTAACATTATTTTTATTTTTTAAAAAATATTATTGAATTATATTCTAACAAATTTGTCCGATATATTAAGATTTGATGGGATATATGGCTGATGTGAACAATAAAAAATTTAAAAATTTAAATTAGAATGTCAAAGAAAATCCATGTGTGTAGCACAGCGTGTGTTTGAGGGCTTCAACCATAGTATGGCAAGGAGAACAAACAACAAGGATAAAATCATTAGGGGATTTGTAGAGAGATCAGATGTGTAGAATTAGCTTTAAGAATAGAACCGAAGTTAGTATAGTCTATATCATATGTGTTAAGAGAGTTATTATAAAATAGGATTGTTCCATACAGATAATGATAATGACATAAACTAGGTTAAATCCGATGAACTTATTAATCAAAGGACACCATAAAAAATTAGCAATAAGGGAAGGAATCCATTAGGAAATAAACTTATTATAACTTTATCCTCATTCAACCAAGATCCTTGAAATCATAATTAATGATCCTAAAATATAAAATATTAAAGGAGGTTTGAAAATCGAGTTCTACCTAAATTAAGATATCGAGATCATTTACGATTCAAACTAATCTTAATTATAATTATGATCTTAAGTCATCTAATATATTATTGGAATGAAGTTTGTCTCTGCATTCTAAAAGATCCTCTGATATCCTAAGAAAATAGAAAAAAATCTAGTATTCCCATCAGATTTGGATTTGATTTATAAAGTATCATAAACTCACTAACATGTAAATTCTAAAATACCTCTCTATTTCTTTTGGGATATTATATTTAACCTCTGTATAGAAGTATCATGTGACCAACTTCATAGATTATAAAACTTTTCTATCAATAATCTATGTTTCTTTCTTTATTATGCAATGTATTAAGTTTTAGCTTATGAATTGCATCTTGATTTAGTTAATTGAAAACCACCTCTATATTTAAGAAAACATATTATTATGAGGTCTTTTGGGATATAAGATTTAGCCTTTATGAAAAAAATTCTATTCACAGGGACGCTAAAGAAAATATTCAATTCAAAAAATGTATATATCTATCTTTATTATGCATTATACAATATTTGAGTTCATGAGTTGGAAGAGGATTAACTTTTTACTAAGACATGATATTTTCTCTTTATCTTTAAAAATATAAAAATAATTATCTTTGGGGCAATATTCCAAAAAATTCTCCTCTTTTTGGGTTCTTTTTTTTTTAAGATAGACTCAATTTTCAGCTTTTCGTTCACTAAATTATAAATATATCATTGAAAAACACTATCATTCATGTAGAAGTCAAATTATTTGAATATTTATTTCTTTTAAGTGAAGAAGCATACCTATTTGAAACCAGTAAGGTTCATAAATATTTTCTCAATATATTTTGAGTAAATTTCCTTCTTCAGTAAGTGTAAATGTTGTTTCTCTATAATCATATTATAAAACACTATAACAGAAGAAAAAAGACAAAAAAAAACAAAAGTATATTTCTTGGTTTACATTGACTTCTATATAATTATAGTATTTATGAATATGATTATAGTGTTTTTGATATATTTTCAAAGGTAACATAAGCCAAATGGACTTAAAATATATTATAAAAATATTTATCAACCATATGTTCCATTTTCAAATAGTTTTAGTTCTCATTTTCAAAAAATATAATTCAAATGATTTGACTTCTACTTGTGTTACAGTATTTTTCAACCTAGTCAATATTTTTTATATATTTTTTAAACATTATAACAGATAAAAAAATATTTAAAATAATTATGAACTCTGTTTACATATTCTTATAAAAATAATTAAAAACAACTTATGATTTCTATATATATCAATAAAAAAATTTCAGCTGCAATGTTTTCAAAAAAAAAATCAAGAAAATACATTAATTGAGAATCGATCCAATTCGATGTCTCAGTTGACTATCAAATCAAAAAAAATTCAGCTGCAATCTCGACCTGACTATTAAATCAAGAATATATTTAAAATTAGAAAAAGATACTGCTAGAATAATCCTTCAGAAAAATACCCTAATTTTGTGGATCCAACCAAAATCGGATCCAAATGTGAATGAATGCAGCGGAGGTTCACAATCGGACTGATACCGTTAGAATTTCGGGTGCGGATCCTAAAATTTTGAATCCGATAAGGTGTTCGTACTCGACTGATACCGTTAAAATTTCTGGTACGGATGCTAAAACAGGAACCAAGTCCCTGTTTGGGCCCCACCAAAGGGCCCATTGTAGGCCCAGGTTGTCTCCCCAATCATAGGACGGGTAGATATTCGCTATGGAATACAAAAAAAGTAAAGTTTTACGGTTGATTGAGCACAATTCCAATTACTTCCCTGCAGACTATATTAAAGCCCCCGTAATCGATTCTGTTGCGCGTCCAAGCTTTCTCGACTTCCTTTTCCACCTCCCCGTCGGAGTCCCAATTTCCTCTCCGCCTCCATCTCCCAATCTCCACCGATCTACCTACGGGCACGGCTGCTCTCCTCCGCGACCGGTAGACTGCCTATCGCCGCCGCCTCCATTCCCTAGGTAAACCTCCTTATCCTTCTCGCATCGTTCGTTCTTCTGTTTTCGATCGTTGCCCTCCGTTTGTCTGCTGCCAAACCTCACCCCCATTTCTTCTTCTCGTCATCGCTGTCGCTGCCGCTGCTGATTTCCGATCGCCATCGTCGTGGTACACCTTTTTCTTCATTTGTGTCTTGTATACTCCCCCCAAATTGAGGTTTTCCATAGTTCTTGATTCATGTTTATTAATGTGAGTATCGCTGCAAGAGGAACCAAAAACCCTAATTAATTTGTCTGTATTTGGTATCTACCTGGAGGATTCTTCTCGACTGTTGCTTCGATGTGAGTGGAGAGTTAAAAGTCTTAGAGTTGTCTATGCTTAATGTCAACGAGTTGAAGTTCTGGAATCGT
This sequence comes from Musa acuminata AAA Group, assembly GCF_036884655.1. Classification (NCBI taxonomy): domain Eukaryota; kingdom Viridiplantae; phylum Streptophyta; class Magnoliopsida; order Zingiberales; family Musaceae; genus Musa; species Musa acuminata. The sequence goes on from NC_088330.1 coordinate 33,275,825, forward strand.
TTGGTTGTCTTATTCGGGATTGAGAAGACAGACAGCTACGCGATCAAGCATATCTTAGTTGACAGAGATACAAATCCCAATCTAGATTGGTTGTGTGGTGTATATAGCCTGTGACACTGGCTTATACTTGTATGTAAATATGGATAGATGACTTAAAATAATATACAAAGTTTTCGATCACAACATTTGCAGGTATTTTCAAATGGTCTTGAAAATATTGAGCCAAAAAGCTTTGAATTCATGAAGTTTTCTCTCGTTTTTTGGGCTTTAAAGAAGTATTGAAACTTAAAGACCAATATCATGAAGAAGTAATTAGAAAAAAAAAAAACTGATCTGTTATAGGAATAACAGTGTGCAATAAACAAGAAAGGTCCAAAAACAGGAAAAGTACAATCGACATTTAGTGTGACTGAGAACTTCACACCTTGTGAGAATGGTATTCTCAGGGCAACAATCGGCACCCATCCTCATGATAGAATGTTGTCCAACACCATTATGACTTCTACTTGCTATGTTTAATACATGGAGTAGCAAGATGATTGTTTATAATTTTAGGTGTGATAAGGATAGAGTTGTAGAACTCATCGAGGAAAGTAGTGTAAACAGTAAGAGGAAGAATGATTTAAATGAAAGCATGGAGAAAACAACAATCAGGTCAGTTGCTCCTCTAGAAACAAAGTTATGCTTCTTAGAATATTTATATATATTTATGCTTTTTTCTCATTGTCGTGTTGATGTTTAAAGGAGGGATCATACATGATCTTGGAGGCCCTGAGAAACCCCATTTAGATTAAATGCTGATACATAATACTAACTAAAATACACCTGATCCATAGCTAATCAGCCTTCCCAAATGACTAATTGAGAAACACCATAAACTTCTAAGAAAAATAAAAAAAAGACTGAATGTTAGTTAGTAATTCTAATTTAATCTAATTATAACAAACAAGACTTGACTTTACTCAAATATAGATTGCCTCACATGTTATGTTGTGTGGTACTTTTTGTATGAAACTATTGATACAGAGATGCCGTTGTATTATTTAAGAATGTAATTACATGTTATTTTTTGCTTTCTTTCGTGAGATTATATTCTCTTCAAGTGGCATAACTTTGGTGTAGAAACTAAACTATATGGAATCTTTGGGTCTGAATTTCTGGAACCAAAATGCATTTAGGCTTATCAGTGTACTGTTGCTATCCATGATATCTTTAATACACATTAAAATGAATGCTGTATCTATTTACTGAAGGTAGCAATTCTTTTTTTCTTTCACGTCATACATAATGATGTTTGCTTGTTCTTTTCGTCGACTTCTGGGTCCAGTAAATTTCCTGTTTCTCCCTCATACAGATATATACGTCAGAGATCTTTCTTTTTTCCTTCTCCATCTTTAGTTTTTATATTATCTCCATCTGAACACTTTGTTGATTACCTATGTAAGATGCTTCTTATCCATAAGTACTTTCTTCTGCCTTTCAGATGCTCATATTGTGGCATGGACTGGAAAGTTTTGCTTGTGCTGGGTATACGTGAATGATGTTCAGTTCACGTAAGGGTTTAATTGCTGCTGACAGATGGAAAGGGCAACAGAGAAGTGATTTACCACTTACCACTAAATTGCTCAGTGATGTACCACCTGAGATAGAGTTGTCTGACTATGGAAAACTACCGGATTCTGGAACTGAGAGCCCGACTGGACTTCTCGATGGTGAAAACTTAAGGGCAGAAACAATTGTTGATCTAGATATATTTTTTAGAAGGCTTTATAGTTATTACTGTGAGAAGGGTCTTTGGTGCATCATCACCAAGTGGATAGTTGAAATTTTAAATGTGATTTTCATGGTACTTTTTATTGCCTTTTTCTTACTTTATGTTGATTGGGATGCCTTACGCAAAGCAAAGTGTGGGATAGAAGCAGTTGAGTCAGGGCAAAAGCCTTGTGACCTTGCGAAGGAAGTTGTTAAGCATCAACCATTAGTTCCATTTACAGTTACTAAAGCAATTATCATTGCATCCATGGTTATATTGACCTTATATGCACTGCTGAAATTTTTGAAGTTCTTCACGCAACTTAAAAGTACTGTCATGATTCGCCACTTCTATTATAACCGGTACTTTGCAACTCTCTTGATAGACTTAAATTTTTGAACCATGGTAAAAATTACTAAAGGCATCTCTTTCTTTTCAGCCTTAACATTACAGACCGCGATATTCAAACAACACCTTGGCCTCAAGTTCTTGAAAAAGTTGTTCAACTACAGAAATCACAACAACTATGTGTGGTCAAGGAGCTTTCTGCACACGATGTGGTAATGCGGATAATGCGCAAGGAGAATTATTTGATTGCGATGCTTAATAAAGGTATCCTAGCATTTCCAATTTCCTCATGGGTCCCTGGTGCCGGTCCGGCTGTCAAATCTAGGACAGCAGGAAGGAAAAACCATTTGATACTGCCAAAAACTCTCGAATGGACTTTGAATTGGTGCATATTTGAAAGCATGTTTGACAGGTAGTTGTTATTTTGTATGTTTTAGCTAGCTGTACTTTAAACCTCAAGGAGTTTCTTGGGGGTTCACTAAGAATTTCTTGAATTTGAGAAAATGCATATATGTGATCACCTCCTTTCTATTTCCTGAGAACCATGACTGTGATAAGTATACTGTAAGTAGCTAAAACCAAGCCAGCATCATACAGGTTGAAGAACCATATTGATTGAGAAACCAATTAGCAAAAGAGTTTACCTTTGTTTCTGTTTCTTTTTAGGGTTTGGTATACCAGTATGACATTCAGAGGATAGAGATGGAGATTTTAGTTCCTAAGGGCATAGACTTTGGCATGATTAGAAAAGACTGCAGATTTATTCAACTGAATTTAGATCATTCCTCTTCCATTTATGTGCGGGGAGTTTCCCTCACAGAAACACCTAGTTTCTGCAGCAAAATGAAGTTTTTGTTTGTTTTAGCTTAAATTATGAATTCAATATTCTTCCAGATCATTGTACTTGTCTCTTATATGTGTCAGTCATTTATCTTTGGCTGTTTTCCCCTGTGATTTTCTTCAACAGAACTCCATTTTTCGACTCTCCATATGTGTTTATTTTATGGTAGGGCCATTCTTTGTTATGTATGAGCTATGCTATTCAAACACGGAATGGTTATGAAGTTTAGTGCGATCGCAGCAGTTAGTTTGGTTCATTAGAACTATAGCTTCCAAAAACTGATAATCTGGTCCACTTTATGTTATATTACAATAGGATAATCTACCAAATTTATGATTCTATGGTAGGGTAGTTAATGCCGGAGAGAACATCACTTGTCTTTAAGTAGTTATTTCATAAAAAAAAACATCCAAATGCTCTTTCTAGACAGATTTTACGAGTGATTTGCTGCCAATAATCTTGAGTTATCTACATGAATATAATTATTTATAAGCACAGGTCTTTTGCATGTAACGTTTTGTTATCTAAATAGAAAATGCTGATGGTTTTTTCTCTTTTTATAACATATAATTATGTCTTTTTTTTGTATTTGCAGCAATTTTTGTCTTCAGAGGGATTTCCTAAATAACCCTTCATCTTTAAGAAAAAGACTCATATATGTTGGGATTGGGTTGTTTCTCATATCACCATGCCTTGTGATCTTTATGTTGGTTTACCTCTTTTTAAGGCATGCTGAACAGTTCTACCATCATCCAAGTGCAGCCTCATCTCGTAGATGGTCTAATTTGTCAAAATGGATTTTCAGGGAGTTCAATGAGGTACTAATAAACTGGCAGCCGAAGATTTTTTTTTTCTTTTCATGTATTTTATTCATGGCTTATTTGAACTTAGTTTCTACAAGAATACTCAACAATTGTTTGTAATGTTACAACTTATAACACCTCGCATTGTGCTATGATAATTTTCATCTTAAAGATTCTAGGTTATGGAAATTGCATTTTTACAACATCCAACAACAGATAACCATTTTTGAAACCTCTGTGAGGAAATCTTCAGCTTTGTCAAACCTTAGATGCTTGGAACTTTAATAAGTGAGCTAATTGGCATAGTTTTCAAGTGGGTTTGGAGGACATTAGTTCTGGCTGCAATGGTGTTGTTGGTTGATCATCAGAACATTATGTGTTGGACTACTGAGCAAAGCCAGCACTTAGAATGGCACACCTAGTTAAAATTTTAAAAGAATTCTTCAAAGAATAAAAAAATTGAATGAAATTTTTGTTTGGATTGTGAGTATGAGGGTAGCGCTGATCACAGGGGTGGTAAGGATGCACTTAATGCAGGAGAGTCTAAGGCTGGAGACATGATAGACACACAACCATATTTTTTGCAGTTAAACAATCTAGTCTTTTTGGTTCTTGATTTATTTCTTAATTCATAGGTTTGCTCTGGTTGGCATCTGATTGTGACGGTCAGCTTGACTTGTCACAGTTTATGGCATTTGCATCGATACACACAGCGTCAGCGAGGGGGCTGACACATTCTAATTCTTATTGCACATGGATTGAAGCCTAAAATGTTGGGTAGGTCAGTTATGACACAGATTTAGAAGGTTTCAACTTTCAAGTTTGACAATTCTACAACTTGGTATATGCATGACTTTGATGCACTTCGCTCAAACAAAAGTCTTCCCCTAACTACAAGGCCAGTTTTGTGTGAAGAACACCTTTTCTTTCTAGAGTGTTGAGATCTTAGAGTCAAGGAATAAAAGCAACTAACTCTCCAAGCATGGATGTATAATGAAGCATGAGGATAAAATCTTGGAAGTGCATAATCCAGAGTGAGGATGAAAGCTTTTGGCAAGAATATCAAACAATAAGATACTAGCATGCTTCTTGCCTTTGTTTTGATAATCTTGTTGTTCCAAATCCTACTATGGATCTTTTGTATTAGGAACTGGAAAGTATATCCTAGTATAAAGCAATTGTACTGATATTTCCCTCTACATAATCTCCTATAAGGAGCTTGAAGACAAAATGATTATCATGCTAAAATGGAACATCAAGAAATTAATTTGCATGACGCTGTAAAGTCAAAATATAAGTTCATTACTCATTTATCATTTGATTGCTGCAATGACAGTTGCAGATCATTACTCAATTTGGTATTTTTATATTTCCTAAATTTCAGGTGGATCATTTGTTTATACATCGGTTAAACAACAGTGTCGTACCTGCGTCAAATTATCTAAAGCAATTTCCATCGCCTCTGATCACCATAATAGCCAAGTTCGTGTCTTTTGTTTCCGGAGGCTTCGCTGCAATTCTAATTATATTTGCAATCTTGGATGAATCCCTGCTAGAGGGTCAGGTATGTTATTTATCCTGTCAACTTTTCTGTAGGTTAATGTGTGAACATAATGTTTGACTTTTATGCTTGAATTTGTTCATTAGATATTTGGTCGCAACTTATTTTGGTATGCTGCTGTTTTTGGAACTGTGACTGCCATAAGTCGAGTTGCTGTGACAGATGAACTTCAAGTGCTTGATCCAGAAGGTGCAATGTCTCTCGTCATTCAACAGACACATTATATGCCAAAAAGGTGGTGTGGTAGAGAAAACAGTGATTCCGTCCGAACAGAATTTGAGACCCTGTTTCAGGTGATGTTAGTTGTACACTGTTGTTCTTTCAGTTCTATTATTGATTAAACACCTTTTTACCGGTGAAGAATTTGTTCATGATATAGTTTGAGGAATCTTCTGAGGGGCATATGAATTTGATGGTGCTCCATTTACTAGCCCTTCGCTTAGCCCTTTAAAGTTTTGGTGGATTATTAATAGTTAGTTTACAAGTAGATGTTGTGTTATCCTAATGAAGAAAACTTTCTTAGCACTTGGACAACTAGACGCAATGTGTTAAATTTTCTAATTTAGTTTGGAATGATGGAAGGAATCTCTGATGCTCTTATTTGTTTTTTTCCCACTCCACCGTTTAAATAAGTACATGGAACATTGTCTTAACTCATAAGACTAATTGAGGTTTAGATTTCACTGAATCTGTTTAATACTTATGGTGCTCTATTGCTTTATTTTTCCACTTTCTGAACTATATTTTAATGTGATCATGTTTCAATGTTTTTCATGAATATTTTAATGGGACCATTTAATGGGATCATGTTTTAATGCTTTTAATGAAAATTTAGTGGCATCATAAATCCCATTGAAAATATCAACTGCTGCAAGTTGGTCATAAAGGAATTGAAAATTTTGCTTATTTGTTCCGTTTTAGTGCAGTATACAGGAATGATGCTACTGGAAGAGATGGCCTCAATATTTGTTACACCTTACTTGCTAATATTTGTTGTGCCAAGGGTAAAATTAGTTGCTGCTCTAAAAACTTGCCTTGTTAAGGTCATATGTAAATCTAGTAAATGTGTTTCTACTGATTCACAGCATGTTGATGATATTTTACAATTCATTTCAAACTTTACGGTGTATGTTGATGGTGTTGGCGATGTTTGCAGGTTAGTGTTTGTACTGTGTTCTTTTTTTTCCCATCAAAATCAATTCTTCTTGATCATCATACATGTTTGCTGGTTCTACTATTTTTCAAATGTAGCTTTAGTTTGTTCGACTTTCAAAGCCATGGAAATAGGAAGCATGGTTCTCCGTTTGACACAGAAAGATATAAGTGGAGTTCCCAGGGAAAATTGGAGAAATCATTTTTAAGGTATTTTTTCCTTAATAGTTAAGATTTTCTTTTCAAGACGTTTTCCGCATGAAACTCTGTTAGTTGATTAAGCTTGTATGAACCTTTTTCCCAATGTGAAGGTTCAGCCTTTCGTCTTTACCTTCTCTTAATAGTGAATAATCTTGGGTAGTTATTTACCCTGTTACACAAATGATTTGATGAAAAGCTAATAAATATTTGTATTGTTTCATTTTGCAAAAATCCTCTGTGTTTTTGGGGTTTCTTTTGAATTATTTGGTTTTCGGGAGCTATTCTCTATTGGAAAGAGTAATAAATTGATGGCCATGGTTTGTTAGATGCATTTGTTAGATCTATAATGAATTGATGGCTATCTGTATGGAAAGTACTCGATAATTATTTAGTTAAGGAGAGAATGAAACAATAATCTTTTGTGCATTGCTAATATATCATGTGATCAACCTGTCAAAGTGCAAATTACACCAATCCGGTGATAAACTGTTATAACATTTTGCTTATTACTGAAGCTATATGTAGAGTGTTGTATGGATCTCTTATTTTAGTAGTTATTTGTCGTGTGTTGTATGGATGACTACTATATTGTGCATCTCATTCCTGTACCCAAACTTGATTCTTATTCTTTCTGCAGCTTCCAGAGCACCTACCCATGCTGGGAACCCAGTAGACATGGTCAACAGTTCCTATCTGGTCTCCGCAAATTCAGAGAAAAACAGATGCATCCTCAAACCGTTCAGGAGAACCCATCAACTCATACATCACACTTAAAATCTAAATTGAAAGACCAAACTGAACTGACCAAGAGATTCTTCTCAGGGGATGAACAGCACGGCAACCAGGGCATTTCTCCTACTGATCATAAACTTGGTTCTTTATGGGCAATAAGTCCTAGTCAAAAGACTCACCCATATATCTGGGATTGGTACTACACAGATTTCCAGCTAAACCGAGATGTTAATCCAAATAATGCAATAACCCTGCCGACAGAAGAGATGTGCCCACCATTGAATAAACAGCTAACTGAAGCTGAAGATGATGAAAATTGGTGTCCTCAGTTCTCAGATAGACATCATAGTCAGTTAGAGGGCTCCTCATCCAGGAATGATGCCATTCAACACCAGAGTCCAGAGCACCATGATATTGGCCGTTGGTGGGACCGTCATCCTGGCCCTTCATCGTTTGTGCCACAGGCAAGCTTTTTGGAACCCCCTTGCTATGGTCAGCAAAATTTCGATTTTCACAGTGATGATACAGTTTGGAGAAGTGAGGCGCAAGTTGCAAATGGTGTCGAGGACAATAGTGTGCAGAAAAACCTGCACAACATGTCCAGAACAACGGACATGGATGATTCTGGTACAGACGATGATGCATTCAATCTTCATTTTACAGATGACAATGACAAATCTTTTATTGGCAAGACCAGTTATACTCCTAACAGTGTTCCATCAATAACCATTCCGGTGACAATAATACCGAGCAGCAAAGATCCTGTGTGGTAACCAATAATGATGTCTAACCATTAGTTTGGGATCAGTAGGCTGAATATAGAGACAATTTATCTGATGTGGTAAATGGTTAGAATGTGATTCTTTTGTTGTGTGTGTATATATATATATATATGAAGTCCGGACATTATAATACGCTTTGATACAGTGCAATTATTAAAGTACTGTGTCATGGGATTGTTTATATCTCTCAATTAAAATGGCTTACATTGTCATCACTTAAGATGGTTTTCTATGTGTTACATTTACCAGCTTCTTCATTGCCGATTCGTTTCTTCAAGCTGGTGATAATTCTGTGCGACAATGGATCCTGGGTTGCACTTTGCGATATCTCATATTGGCATTGATGAACTTGAAATCTACAGAATTGTGTAACATGACATGGAGGGAACCTGTCTTCCCTCGCTACAATTGAGCTGGTGCAGTCCTTATTGGAATCTCTTTCTTCATAGTAGTTTCTCTCAGTTGGGTTGATGACATGGTTGCAGATTGTTTAAGTTGTTGGCTGCCTATTTTCTAACCAGAGTTAAAGTTGGATGCCTATTTGTTGGAACTATGAAAGAAAACACTAAATTTTCCTCCCTCCTCTTAAAGGGATTTTTAGCTACTCATTGGAAGGGGAGGGGTCTTTCCTTCCCTTCATATTATTATTATTAAGAGAAAAGCTACAACCAAATCTACAAGTAGTAAATCTAATACCATTTCTATACGAAGTGTTAGGAAAAGCTACACTGGCATAAACTGCATTATTGTAGCTAAACAGCCTCCACAACTTCATTATTGTGAACGCACCGACACATGGATGGAAGTTTTGTGTAAATCCAATCATCAACGTTAGTCTAATAATTTATAAGAACTCGAAACCTCGCAGCTCTCTATTCTTAGTAAAATAATCACATTGGCGCAATGGAGCTTATGATGAACTTCACCAAGATCTTGAGATCTAAGATTGATCCTGAAGTTTCTGGAATACCCATTTTTCTTTGTCAAGCCTCGTCTTAGTGATATGGAGAAAGCTAATGGAAATAGTTATAGAGTTATAGTGGTTGCTCATACTAGTAGACTATAATAGTTCATCATAGTTATACATCACTTGCTTAAAATCCTAAAAGCCAGAGCTTGTAGCTCTCCCATATCAACGTCTGCTTCCCTTGTGCCTACTTTGTGTGGACATCTCCTGCGCTGTCATAATAGATTGAGCACTGCAATCAAGGGAGCTCTGTGGAGAGATGGATTCCTCACAGGACATTTGCTAGGGAAGCGGATTAGAGTATTCATAAGTTTGCCATGTGTTCCCTGGCGATTGTCAGTGAACCATGCTGTGAGCTAGTTGTGCCGTGGCTTGCATCAACCGCGACTGCAGCCTTGCAACCCGTAGCATCGACACAAAAGCCATTGATTACTGACTGGTGGATTCACATTTTGCATGAAGTATTTGGTGAGAGGAGAAGAATGACACCTTAGATGCTAATAAGCTTTTGAATCTAGAAAGGATTAAAAGAATTTTTTTTTTAATTTATGCAAGATATACAATATGCCTCGGTCTTGAATTGAGTTAACTCAAGAGAAATTTTTTTATTAATTTTTATATAATAAAAAATTAATTTTTTTTCTTAGATAAAATAATAAATCTTGTACCAACTTTTAGATATATTTGATCTCCCAATTTATCCTTTGGTTTCGAATTTTTTCATCTCTCTCCAACATATGATCATCATTTGAATCATTTAATTCAAACATAAAAACAAAAGAGTCGTTGTTAAAGGTTTATAACATTATAGATTTTGTGTCAACCATCTCTCCCCGTCGACCAACGGAGTTCTTCAAAGCTACAAGACATTGGTCAGCTATAAGACATTGGTCAACTTCTAGAACCATGAAACTGGTCTAAATGATCCGTATTTGGATTCTCGAGAAAGCGTTGAGGAAGTAGGTCGGCTTTTGAAGTCAAAGAAACACGTTGTTACCAACTGCAATAGCGCAACTATGTGGCCAACACAGCAGTATGCAATAGTCATGGCTGCATAGTCACGATCCGTCGCAACGATAATAAATCTTATATGTATATGAAGATAAGTGAAAATGTTATCACATTCTTGATGCTATACGTGGATGACATCCTAATCATTGGAAATGATATAGGAATGCTCTATACAGTCAATACTTGATTATCTAGATACTTCTCTACGAAGGATTCGTTAACAGCATGTTAAGAATGAAGATGAGCCTTATGTATACAAGAATATAAATGAGAGTGCTATAGCACCTTCTTGGTGCTATATGTGGATGACATTCTAATCATTGGGAATGATATAGGAATGCTCTTCATGGTTAAGACTTGGTTATCTAGACACTTCTTCATTAATAACTTAAATAAAGCACCATATATTCTGAAAATTTGGATCTATAGAGTTATATCTAAGAGGATGCTTCACTTGTCCCAATCAAAGTACATAGACACTATTATTAAAAGGTTTGACATGAAAAATTTTAAGAGAAGTGTCATACCAATGAAACATAAAATACCACTTTCCAAAAGTATGTCCCCAAAGACTCATGTAGAAGAGCAGACATAGATATGATACCCTATACGTCAACGATAGGGTCAATCATGTATACTATGTTATATACTAGGCGTGATGTTGCTTGTGGTGATGTAGCAGTGGAAAGATTATTAGTTACAATTTTAGGCTTGACGTCCTCGTCAAGCCCCAACATAACCCAGATCAGGCTCTAGCATAGTGTATGTGAGGCATAGCTCAGTGGTGGCTTCACGCCGTGACGAGTCCTCTGACTCCGTTTACGGGTAGCCCTTTCCTACTCGAGCCCCCTCACCATGCCCAAATGCTAGGTCGGCTCTGATACCAAATATCACGACCTGGGCCTAATGGGCTAACTGGCCTATCAACTTCGTTTGGTCTAAACTACTAACCAAAATGCTTAAGCTGAAGTTGATAGTAATACACTCATCAGACCCTTATAAGCCAATCTTAATCTTGTCCACTTTCGATATGAGACTAATCAGGGATGTTACAATTATTATGATATGTTTTTACTTTATATTAGATAATGAATATATTGTGATGTCCTTAGATCCGTGAAATGAGAATTGGATCATGATGAGATCATGATAATGAGACCAATTCGTCTTTAAACGTAGACCTTGAATATTTCATAGATTACTCGAGAGGGACATCGAGATAACCTGACATACTAGTGTGCTATATATCCATCCATATGATGGAGGCAGTTAGTCTCATAACTACTTGTATGGGACACTAGGGATATTGTGCTAATGCTCATTAGAGAATGAGTTCACTAAATGATCCATTTATGGAATGTTGGATGGTTAATGATATCTCATCGTTAGACAACGACTCTGTAGTCCTAATTGGGTATTTGGTTCTTAGACTTTAGACACCAATGATACCTTATTTGAGTGTTATGTTCTTTAATACCGAACTTATAGGTTTAAAAATTTTGGATCTAGTATAAACTATCATTATGAAATTTACAGCCCTTTATTCAATCATTTTAAGGAATAATAAATCCTTTTTCTGTACATCTAATCTTCTTATACAACAGTATTTGTACGTATCTACGATTACATACATACGTTACAAAACCTGTATCTCTTCTTTGACTACCTTCACCAGGCTCTTCTTTTAGAGCATAAAACAGAAGGGAATGTTCTCCGCTAAACAGGTCTCATTTCGTCAAGCATGTTGATGAGCCACTTCTTCTTGTCATCCAAGCCAGCGAGGTGGACTAGGAAATCGCCGTCGGAGTAGACGCCTGACGGGAAGCAAGGAAGCGAGGATTAGCAGTTGGATACAATGTGAATCAAGCAGTCGGAGGGAGAAGAAGCGATACCGTTCCAGGTAGCCCGCGGCGAGGTGAAGAGGCGGTGCAGCGACTTGAGCGTGGGAACCCAGGGGTAGGAGTTGAAGAGGCACTGCGCGGGCGACACAGCGACGTGGGCTCCCAGTTCCTCCGCCGGGAGGGTGCGGAGCAGGTGCTTCAGCGCGTCGTTGTCGCCGCTCTTGGTGGATCCGAAGCGAACGAAGGACGTCTGGTTCCACCATGTCTGCAAGAACTTGTCGCTCCACTCCGATCGCCGCACGAAGAAGACGCCTGCGAAAGCCACGCGGAGAACCAAATCGGCATGCAATGGATATCCTTCCCTTTTATTTTAATTTCATAATTTAATAAAATTATATATATATATATATATATATATAGGTGAATTCTCAAAAAAAAAAAAAACTTCTAAGTTTCATTATCATTTATCATTTTGAAAAATCCTTACACCATCCTTGGTCATGCCTCCGTCTTCTCG